>NC_135482.1:0-317500 GCF_052094955.1 Ictidomys tridecemlineatus | reverse complement strand
TGTCACCACAGCACAAAATGGGCTGAGATAGAAACACTGTTTTTACATTTTTCACAAGCTTCTTTCTGTTTCTTCCCCCAGTATTGGGGATTGAACCCAGGACCTTGTACATGCTAGGCAAGTGGTCTACCACTGGACTATACCCCCAGCCCTCTCAGATTTAACATCTGACTTAGTTGAGGACAGCTGGTTTCCAGTGTCTGCTGCATTGACTCTTGCAGTATGTTGTTTTGGTTGAAATAGGTGCAGAAAATCTGGTCTCATACAGATTTGTAGTTGGGAAAGTTTTCAATAACTTTTCAGATAATTGTGTATCTTCTTTGACATTTCACTAAGACTTGATGAGTTAATCCATCTACCCTCCCTCTCTCTCTCCCTCCCTCTCTCTCTCCCTCCCTCCCTTCCTTCCTTTTTTCCTCAAACCCAGGCATGGACCCAGAGCCTCTAGCATTCTAGACAAGTGCTGTAGCACTGAACTATAGCCTCAGCAAAAGGTGTTTTCTTAAATGTCAGTTGCAATTTGTAATGTAAAACTGTATCATTATCCTTTGTTATTTAAAAATACATTGGTCTATTTTGCATGCTAAATGGATATTTGACTCATGCATAATTTTGGAACATATATGCTGGTCATTCAGAAAACTTTGGTGCACTGAGTTATATGCAGCCACATTTTGACAGGTTTTATTACATAATATTTTAAAAATCATTTTTGTTGCTGGGTATGGGTGCATGCCTGTAATCCCAGAAACTGGGGAGAATGAGGCAGGAGGATTGCAGATTCAAGGCCAGCCTCAGCATCTAAGTGAGGTCCTGAGCAATCTTGTGAGACCCTATCTCAAAAAAATAGAAAGAATAGGGAAGGGGCTGGGGTTGTGGCTCAGTGGCAGAGTGCTGGCCTAGCATGTGTGAGGCACTGGGTTGGATCCTCCGCACCACATTAAATAAACAAACAAACAAGCAAATTTAAATTAAAAAAGAAAGACTGGGGATGTAGCTCTGTGGTAAAGTAGCCCTTGGTTTGATCCCCAGTGGGCACCCCTCAAAATAAATTCACCCTTCGGGAGGCTGAGACAGGCGAATCATCAGACTCAGCAACAGCGAGTCACTAAGCAACTCAGTGAGACCCTGTCTCTAAATAAAATACAAAATAGGGCTTGGATGTGGCTCAGTGCTCAAGAGCCCCTGAGTTCAATCCCTAGTACCCACCCCACCTCAAGAAGAAATCATCCTTGTTAATGTTGACACAAACTCATCAGAAAAATCTTTAAATATTGGGAAACAAAGCTTATGGTGATAGAACAGATTTTCCAGAATTCTAATTTTTTACTTAAAAACTCAAATTTTAGGGCTGGGGATAGAGCTCAGTTGGTAGAGTGCTTCCTTGCTTTGCATGCACAAGGTCCTGGGTTCAATCCCCAGTACCACTAAAAAAAAAAAAAAAAAAAAAAAAAAAAACCCTCAATTAATATTTATTTTTTAATTGTAGTTGGACACAATACTTTTATTTTTATTCATTTATTTTTATGTGGTGCTGAGGATCAAACCCAGGGCCTTCCACGTGCTAGGTAAGAGCTCTACCGCTGAGCCACAACCCCAGCCCCCCAAAACCTCAATTTTTATTATTGGCAATAAATACTGTCAGTTGTTTTCCTTCATGTGACATGCACATTTTGTTCATTTTTGAGAAAGTATCTGTCAAATATCCAAATATGAATAACCATAGATTGTCAATTGTTCTTTCTAGTAAAAATAGTGCTGGGCTGGGGTTGTGGCTCAGTGGTAGAATGCTTGCCTAGCACTGGGTTTGATCCTCCGTACCACATAAAAATAAAATAAAGGTATTGTGTCCAGCTACAACTAAAAAAATAAATATTAAAAAAATAGTGCTACCAAAGTTCACATTATATTAAAAGAATTATCTACCATGACCAAATATTATTTTTTTATCCCATATTATCAAATTTGTCCTTGTAATGTATATAGTAATTCTTGGTCTAATACAAAAATGATAATCTCAATGTTGAAAGGGTATTTGGTAAACTTTAACATGTATTCATCAGTTTTTCTGAGATAACTAGGAATAGAAAGATACATTCTTAATATAATAAAGAATAGCCATCTTAAACCAAAAATGAGCATTGAATTTAATTGGAAATACTTTTAGCATTTCTTCTAAAATATGGGAAAGGCAATCATACTATGACCATTATTATGTAATTGCTTTAAATGTTCTAGACAATGCAATAATGTATAAAACATAGATGTATACTACAGAATCATCATTTACACACAATATAAAATTTTAACCTAGAAAATCCCAAAGCATCAACTTTTAAAGAACTTATTTATTAATCATATGTTTGGCAAATATGCTGAACATCCATACTATGACCTATAAACCACTAAAAAATAATTATATGGTCCAGTGTTTAGAATATTTCACTCATGATAGCAGTAGAAAATGTAAATGACTAAGGAATGACCCTAAGAGAAATATAAGAGCCTATGTAAAGAAAATGGAATCTCTACCATGATAGAAAGATATTATTATTTACATAAATTAGCATGTTATGATTGAGTATTTTCAATTTTTATTTTTCATTTTTTTTGGTACTATGGATTGAACCCAGGGGCTCTTAGCCACTGAGCCACATCCCTAGTCCTTTTTGTTTTTTTATTTTAAGATAGAGTCTCGGGCTGGGGATGTGGCTCAAGCGGCAGCGCGCTCGCCTGGCATGCGTGCGGCCTGGGTTCGATCCTCAGCACCACATACCAACAAAGATGTTGTGTCCGCCGAGAACTAAGAAAAAATAAATAAATGTTAAAATTCTCTCTCTCTCTCTCTCCCCCCCCCCCTCACTCACTCTCTCTTAAAAAGAAAAAAAAAAGATAGAGTCTCGCTAAGTTGCTCAGGACCTTGCTAAGTTGCTGAGGCTGGTCCCAAACTTGCAATTCTCCTGCCTCAGCCTTTATAGCCACTGGAATTACAGGTGTGTACAACTGTGCCTGGCTGAACATTTTTGAAATAGCAGGTATTTCAAAATTAATTCAGAACTTTTGTGCAATGTCAGTTAAAATATTAGTGGATTTAGATTTTTAAAAAAGTTATCCTTTAGCATATCTTAAAGAATAAATGGGCAACATTTGCTGACTTAACAACGAATAGGAAATTTACTTCACAAAATTTTTTTTAAAGAAAGAGATAGCTAGAGAGAGAGAGAGAAAGAGAGAGAGAGAGAGAATTTTTAATATTTATTTTTTAGTTTTCGGCGGACACAACCACAACATCTTTGTTTGTATGTGGTGCTGAGGATCGAACCCGGGCCGCCCACATGCCAGGCGAGTGCACTACCTCTTGAGCCATATCCCCAGCCCCCACAAAATGTTATTATGAAAAATTTCACAGAAAATAAATAAATATTGTGCAATGGGTATCTAAAAATTTTTATATTACAAGATGCTAACATTTCTGTTCTTTCTCTATACAGAATAGAAGTTTAAATAAGAATGAATGAACCATGAGGCCTGTTTTAGATTTATATGAGCTGCAGAACCATTTTGTTTTTTTCCTATGAAACATAACTCTTCAAAAAGAATTATCTGTCCTTGCTGTCACAGATATTTTTTGTTTGCATGCACATGCACACACAACTTGTAGACTTAAAACGTGAAGCAAATTCTCATGCTAATAATGTTTCTCTATTTCTTTAGTTTTGCTGTGTGGAGTCAGTGTTATATTATTTGATATGTAGACATTCATAACCATTTGGACTTTATCACAGAATAAAATGATCCTTTAAAAAAATTTTTAAAATAGTGCTCCACAAAAGTGCCCAGTTGAGCTGGCAATGTAAGTAATTGTGTAAGTAATTTGACAACAATCATACTTAGTATGAAGGACTTTATGTATTCTTCCTGTGTCATCACCCTGAATAGTATGTATTTCTTAGTATTGAGATGTAGTTGATGATTTTTTTTTTGCTTCTTCAAGGAATTCTTCAGTGGAATTCAATGTATGAAGTCTTCCTGTGTCATCACCCGGAATAGTATATATTTCTTAGTATTGAGATGTAGTTGATGATTTTTTTTTTTTTTGCTTCTTCAAGGAATTCTTCAGTGGAATTGCCTTTTTCTTTCCAGAAGTAACAGTGAGGAGTTCAACAACTACTATCACATTTTGGGACCACTACCATAACTTGTGCCAAGGTACCAGTAGTTTTACCAATCATTACTTTTGCACCATCAGCACAAATATTAATACCACAGAAAGATAAATAATACCCGAATTGTTTTGCCCTTTCCAACTCCCTTACAGTGTCTTAGGGCTCCAGGAATCCATGAACCATATTTGAGAACCACCCCTCTAGGATGCCAAAGGGAGAATAGAATATATATGTTTTACCAAATCTTATGAAACAGTACTAAATTTCTCCTCAATGTAGAAATTTATACTCTAGCAATTATGGTAATATCTGGCTGTGAATCATAGAGACCTAGAATAATAGGGACTTAAGTAAGGGAAATTTTAGCAATGTTGTCTGTGTGTAAGCATACAGCCTACATCACATGGGCCTTTGGATTGCACAATACCCCACCTGTACCATCTTGTGCATTTATTAATTGCATCTAAAAACATGCAGGTAGCCAGCCCTAGGCTTAGATAATGGCTCTATTTTTGAGGGCTAAATGTCTGATTAAAAACCAAGGATTTGGGATGGAGGTGTAGTTTAGTGCTATTCTGCTTGCCTAGTATGTGCTGGGCCCTGGGTTCAATTCCCAGTACCACACACACACAAAGAAGTATAATAAATGGCATGCTCATTACCACTATTTAGAAAACAACAACAGGGATTCTTGAGCTGGGGGTGTTGCTCAATGGTAGAGCACTTGCTTAGCATGTGTGAGGCCCTGGGTTCTACCCCAGCACCCCATGTACCCCTGCAACTCCAGGGGTTCTCAAACCAGGTACCATGGTATGTGCCTATCATTCCAGCCACTCAGGAGGCTGAGGCAGGAGAATCACTTGAGCCCAGGAGTTTGAGGCTAGCCTGAGCAACATAAAAAGATCTCATCTCTTGGGGCTGGGGATGTGGCTCAAGCGGTAGCGCGCTCGCCTGGCATGAGTGTGGCCTGGGTTCGATCCTCAGCACCACATACAAACAAAGATGTTGTGTCTGCCAAAAAACTGAAAAATAAATATTAAAAAAAATTCTCTCTCTCTCTCTCTCTCTCTCTCTCTCTCTCTCTCTCTCTCTCTCTCTCTCTCTCCCTCTCTCTAAAAAAAAAAAAAAAAAGATCTCATCTCAAAAAAAGAAAAAAGAAAAAAAATTGTGGGGGAATAGGAGAATAAGATTAGGGGACAATCAGGCCAGGCATAATCAGGCCAGCCAAATAAATAAATAAAT
Source organism: Ictidomys tridecemlineatus (assembly GCF_052094955.1). Classification (NCBI taxonomy): domain Eukaryota; kingdom Metazoa; phylum Chordata; class Mammalia; order Rodentia; family Sciuridae; genus Ictidomys; species Ictidomys tridecemlineatus. The sequence goes on along the minus strand of NC_135482.1, from coordinate 312,092 downwards.
AATTTAAAAATAATTTTATTTATTTATTTATTACAGGTGACACACACCTGTAATCCCAGCGGCTTGGGAGGCTAAGGCTGAGGCAGGAGGATTGCAAGTTCAAAGCCAGCCTCAGCAACTTAGGCACTTAGCAACTCATCGAAACCCTGTCTCTAATAAAATATTTAAAAAAGGTCTGGAGATGTGGCTTAAAGGTTAAGTACCCCTGGGCTTAATCCCCAGGACACACACACACACACACAAAAAAAAAAAAAAAAAAAAAAAAAGATTAGGAGATAATCAGTTTCTGCTATAGTCTGGCCCTTTGGCTGGCCATTCATGTTTCTCTGTGCTCTGTTAACCTGGAACACACCTACACCTGAGAGAGACCTGTGTGACAGCCCAGCAGTCACAGCCTCCTGTGTGAAACACAGGCCTGTGCACTCTGCATTTACTCCAGCAGGCCCAGGCGCAGACCCAGTTGGCCCAGCGTGCTAGTCAGCTTTCTGTTACTGAGATAATCAACTTTTTTTTTTGTATTGGGGACTGAACCCAAGGGCACTTAACAACTGAGACACATATCCAGTCCTTTTTTAAAAAAATATTTATTTTTTGGGCTGGGGTTGTAGCTCAGCGGTAGAGTGCTCACCTAGCATGCGTGAGGCACTGGGTTCGATCCTCAGCACCACATAAAAATAAAATAAAGGTATTTGTGTTCACTTACAACTAAAAAATAAATACTTAAAAAATGTTTACTTTTTAGTTATATTCAAACACAATACCTTTATTTTATTTATGTATTTATTTTTATGTGGTGCTGAGGATCGAACCCAGGGCTTCGCATGTGCTAGGTAAGTGCTCTACTGCTGAGCCACAACCCCGCCCCACCTTTTCGTTTTTTGAGACAGGGTCTTGCTAAGTTACTTAGGACCTTCTTCAATTGTTGAGACTGGCTTTGAACTTGCCAGCCTCCCGAGTCGCTGGGATTGCAGGCGTACAACACCATACCTGGCGACATAGTCAACTTATACAGAGAAGAGGGTTATTCTGGCTCATGGTGGCAGAGCCTGCAGTGGCAGTTGGTTGGCCCCATTGTCTGTGGGCCTGTGGCAAGGCCACACTCTGTGGCAGTGTGCATGGTGGAGCAATACTGATCACCTCACTGGGACACAGAGGAGATCGGGACCCTGCAGTTGCCCTGGAGGGCACACCCCAGTGACCTAAGACCTCCCCAGGGCCTACCTCTTAAAGTTCCCATTGCCTCCCAATGTCACCAACCTGGGGACTAAGCCTGTAACACATGGCCTTTGGGGACACTTCAGGTCAAAACCATAGCATCCAGGGACTTATACATGAGAAGATAGGTCATTTGTCACCAACATTCCCAATGTATACTAGTGTATAAATCCAGTGACTTATAAACTAAAAAATATTTCAGGTGTCCCAGACAGAAGAGAATAAACACAGTAAGAGCCCATGTTTAGAGGAGGCAGCTGTCCCTTGACCGCTCTTCTCAGGTGTGAGTGACCAAGACTCACTCCTGATGGGTTACAGGATTCCTGAGGCAGCTCCTGGCTCCGTCCTCTGGGCTGCTGACTTTGGCCTCAGGCTTCTAGTCCGCATAGTCCCGACTAAGGAGGTGAACACTGAAGAGCTGCACTGGACCGGGGGAAGCTGGCTGGGAGCCAAGGCTGCAGTTCCTTTGGAGATGCTGGTGTGTCCCTGTTCTCAGTGTTCCTTAGCAGCGCATCTTGGCTTCACAGCATGAGTTGGGAGGGTTCTTACCCTTGCTTTCCAAATGCCTGTGTAGGATTGGTATTCTCTATCTCTTCAGTGCTTACTAGAATTCGCCAGTGAGGAAATCTGGGTGTGGAGTGTTTATGATAGGGAATTTACTTTTTAAAATAGCTTCAGGGTCAAACAGATTTTTCTGTTTCTTGTTTCAATTTTGGTAATTTGTGTTGTTCAAGGAATTTGTTCATTTAATCTAAGTTGTCAAATTTATTGGCATAAGGTTGTTCATAATATTTTTAATATCCTTTTCTTTTTGGTTATACATGACAGTAGAGTATATTTTGACATATTTATCCAAACATGGAGTACATCTAATTTTTATGGTACATGATATGGAAATTCACTGTAGTATTCATATATGTACATAGGAAGGTTATGTCAGATTTATTCCACTTCCTTTCCTATTCCTGTCTCTTTTTAATATTTGTTTAATCTCTAATGATATTCTTGCTTTTATTTATGATCCTAGTAATTTATGTCTTTTTTACTTTTTTTCTTAATTAATCTTGCTAGAGGTTTATCAATTTTATTGATATTTTTCTTTTTAATTTTTTTGTAGTTGTAGATGGATATAATAACTTTATTTTATTTATTTACCTTTATGTGGTGCTAAGGATTGAACCCAGGGCCTTACATATGCTAGGCAAGTGCTCTACCATTGAGCTACAACCCCAGCCCCTTATTGATATTTTTCAAAGAACCAGCTCTTTGTGTTATTGATTTTTCTCAGTTATGTCTGTTTTCTATTTCATCAATTCTTTTTTTAGAATATTTTTTAGATGTTGATGGATCTTTATTTTATTCATTTATTTATATGTGGTGCTTAGAATCAAACCCAGTGCCTTGCACATGCTAAGCAAGCGCTCTACCACTGAACTATAACCCCAGCCCCTCATCAATTATTATTCTTTCTCTTTCCTGCCTTACTTTTAGCCTACCTTTAGTTTTACATTTGAAGTTCATTTTTCAAAATAGCTTATTATTGGGGCTGGAGATGTGGCTCAAGCGGTAGCGCGCTCGCCTGGCATGCGTGCGGCCCGGGTTCGATCCTCCAGCACCACATACAGACAAAGATGTTGTGTCCGCCAAATACTAAAAAATAAATATTAAAAAAATAGCTTATTATTATATCTTGCTTTTCAAATATTGTCAGTCTTTTAAATGTTTTAGATTTAATTTCATTAAATTTCTATTTAATAAAATCATTGACATTATTGGACATAAATTTACTATCTCACTAATCTCACTATTTGTTTTATATTTGTCCAATCTTACTTTGTTCCATTTCTTTCTTTTGGATTAATCACATTTTGTGTGTGTGTGTGTGTGTGTGTGTGTGTTTCTTGTTTTGTACCAAGAGTTGAACCCAGGGATGCTTAACACTGAGCCACATCCCCAACCCTTTTTAAATTTATTTATTTATTCATTTTGAGATAGGGTCTCACTAAGTTGCTGAGGCTGGCCTTGAACTTATGATCCTTCTGCCTCAGCCCCCCCAGCTGCTGGGATTACAGGTGTGCACCACCACACCTAGCAAGTGTGTTCTGGTATTCCATTTTATCTCCACTCTTATTAGTTTTTTCCCCTATGATTTTTAAAGTGTTTCCTCTGGTTTTGTAAAATCTACTTTTAACTCATTGTCGTCTACCCTCAAATAATACTGTGCTCTCTCATGTAGTGTTAGAAACAAACAACAGGATATTTCCATTTCTCCCTCCCTCCTTTTTACTAGTAATGTTGTGTTATGTTTTACTTATATGCATGCTATAAAGCCCACAAATAAGTTTTCAAGTTTATATGGTCAATTTATGTTTTAAAATTTAAACATGAGAAAGCTATTTTTGGGTTACCCTGAGGCTTCTTTAACCTCAGGCCCCCTGCAGGGGTGTACTCTCATCCTTGTATTGTGGTTATGGTAGCAAGAAATTCTCTCAGATCCTGACTGTCTAAAGTTGTCTTTGCCAGATGCAGTGATGCATGTTGGAAGGCAGAGGCAGGAGGATCACAAGTTCAAGGCCAGCCTCAGCAACTTAGTAAGACCCTACCTCAAAAAAAAAAAAAATGTAGGGCTGGGATTGTGACTCAGTGGTAGAGTGCTTGCCTAGCATGTGTGAAGTGCTGGGTTCGATCCTCAGCACCACATATACATAAATAAAGGTCCATTGACAACTTAAAAACATTTTTTTTAAAGAGAGAGTGAGAGAGAGAGGGGGACAGAGAGAGAATTTTAACATTTATTTATTTTTTCTTAGTTCTCGGGGGACACAACATCTTCGGTTTTTTTTTTGTATGTGGTGCTGAGGATCGAACCCGGGCCGCACGCATGCCAGGTGTGCGCGATACCGCTTGAGACACATCCCCAGCCCAACTTAAAAACATTTTAAAAAGTTGTAAAAAAGGCTGGGGATGTACCTCAGTGGAGGTGCATTCCTCCATTTAATCCCCAGTACCCAAAGTAAAAAATTAATAAAGTTGTCTTTATTTCATCTTCAGTTTTGGAGGATATTTTCACTGCACGTAGAATACCAACTTAATTATCATGTGCTTTGGTGTGGTTTGTGTTTATCCTGGGTTTTGTTGAGTGTTTTGGATCTGTGAGCACATAGTAGTTAATAATTTGGGGGGACATGTTTAACCATTATTTATTTATTTTTAAAATAATTTTCTAGCTGTAGATGGACACAATACGTTTATTTATTTATTTATTTTTATGTAGTGTTGAGGGTCGGCCCAGTGCCTCAAGTGTTAGGTAAGTACTCTACCACTGAGCTAGAACTCCAGCCTCCATTATTTCTTCAAATACTTCTTTCTTCTTGTTTTTTGCTTGACATGGTTCCAAAGGTAAGGATTTATTAATTTTTTTCAGTCATTTTTTTTCTGCTTCAGTTTGGCTAGTTCTTATTTCTGTTTTCAAGTTCACTGATTTTTTTTCCTCTGTTTCTATTGATCCTATCCACTAATTTTAAAAAAATTTTTTTTTAGTTGTAGATGGACACAATATCTTTATTTTATTCTTTATTTTTATGTGGTGCCAGGGATTGAGCCCAGTGCCTCACACATGCTAGACAAGTACTCTACCACTGAGCCACAACCCCAGCCCCAGTCCCATCCAGTGAATTTTTAATTTCATCTACTACAGTTTTATCTCTCAAAATTCCTCTCGTTTCTTCTTTATATCTTCCAATTTTTTGTTCATTATGTTCATGTTTCCTTTAAATCTATGAATACATTTATAATAGCTGTTCTAAAGTCCATATCTGTTTGTTTCATCATTTCTGCCTTTTCTGAATCTGTTTTTTATTTGTTCTAATTAGTTATACATGACAGTAGAATACATTTTGACACTTTGTACACAATTGGAGAATCTGAGTCTGTTTTGACTGATTTTTTTGAGTTCAGCTTTGCAGGTCTGTTTTTTTTTTTTTAATCAAATGCAGAATGGTGTGGATGTTACATTGTTAAGGGCCTGGATTTTGTTATTCTTCTTTAAAGAGTTGTTGGATTCATGTTGAAATCCTGACCCCCAATGTGCTGGTATTGGGAGGTGCAGCCTGTGGGAAGTGATTAGACCATGAGGGGAGAGCCCTTAGGAGAGATGAGAACTTTGTTACTACAGCCCTGGGAAACCACGCACAAGCCTTCAAGATGTGGATCACAGAGACCAACCACAGAGCCTGCTGGGAGGAAATGGGGTCGGAGAAGCTGAGTGAACCTTAGGCAGGACGAAGTAGGAAAATAAATTCACACGGAGACACACCTGATTCTCCACAAATGCTGGACACTTGGATGGGTTGAGCCCTCAGTGCAAAAATGAATTAAGACAAGCTGTCCTTCAGGGACTGAAGGATAGGATATCAACTCTTTCAAATTTAGGGCAAAGTGAAGTATGTGGAGGACAGATGTGGAGAATGACAAGCTGTCAACCTTACCCAGGTTGACAGCTCACATTAGCAGAGTGGTCCCAGACCTTTCAGTGGAGCATTTAACAGAGTGATCTCTGGTTAACAGTGCCTGGAGGTGGCTAGTGGAAGTGATTTACGTGTTAAAATCTAACTTTCAATGCAATAATTTTAAGAGGTGAGGCTTGTAGGAGGTGCCCCCCGCTCAGGGAGAGCCCTGATAGTTGGGGATAACTGTCATGAAAGAGGCTGGAGGGAGCCTGTCTGGCCTTCCGCCATGTGAGAACACAGAAGATCCATCCTTGAGGAATGGGCCCTCACCAAAACACTGAATCTGCCGGCACCTTGATTTAGAACTTATCAGCCATTTAGACCTGTGAGCAATGTATTTCTATTGTTTATAAATCACCCAGTGTAAGGGTATTTTGTTAAAGCAGCCTGAACTCTCATCTTCTCTCGATGGGCCCTACCTTCTTCCTGGCCTTAGATTTTGCTATAAACAACTCTCAGTTTAAAAGGCAACTAAAAAGCAAGGTAATTAGGTATCCTGAGAGCAAGCCAGCAGTGACTGTGGGTAGGACATTCCAGATAATGAAGTCATCAGATAGGATTATGAAATGCCTGTTTAATAGAATTAATACTAAAAGCCAAGGTTGAAAATAGGTGCAGAAACTAAGAAACTATAAAGAACAATCAAATCATATGCAAAGAATTGAATGGAAACTGTAGAAGAAAGTCCTTGATTTTGTTGAAATTTTAGTCAAATTTTTAATTTTTTTGGGGGGGGTGTTTTACTTATTTACTTATGTATTTAATGTGGTGCTGAGGATCGAACCCAGTGCCTCCCATGTGCTAGGCTATCACTCTACCATTGGGGGGATTTTAAATACAATGAAATTAAAAACTCAGTATATAGAAAATTAGTGAGCTAAAAGATAAATGTGGGTAAAGTATCTAGAATACTACCTGAAAGGATACAGATGTGGAAAACATGAACAGGAGGTTAGCAGGCATGGAGGCTAGTGCCAGGAGAGAATGAATGGGTAGAGGAGATATTGAAAGAGATGAGGACTTGGATCTGCACATGATGAAAGAGGGATTCATGTAGGTTATCCCAGTGAACCTTAGGCAGGACGAAGTAGGAAAATAAATTCACACTGAGACACACCTGACTGCAACTTGGGAACACAGAAGACCAAGAAGTTCTACTTACAGCTAGAGAGGGAGAGAAGTGCCCATCAAGGGTGCCTGAGCTGAGGAGGACAGCAAGTAAGGCTCAAGGTCATGGTGGACACTAACTATTTGATGTGGGAGGCCATCCTCACACGTCATTTGAGTTACCTCCCTGGGTTGGCGAGAGGCACTTAGACACATCTTTGTGTCCAGAGCTTTCCCCACCCTTCTTAGGTCCGAAGGCTTGTCCATGTGGAGGCGTGTCTGGCCACTATCCTGAAGACGATAAGACCCAATCATCACACCTGACCTTGGGACACTGCCCCCCTTAATCTTCATTGGATGGGATTTTCCCCAGAATTTTCTGTTCCCCAATAAAAGTCCACTCCCTGGCTTGTTCTCTCTCTCTCTCTCTCTCACTAGCCTCTTCAGTAAACCTCACTACCATAATAGGTGGCTGGAGGCTGGAGCTAGGAGAAGCCGTCCTGGAGCTGGTTTAAAGGTAATTAGAGTCTGTCTCTTTAATTCAAACTCCCTAAGGATTGCTCACGTACTGAACCTTCATTTATGAAGCCTGTGCTGGCCTCGGGCTAAAATCTGACCCAAAATTCTCTTCTCTTTTCTCTCCTACTCACACGGTTCTGGAGGCCAGAAGTCTGAGTTCAGGGAATCATCAAGGGCTGGTTTCTTTGGGGCCTCTCTCCTTGGCTTGCGAACAGCTCTCTCTTCTTGTTTTCATGTGGTCATCCCTTATGTGTGTCTGTGTCCAGATTTCCTCCTCTGCCCTTCTGGAGCTCATGTGCTAATGAGTATAGACAGACAGTAACAGGCTGCTCCTAGAGGACATGTCAGGGAAATGGTCTAAGGGATTGAAGAGCTAGTGCAAGGGCCCTGAGGTGGGAACATGCCTGTTCTGTACAAAGAGTGGGTCAGGCAGGGAGAGAGTCAGAGAGTGCAGACCTTACCTAGAATTGTACATCCAGTAAAAGCTTTTCAGGAATCAGAACAAAATACATTTTCAGACAACCTGAAAGAATTTACCACCCAGAGATTCGTGTTACCGAAAATTCTAGGAGGTGTACTCTAAGCAAGAAAAAAAGATATCCCAGAAAGGGCTGACATGCAAAAAGGAATGAAGACTAGAGAGAGGTGAACATTTAAATAAATTTACGTGATCCTGCAATCTGCATTTGGGGTAAAATTGGGAGTTCATAACCCACTTCAATCTAATGTATGAACTATGATATGTCAAGAGCTTTGTAATGTTGTGAACAACCAATAAAAATAAATAAATAAATAAATAAATTTAAGTACATACTGTTTAAAGCAACAATAACAGTTCTTGTAGGTCTGAAAAAATTAAAATGTAAAAATAGAATTTAAGTTAGGACTGAAGTAAACAAAGTTGAAGTCTCTTAGGCTCTGTTCAGGATGAACCAGCCCAATTCATTTAAGGCTCTGACCGTGGCCAACAGAGGGTCCACTTCTCTGGAGCAGTGTCTGAGAAGGGGATGCAGGCACAAGCACAGCCTACTTGGAGCGCAGGAGCCTGGGTGGTTGGAGTGTGGCTGGGCCAGGATGTTGGGGGAGGGCAGAGGAGCCTCTTCCTAGCTACCTGGTCACTGTTACCTCACCTGTGGTCTCCACGGGTCCTGCCTAGAGCCTGGACATTGATCTGGGAGATAATGCTTGGTAAAAGCAGCTTTTGTTAACCAAAGAAGGTAATTATGCTAGAGTCCTCAGATGACAAGATTGTGAGTAGAAAGCTGGGGTAAGTCTCCACTCAGGGCCTCCTGTTCCCATCAGGAGTCTCTCCATTGCATCAGGCAGCACACTGTCACCACCACCATCTTCAGGACATCTCTTAGGAGGACCTGGGGAAATATGAGGAGCCATGCTCAGCACTGATAAGTCCTGGGATTTGTTGCATGTATCACAGTAAATGGGAAAGTCTCTGGACTCTCAGAAGTACCTTTGCCGGTGCAGTCCCCTTTAAAGCTGTGACACTGGAGCAGTGTGAAGACTGTGTAAATGTCTGCTCTGTGTTCAGTGAAACTGACTCTGGGCATGTAATTTGTGTGAAGGAATCTAATAAAACATGGAGCTTTCAGACACTCCTCCTCACCCAATAGTAGCAATTCCTTTAAAAATTTCAACTCTGCCAGGTGCAGTGGCACATACCTGTAACCCAGTGGTTTGGGAGATCAAGGCAGGAGAATTGCAAAACAACAATAACAACAACAGCAAAAACCTCAACTCTGATTTTTTTGTCATAATGCTCTTCTGCACTGGTGGAAATCTATTTTCTGAAATGTATAATTATTTGTAAGATTTATTTCTTAAAACCATATAAATTATTTTTAAGTACCATTTCCTTTAAGGCAAAACAGTATTGTAACCCATGACTTTGGATTTCTTATGCAAACAGATATGAGAATACGCCATTTACTTAACACCAGATCATGAGAATCTAGAAAAGAAGTTGATGCAAGAGAGAGGATCAGTTTCAAGGAGGGACTTGGGTAGGCAATGAGAGCTGTGGGAGGATCAATGGAATGGAGATTTGTGGTCATCTCATAGCCCTGACTCCTTCCAGTGAGAGGCGGCTCTAAGATTCCACTAACCGCATTGGCTGGGGCTGCTCTGACCAATAGGTATGGCAGAGGCAATACCACAAGCTAGGTCAGAGAGGAATGCCACTTCCACCTGGCCCTCAACTACCCCAGAACACCCTGATGGAGAGGCTGCTGGAGCCCTCACTAAGCACCCTGTAGACACTCAGCATCAGCGGTCAACCACACGGGCAGGCCGTCTTGGATACCCAGCCCAGCTCGGACTGTACCCAAACCTCAGGAGAGATCCAGGAAAGAACTCCCAGCAGAAATATCCCAGAACTTCAGATCTCAGAATAAATCAGTTGTTTTAATCCATTAAATTTGATGATAATTTGTTACATAGCAATGGTAGCTGACAGTCTTATATAGTCAAAGAATGGCTATATTGAAATATAGCAAGAGGTCAAGAAAAACAGGAGGTCATGGTGAGAGAACTGGATGTTTAAAAGCAAGATTTGGGAGGTGGTCAAGTTGTTGGTCATGACAAAATCCCAATCAAAATAACTCTTAGCATTTTTATTACATATTTCTGTTTGCAGTTTTAGCCTTTTTTGGTATTTGTGATTTCTGTGCAATATGAGTAGAACAACAGACTGATGGTTTGCATTTATTATTTTTTAGTCTATAAAAATTGTCAGAAAATGCCCTTTGACTTTTGTAGGATTGTCGTGGTCAGTACTGTTAAGATATGTTACTATTCTAACTCTCCCTTGTAAGTCCAACCAGTTTTTTGCTTTGCACTACTGTCCATGTCATTAATGGACCATAATGGGGAAAAAAACTGTTAAAATAGAGCATCCTCGCAATCCCCAGCAGCACAAACCAAACTATGTAAGGGGAAGGGCATCTGGAAGGGCACTGATGGTGCATGCGCAGGGAAGTAGCAGGGCCTGTGGTCTCCAGCAGAGGGGAGAGGACTTCCAGAAGTGACTTCAACTCTCCAGGGGGTCTCAGTCCTGCCATCTGTGCAGGGAAGCGCTGAGGGTCACATGATGTTAGCGTACAAATCTGATAAAATGTGTACAATGGGAGGGAATATAATTTTTCAGGAGAGAGATTCTGTCCTTCATTCGTATATTCCTGGGCTTGGCAGAGTGGTCCTGAGGGGCCAGGAGGAGGATAACCCCAGTATGAGTAGCAGAGGGAACACTGAATATATCCTGGGGGCTTTACACTTGCCATGCATCTTCAGCACAACCATTGTGTAAAGAAACTGAGGTCCTGATGGTTGAGCAGTTTGCTCATGTCCATAAAGTTTGTGGCCAAAGTTTGGTGCCACAGTCTCTCAACTCCATGGTAGGTAACCCTCCACCTGCACTCTGGGGACAAGATGGGGGTAGGGGTTGTGCAGATAAGATGGTGCCTATACTCTTGGAATCTGGAGGTGGTCATCTGAGAAGGCTTGTAGGGAAACAAGATCAGTGATCTGACATGACTTCAAGATGGGTGCAATTCCAGATGGAGGTGAGTCCCAGGGGCTCTTTTTGGGGAAATCATCAGAGTTGTGAGAGTCACAGATCATTGACTAATCAGAAATCAGGGAATGGCTGACCAGTGTGTTGGATGGAGTCATTTATGTGAATGCCCAAGTTAACCAGTTTGATGACAAGATGCAGGGTCAAAAGGAAATCTGGGAAGTTAGGGTCCAAAACCGTTTGTACACTCTGGGGGAACTCTGGGGTTTTACAGGGAGAATCAGGGCAAATGACTAGTGAATATGTCCAAACTCCTTGAACCTCAGAAATAAGGAATGTTGGGGAAAAGTTATGATGGCGGAGACCCAGTGTCCCTGACTTTGGTGCAGCCTGTGAGCTTCTTATTCACTCACTCTGTGCTGCCTGAGCAGCTTCCAGTCATGAAAGGGAAACATGAAATAGAAGCCATTTCTAGAAAAAATGCCTTAACAAATATGTAAGTTGAGGTTAGAGCATAGTAGACAGGAAGACCAGTCATCCGCCAGCCATAGGCTGCCGCTGAGCTGGAGAGATTGCCACCCAAAAATGGTCTTGTCCCTCCTGACTATGTGAGCTCCCTCTTCCCTGTCGCTTCCAGCCATTAATCATTCACCATCCCTTAGAAATGATTTTCCAAAGGACATTTAGATATAAAGAAATCTCAGCCCAGAATATCCATCTTGGAGAAAAGGGGAAATTTCGTTGCACTCTTGTGGCTGAAACTCCAGGCAAATCTCCACAAAGTTCCTGGGTTCTCCTCCTCTGCTGGCCCGTAGCAGCCCCGTCCTTCCCCACGTTGACCCCAGCTCTCCTTCAACTTCACTCCGCTGCCTCTTACCAGGGCAGAGCCCAAGCCGTGTTTCAGTTGAGTGAACATGAGCTCAGTGTCCACTTTTCCGTGCCTTGGTGCAGGCTGCAGTGCTCTGTGCACAGAAAGTTCAGCTTTACCCTTGGGCTGGCCACCCCGACCGGCCCCGTCAGGGGAAAGGCTGCTCCGGCCCAGTCAGAAGGTTTCAGGGAGCCATCTCCGTGGACCCGATCAGCACCCCTTTGGGGGACAGCTCCGACCCGCCCTGATCAGCACACGGCGGCGGACAGCTCCTGCGGCCCCAGGCGGCGCGTCCGCCCCGGCCACCTGCTCGGTCCAGACGCGGAGCCCGACTCTGGCTGCCTTCCGCTGCCTCGGTGCTCGCGCGGCTCCGGAGGCCGCACCCACCTCCCCGGGGCCTCCCCTCCCACAGACGGCGCCCGGCCGCCGAGCGGAGCGGCCTCACGCCTGGCCTGCCGACCCGGCCCTCGAGCCCGCCCCGTCCCGACGACCCCCGCCAGCCACACGCCGCCCTCCGGGGCCGCGCGGGGCCTCCCGCAGCCTCGGGCCGGCGGCCGCAGCCGGGTTCCGCCTGCAGCCCTCCCCCGCTCCCCGCTCTGCCGCCCGAGTGGGAGCCCCCCGGGCCCCACCCACAGCCTCCGCGCGACCCCCGCCCGGCCCCCTCCCGCCGGCCCGCGCCCCCCGCCGGCCCCGCCCCCGCCGGCCGCCCCCGCCCCCCGCGCAGGCCCCGCCCCGCCCTCCCCCGCCCTCCCCCTGCGGCGCGGCGCTCGCTGCCGCGGTGTCCTGGCCGCGCGGCGAGGTGTGCCGCGGGCGGGTGTCGCAGGGCGTGTCACGAGGTGAGTGGGGAGCGCGGGCCGAGGGCGGGAGCGGCCAGGGCGCCGGTGGCCTCACCCCTCCCCCCCGCAGCCGGACGGCCTTTCCCGGGAAGATGGCGGATCGCGCGGAGATGTTTTCCCTCTCCACCTTCCACTCGCTGTCGCCGCCGGGCTGCAGGTACGCCCTCGGCGTCCGCGGCCTCCGCGCCGGCGCCTTCCCTCGCCCTGGCCCGGGCCCCGGGCCCCTCTGCCCCGGCCGCGCCCCCCCCTCGTGGACCCAGGCCCCTCTCGGGTCCGCAGGCCCTGACGGCTGCCGCCCTTCCCCCACCCGCGGCTCAGAGCCCCTCGACTGTACCTCTGTCGCCCAGACAGGGACGCCCCCGTTCCCGCCGGACACTGCCGCACCCCGCCCGGCGGCGGATCTGTCGGAACGGGTCTCTGGACTGACCCCCTAGAAGACAGGCGACCAGGCACCGGGGCACAGGGTCTGTGCCTAGCAGTGTCCTTCTGGCCTGGCTGGGCTGCCTCCTGGGAGGCCCAGGCCTAGCCCAGAGGTCCCAGACAGGGAAGGGGTTGAAATCAAACCTGCAGCCCTGGAGGAAGGGACGGGGTGGGAGCCGGGTGGACCTTGAGGTGTAGCCCTCCTGGAGGCGGGGGGACAGAGTACGCCAGACCCCTCCCTCTCCCGCTGCCGCAGCTTCAGCTTCCCCTCCCCCTCCTCCTGCTGGCTCTGGCTGACTCCCCAGAGGCGGAGGCTGTGACCCACTGGGGCCTGGAGCTTAGTGAGGAGGGGAGAGGGGGAAGGGTGGCTCCTCTGGGTTGACCTGGCCCGGACGTCCTCTGGAGAGCAGAGCTTGGGGTCAAGATGATAGCAGGATGTGGGCCTGGGAGTGGGGGGCCTCAGAGTTGGAGTTCTCCCTCAACCCTTCCTCAGTATCACTCCCAGCTGGGGAGTCCAGGGTTAGTGGCTTCCTGACCTGGGCCTCCTCCCCAGGCCTCCCCAGGACATAAGCCTGGAAGAATTTGACGATGAAGACCTGTCGGAGATCACCGATGACTGTGGCCTGGGTCTCAGCTACGATTCGGACCACTGTGAGAAGGTGGGGGAATGGGCTGGGAGCAAAGAACCTGGTCAAGGGAGGGAGGAGGCTCTGCCTTGCCTTCACTTGGGGTTGGGGCAAGTCTGAGCTAAGCCTTGGCACAGGAAATGCTCTGATGGCTCCTGCCTTTTAGCTACTTGGCCTTGGGGCTTCCTCAGCATCAACACTGTCTTCCTAACGCACTGGAAGCCTAGTGCTATGCAAGGCCTACAAGGGGGAGGTTGCCTTCACTCTGGTGCCCTCAGTCCCCAGATTACTTTCCACAAAGATCTAACACCTTCAGCGACCATATCATCTGTCCCCTCCCTGCCCTGTCCCCATCTCTGCTGCCTCCATCTGTCTCAAGGCTCCACCCCTTAAATTTTTTTCTCCCCCTTCTGGTCCTCCTGTCTCCATGTTTCTGTTTTCATCAACTCTGAGCAACTGCTGTGTGGCAAGAGCTGGGCTTCCAGGTGCTAGGAGTGGAATAGGACAACTGCTTTGGGGGAGAAGGGCATGTAGGAGACAATAGCTCCTCAAGTGTCAGCAGCTGGATTCCCACTGGGACACAGGTTTGAAGACAGGGAAGGATACCTGATAGGACTGAGAGACTTTTCAGAAGAAATGTCAGTCGTGCCCTGAGGTTAGCAGGAGCCAGGCACATGGGGCAGAAAGGAAGATGCAGAAGAGGAATTGCTGGCAGAAGGATTGGCTATGCCAGAGGCCCTGGGGTTGGTGCAAACTTGGTGAATACTCGGAATGCAGGCTGTCTCTTCATTTATGCATTCTTTTGCTACTTACTGAACATCCACTGAGCCTGAGGTGCTGTTCCCTAGGTGGGTGTACCAATGCACAGCATGGGTATATCCTGCCTTGGTGGGGCTTGTGGCTTGGTGGAGGAGACAGACCAAAAACCATGTTCAGTGATTGTGAATCATGTGTTAAATGCTGTGAAGGGGGAAAAATGCTATGAAGGAAACAGAGTGCCAGTGTTAAATGTGATGGGGTTTTGACTGAGATAAGGCTTTAGAAGGTGGATTGGGGGTGCTATGGAAATATGTCACTCAGTCTCAGGAATTTGAATCTTTCTCAAGAAATGAAGCAATCCCTGTGCATCTTAAGCAGATCTCTAAAAACATCACTCTAGGGGCTGGGATTGTGGCTCAGCGGTAGAGCACTTGCCTAGCATGTGTGAGGCCCTGGGTTCGATCCTCAGCACCACATAAAAATAAATAAAATAAAGATTAAAAAAAAAATCACTCTGTTGGTCGGGGCCAGAGTGAACTGGAAGGAGGTCTCCAGTGAGTTCTCCCTGCTTTTCCCTCTCTTGGCACTTGGGACCCAGGTCTCTGTGGCACTCTGACCGAGCCCTGCCCATCTCCCTCCTTCTTGCAGGACAGCCTCTCCCTGGGACGCTCAGAGCAGCCACACCCCATCTGCTCATTCCAGGATGACTTCCAGGAGTTTGAGATGATTGATGACAATGAAGAAGAGGAGGAAGAGGAGGAGGAGGAGGAAGAGGAGGAGGAGGAAGAAGAGGGAGATGGGGAGTGCAAGGAGGGAGGAGGACCTGAATCAGAGGCATCTACCCAAAAGCCCCTTATCCCTTCCCCTTCCCTGGAAGAGCCCCACAAGCACCGGCCCACCACACTTCACTTCACTTCCCTGGGAGCCCAGGTGAGGGTCCTGACTTGTAGCGTCCCAGAGCTGAGCCTGATTCGTAGCACCTGAGATTCTGCACCCCATGGCAGCAAGTCCCCGACTCCTGGAAACCGGAGCTCCTCCTCAGCCTGCTTTCTTGTCCCTCTGTTCCAGGACTCCCTGAATAACAACGGAGGCTTTGCCCCCGCGCCCCCAGCCTCCTGGCAGGAAACAGTGCTGTGCTCTCAGGCTCAGGAGATCCTTGGAGGTGAGGGGTGTGAGCCTGGTGGGGTGGGGGGCAGCTGCCTGCTCCAAGGAGGACCGGCCAGTGGTGACTGATCCCTGTCCCTGCCCCCTAGAGCTCCCTGGCCCCCTCCCACCCACGGAGGAGGGGCTCTGTGAAGAGCAGTCACTCGTGTGTCCGGGTTGTGACTGTGAAGGGAACCGGCCCCCGGAGCCCCGAGCGCCGGGTGGAGCCTCGCCCTCCTCGGATCCTGGCATAGAGGCCGACCTGAGAAGCCGCTCCAGCGGGGGCCACGGGGGACGGCGCAGCAGCCAGGAGCTGTCTTCCCCGGGCTCTGACTTGGAGGAAGCCAGCGGCGTGCGCCTGGGGCGCATGATCTCCTCCATCTCGGAGACGGAGCTGGAGCTGAGCAGTGATGGCGGCAGCAGCAGCAGTGGCCGCTCCTCGCACCTCACCAACTCCATCGAGGAGGCTTCCTCACCCGCCTCCGAGCCCGAGCCCGAGCCCTTGCCCGAAGCCCCGCGCCGCCCGGCCTTCCTGCCGGTGGGCCCTGACGACACCAACAGCGAGTACGAGTCGGGGTCCGAGTCGGAGCCCGACCTCAGCGAGGAGGCCGACTCGCCCTGGCTGCTCAGCAACCTGGTGAGCCGCATGATGTCCGAGGGCTCCTCGCCCATCCGCTGCCCCGGCCAGTGCCTGTCTCCCGCACAGCGCCTGCCCGGGGAGCCGCTCTCGCCAGCCGGGAGCGCCGCGGAGGACTCCCAGGGCCCCGACGTGGCCGTGGGGCCAGGTGTGGAATTGGTGGACATGGAGACCCTGTGTGGGCCGCCGCCGCCCGCCCCCGCAGCTCCTCTGCCGGGCGCCGCACAGCCAGGGCCCTGCCTCTTCCTCAGCAACCCCACACGGGACACCATCACGCCGTTGTGGGCCGCGCCTGGCCGCGCCTCACGCCCTGGCCGCGCCTACTCTGCTGCCTGCTCGGAGGAGGAGGAGGAGGAGGAGGAGGAGGAGGAGGATGCTGAGGACAGCGTGGGGCCCCCAGGGGCCAGGAGCCTGCGCTCCGCGGCGCCGCGGGACGCCTCGCTGGTCTACGACGCCGTCAAGTACACGTTGGTGGTGGATGAGCACACGCAGCTGGAGCTGGTGAGCCTGCGTCGCTGTGCAGGCCTGGGCCACGACAGCGAAGAGGACAGCAGCGGCGAGGCCAGCGAGGAGGAGGTGGGGGCTGCGCTGCTAGGCAGTGATCAGGCCCCTGGGGATGCCTCTCCAGACAGTCCTGACCTCACCTTCTCCAAGAAGTTCCTCAATGTCTTTGTCAACAGCACATCTAGATCCTCCAGTGAGTGGAAGGCGGGGGAAAGAGGGTGGCCCAGAGGAGAAAGCCCATCTTCTTGGCCCAGGTCCCATCTGGTCCCCCAAAGCACCCAGGTGTCCCTGGGACCAGGGTGGCCCATGATCCCGAAACGCAGGGCTTGCCCTCCCCAGCCCTGTCTGTGGGCAAGGAGTTGGGGAGGGTCTACTCTGTCCCAGCCCCTGGTGGGCTGGTTTTTCTCTCCCTCTTGGACTTAGGACACCCACAGAAGCCTGTTGGAGGAAGGAACTTGGCTCAGTAACCTGATGCTCCAGGCCTCCAACATCCTCCAAAGCCAGGCCCGTGGAGCACTTGCCTTTTCCCTGAGTCTGCCTCTCTCCTTCTCTGCCTCTTCTGTCTGTCTCAGGCACTGAGTCCTTTGGCCTTTTTTCCTGTCTGGTCAATGGGGAGGAGAGAGAGCAGACCCATCGGGCTGTCTTCAGGTATAGTTTCCCCTTTCTGTTGGTGATCCCTAGCCTCATTCCACAAACCGGACACCTCAAGGCATGACCCAGCAGGCCTGCCCAACTTCAGCGACCTCTCCCCTCACCTCAGGTTCATCCCTCGCCACCCTGACGAGCTGGAGCTGGATGTGGATGACCCAGTGTTGGTAGAAGCTGAGGAAGATGACTTTTGGTGCCGGGGCTTCAATATGCGCACTGGGGAACGCGGTGTGTTCCCTGCCTTCTATGCCCACGCAGTGCCCGGCCCTGCCAAGGACCTGCTGGGTGAGGCCCCATCCCCGAGGAGCGGCTTATCTCCCCAGACTCTCTCCATCACCCCCCTGACCTTACCCATGTGACCCCCAGGGAGCAAGCGGAGCCCCTGCTGGGTGGAGCGCTTCGATGTGCAGTTCCTAGGCTCTGTGGAGGTGCCATGTCACCAGGGCAATGGCATCCTGTGTGCAGCCATGCAGAAGGTCAGTTTGGAAATGAGGGTGGGCACAGGCTGGCTCAGTTCCCTGGTGCTCCAGGCCTCCAACATCCTCCAGGGAGAGTGTGGGGGCAGCTCAGAGGTGGGTACCCTGGCCCTGATTCAGAGGCTGAGCAGACAGACCTAGGGCAAGGTGTGGCAGCTGTCCCCTCACCCCGGGTCTCCATCTGCTGACTGGTGCTCACCTTTCCATTGGCACCTCCTCTTTAGCCAGTGCTCCTCCTGTCTGAAAGTTGAGACCAACTCTCAGGGCTCCTTCCCTAGGAGTTATTTGCTCGCTTACTCATTTGCTCAGTGGACATTTAGTGAGTGCCTGCCCACCTGCCAGGCCTGGGGCTGAGTTTGGAGGACAGCAGGAAGCAGGACAGATCAGTCCTGCACGCAGGGCTTACAGGTTTATTGGAACCAGGCAGTGAGAAACCGAGAATCAGAACTCCTGGCACTTGAGCCAAGAGGAGCGGCCTGGCAGAGGAACAGAGAGAGAAGACAGAGCAGTGATTGGCTGGTCCTGAGGCCCAGGATGGATAAGACCACCTTCTCATCCTTCAGAATCATGTTGTATGGGTCTTTGGCAAGAGTCTTTGTCGGTCTGAAAAGAACAGAACCATAGTTTACCAGTGGGAGAGAGAGAAGCCCTTGTAGGCCCTGAAGACCTTCTTTCTCCACAACATTTTTCCTCAGATTGCTACTGCCCGGAAACTGACTGTCCACCTACGCCCTCCTGCCTCCTGTGACCTTGAGATCTCTCTGCGGGGGGTCAAGCTGAGTCTGAGTGGAGGAGGACCCGAGGTGGGGATGTGGGAGACTGGGGTCAGAGAGATACTGGCGCAGGGGAGTGAGAGGGTATGGCTTAGGGGCAGGCTGGCAGGGATGTCCAGCAGTGGGGGCTCGCAGTGGCCACTGCTCTCTTCTCTCTAACTTTGGACACCTCTTTCTACCTCTGCTCTAGTTTCAGCGCTGCAGCCACTTCTTCCAGATGAAGAACATCTCATTCTGTGGCTGTCACCCCCGCAATAGCTGGTGAGAGCCTTACCTTCCCCTATGATCCCCACACCCTGAAGGTCACCTGTATTCCAGTCCCATCCCCACTCCTGAGAGTCCACCTACTCTAAGCTGGACTCGGGAGACGTGGCTCCCATCTAGTCTGTGTGGGGGTCAGACACCCAGATGGGGAAGTGCCAGAGCGTCTTTGGGAGGTCTGGGGAACTGAATGGACACCGTTGGGAAGAACTGCAGAGATGGGTGAGTCCTTGTAGGACTCGGGGAAGCAAAGCTCAGATGATGACCAGGTGAGGGGTGGGGCAAGAGGATCAACCTGTTATGGGGCCAGCTGAGCCAAGGCCCTGGGGCTGCACTAGAGAGGGACACCAGGGCCCTGGACCTGGTATAAGAGGAGCAGGGAGGGTAGAGAGGAGTAGCTGCAAGTGTCAGTGCAGACCTAGGCCCTTTTGACTATGCCCAGGAGCTTGTGCTTCATCCTGATGGCAGGGAGGCCACAGAATGGTCCTATGGGAGGGTGTGCTATAGGCAGGTCAACCAGCTGACTGGGACTGCTGTATAGAGGGGTTGGCCAGGTACTGCCAGCAGGAGACTGCCAGAGTGACCCAGGTGCCGTGTCATGATGGAGACATTTAGTGGATGGGACAGGCAGTACCTGCGTTGATTGGCTGTAGACCTAACCTGGAGGGCATCAAGGGTGATGTTCACTTGGGTGATGGGCACAGTGACTCACACCCAGAGAAGATGTGGAGGGCAGTCAGTGTGTCTAGACTTCAGGAGAGAGACCTGGAGAAAGGTCTCATTTTGGAGCAGGTGGATAACTGAGACCCTGAGGTGGGAAGAATGGCCAGGCAGAGTGAGAAGAGCAGAGAAAGGGGAGGAAGAGTTGCCATGGTGGGAGCAGTGGTGGCTGGGGGCTGCTGGCTTCCTCCCCAGGCACAGAGCCCAGCCTGCTGAGTCCCAGTGTCCTAGAGGGAGAGGAGAAGGACTCACAGACAGAGCCAGCCAGAGGCCCAGAAGGACTAGAGGGAGCTGGAGCAAGAATCCTCATGGCAGATACCATGCTGCCGGGCTGGGGCTCATGACAGGGGTCAGAGGGGTCATTTGGATCCAGTGGGAAGAGAAAGAAGGGGGCTGTCTCTTGGCTAGACAGGGGTCAAGCAGCTTTGCATCTTCTCCATTGAGAAGGCTCCGTTGCTGAGACACTGCTCGGGGGTGAGAGATGGGACACGGTGCCAGGGCCAGACCAACCTGCAGGACAGTTCTAGGCACTGTTAGAGATGAAAAAGAGCCACCTGTTTCTCTTTAGAGGGACATTGTCGGAGCCACAAGCTGACGCCATCAGGGGGACACTGGCTCAGCTGCAGTTCCATGGAGGAGAGATGTCATACCAGGGGTTGGGGTCAAGCTTTGAGGTGGCCAGTGAGGAGGCGTGGGAGCTGCTTCTTATGTTTGTTGCTTCAGGTGCCAGCCTAGTCCCTCACAGCAAGGAGCACTGAGGACATGGTGTGAGGGGACAGCCAACTCACTTCCTTGTGAGGCAGGCGGGAGAACAGGAGTATTGGGCATGCTGTGTGTGGATGAGGCAGGCATGTTAAGATCCCAGACTGTCTTGCCTACCTGCAGCACATCCACAGGATGTCCGTTGTGTCCTTGAGCAAGACACTGATCTCTTTGCTCAGCTCTCTATCAGGACACTACCTCTTGAGGCTTTTGTGAGGTTTGTGAGTTTAGAAAGTGCTTAATACAGTGCCTTCCTAACATTAGTAAGCAACATTTAGATGTTAACAACATGATTATTTGAGACAGGTCTTGTCTATGGACAATAGGTCACATTGTCCTTGGAAATGATACTGTTGTGTGACTTCCCATCTGGTAGAACCACAGACCCAAAGCCATATGAGAGTGGATCTGGCTGGCCCAGGGTCGGTGGGACGGGGATCTGGAGTCGTGCTGCAGGTCTGACCGCCACTCCCTCTGAACAGTGGTGACTAGTGCTCTGGAAGAAGAGCATGGCGCGGTGCAGGAAGGGTGTGTGACCCAAGTGGTTGGGAGGACAGTGCTTCCTCCAGTCAGAGCCCGTGACGGAATCCAAGATGGCTTTAGAGTTGGGGTGACATCCAACCCTGTGTCAGAGCTTGGAAAGGAGCTGTGTATGCAGGGCCAGAGGTGGGACTGGACAACCCACGGGAGAGCCTGAATGAGGCAGAGCCAGCTCATCTATCCCAGGCAGCCTCTGGGCAGGGTACGGGGAGGCTGCCTTGCTCCCCTGTACATTGGAAGCCCTGGTCAAGGTGCTAACTCCGCATTAGCTCCCTGGGGTGCCCAGTACTGTTGGGGTGCCCAGAAAGGTACCTTCAGATCTTGACATCATGACCCCACCTCCTGTCCTCTGCTCTCCCCTCAAGCCCGTAGTTCCTGCCTCTCCTTTCCAGATCATTTGGGGTGCCTGAAGCTGGGTCAGTGCTCTGACACCTCCTCCCCAACTCCCCTGCAGCTACTTTGGCTTCATCACTAAGCACCCCCTGCTGAGCCGCTTCGCCTGCCATGTCTTTGTGTCCCAGGAGTCCATGAGGCCAGTGGCGCAGAGTGTGGGGTGAGTGGGGCCGTGGGTGGGTGTGTGGGTGAGTCTTGAGAGCCACAAAGAGGGAGACAGGAGCGTGGCCACGAGAGGTGGGACCTCATGGTGGGAGAGTGGCGGGGGAGTCCGGTGGTATGGATGTGACTGCTGGCAGGTGGGAGGGACAGACACAGCAGGCGAGGAGCTGAGGACTGGTGCTTCTCCTGCAGCCGCGCCTTTCTGGAGTACTACCAGGAGCACCTGGCATACGCCTGCCCCACAGAGGACATCTACCTGGAGTAGCCGCCCCGCCCTTGGCTCCTGCCCCTCTGCTCCAGTGCAGCCACCACTGGAGTGTCTGGAGGCCACTGTGGCTTTGGCAAGGACAGGATTGGGGGCACATGGGACCTTAAGTTGGTGGGAGTTTCTGGGCTGGGAATTCTTGTCCTCCACCCCCAGGGAACGATCGTGGGAGCTGCGAGGCCACGGAGCCCTGGCACCCCGTTTCCTCTGATGCACCCTTCCCGACGCCCTCTTCTGTCCTGTCCCTGAGCCTCCTTTCCCTTCCTGTCTCATACCCTTTCTGTGCCTGCAGACCTTGCTCTTTGCCCTCTACTTTGGGGTCAGAACTTGGGGGTGAAGGAAGGCGAGGCTGGAGGTGGCAGGTGATGCCAGGCTCCCCAGGGATCCCCTCCTGCCCTTCCCCTGTGATTTATAAAGGAATTTTAATTTTTATAGTGAATCTCCAGGGATCATTCCATCCTTGACCACAGAGAGAGAGGGACCTCCACCCCCCCCCAGGGAGTTTGGGGGGGCATGGGAAATGGTCCCCAAGAGAGCTGTGGGGCGACTAGGAGTGGCTCTTGATGCTCGCCCCAAAGTCCCCATGCTGCTAGGAGGAGGTGCCTGCCAGGCGCCCCTTCTCATCTGCTTTGCCGCTAACACCCCCTCAGTCCAGTGTGTGTCTGCCCTGCGTGCGATGCACCCTGTGTACATGGGCCCTGCGATGGCCTCAATAAACTCTGCTTGGTGTGACCCTGGCTGTTTCTAAGGGGTGCTGAGATATGGGGTGCCCAGATGCTGCCTGTGGTGGTAGACATGAACACTCCAGGGCAAGGGCTCCTGGGAAAGAAGCACCCTTGAGTGCTTTCTGAGGTTCTGCTGGCCAGGGTCCTGGGATGGATCTGGAGGCCCAAACAGAGATTCTCTGCAAACACACCTGATGGGCTGCAGAAGACGTCGAGGCCAGAGAGGGAAGGCATTTACAGCATCCTGCGTCCTTCCCCTGTGAGGGTTGAGTGGCACAGACTCCTTGAAGACAGTCCACTGAGACCTTAAAACTGTTAGTTTAGAACCCCTCTAAGAAGACCAGAAGACAAGAGGTGACGACTTTTCACTGTACCCAGCTCCCCAGCAGGCGTCCACATGAAAGTGGGCAACGGGGTGGGCCAGTGTTCCTCCCCCTGAGACCACAGTGTCACAGTGGTGGCCAGAGGACATCAGGTAAAGGTTGAGAAGGAAGAAGTGGACAGAGGAGTGTTGGAAGTTTACTACAGGATATTTAAAAGTTTGGGCTGGGGTGTGGCTCAGGTAGAGCGTCTGCCAGGCATGCATGAGGCTGGGTTCCATAACAAATACTGCAAAAAATTAAAAATGATAAGTTCTGCTTGTAAAAACCACACGTCTCTACTAAAATAGCCTTGGTGAGCCAACAAATAGAAAAAGAGGGTTTGTGTGACTTCAGTGAGTGTCAGCACAGGTGGATCCAAGTCAGGGTTTGTGACTTCAGTGAGTGAGAGGACAAGTGGATCTGAGTGTGTGACTTCAGTGAGTGACAGCACAGGTGGATCTGAGTCAGTGTGTGACTTCAGTGAGTGACAGCACAGGTGGTTCTGAGTCAGGGTGTGACTACAGTGAGTGACAGCACAGGTGGATCTCAGTCAGTGTGTGACTTCAGTGAGTGACAGCACAGGTGGATCTGAGTCAGTGTGTGACTACAGTGAGTGACAGCACAGGTGGATCTGAGTGTGTGATTTCAGTGTGTGAGAGCACAAGTGGATCTGAGTCAGGTTGTGTGACTGCAGTGAGTGACAACACAGGTGGATCTCAGGGTGTGTGACTTCAGTGTGTGAGAGCACAAGTGGATCTGAGTCAGGGTGTGTGACTTCAGTGAGTGACAGCACAGGTGGATCTCAGTGTGTGACTTCAGTGAGTGACAGCACAGGATCTGAGTCAGGGTGTGTGACTTCAGTGAGTGACAGCACAGGTGGATCTGAGTCAGTCAGAGTGTGTGACTTCAGTGAGTGACAGCACAAGTGTATCTGAGTCAGGGTGTGACTTCAGTGAGTGACAGCACAGGTGGATCTGAGTCAGTCAGGGTGTGTGACTTCAGTGAGTGACAGCACAGGTGGCTCTGAGTCAGGGTGTGTGACTTCAGTGAGTGACAGCACAGATGGATCTGAGTCAGTCAGAGTGTGTGACTTCAGTGAGTGACAGCACAGGTGGATCTGAGTCAGGGTGTGTGACTTCAGTGAGTGACAGCACAGGTGGATCTGAGTCAGGGTGTGTGACTTCAGTGAGTGACAGCACAGGTGGATCTGAGTCAGTCAGAGTGTGTGACTTCAGTGAGTGACAGCACAAGTGGATCTGAGTCAGGGTGTGTGACTTCAGTGAGTGACAGCACAGGTGGATCTCAGTGTGTGACTACAGTGAGTGACAGCACAGGTGGATCTGAGTAGGGTGTGTGACTTCAGTGAGTGACAGCACAGGTGGATCTCAGTGTGTGACTTCAGTGAGTGACAGCACAGGTGGATCTGAGTCAGGGTGTGTGACTTCAGTGAGTGACAGCACAGGTGGATCTGAGTCAGTCAGGGGGTGTGACTTCAGTGAGTGACAGCACAGGTGGATCTCAGTGTGTGACTTCAGTGAGTGACAGCACAGGTGGATCTGAGTCAGTCAGAGTGTGTGACTTCAGTGAGTGACAGCACAGGTGGATCTGAGTCAGGGTTTGTGACTTCAGTGAGTGAGAGGACAAGTGGATCTGAGTGTGTGACTTCAGTGAGTGACAGCACAGGTGGATCTGAGTGTGTGACTTCAGTGAGTGACAGCACAAGTGGATCTGAGTCAGGTTGTGTGACTGCAGTGAGTGACAACACAGGTGGATCTCAGGGTGTGTGACTTCAGTGTGTGAGAGCACAAGTGGATCTGAGTCAGGGTGTGTGACTTCAGTGAGTGACAGCACAAGTGGATCTGAGTCAGAGTGTGTGACTTCAGTGAGTGAGAGCACAGGTCATCTCATTCAGTGTGTGACTCAGTGAGTGACAGCACAGGTGGATCTCAGTGTGTGACTTCAGTGAGTGACAGCACAGGTGGATCTGAGTCAGGGTGTGTGACTTCAGTGAGTGACAGCACAGGTGGATCTGAGTCAGTCAGGGTGTGTGACTTCAGTGAGTGACAGCACAGGTGGATCTGAGTCAGTCAGGGTGTGTGACTTCAGTGAGTGACAGCACAAGTGTATCTGAGTCAGGGTGTGTGACTTCAGTGAGTGACAGCACAGGTGGATCTGAGTCAGGGTGTGTGACTTCAGTGAGTGACAGCACAGGTGGATCTGAGTCAGGGTGTGACTTCAGTGAGTGACAGCACAGGTGGATCTGAGTCAGTCAGAGTATGTGACTTCAGTGAGTGACAGCACAGGTGGATCTGAGTCAGGGTGTGACTTCAGTGAGTGACAGCACAGGTGGATCTGAGTCAGTCAGGGTGTGTGACTTCAGTGAGTGACAGCACAGGTGGATCTGAGTCAGTCAGAGTGTGTGACTTCAGTGAGTGACAGCACAGGTGGATCTGAATCAGTTAGGGTGTGTGACTTCAGTGAGTGACAGCACAGGTGGATCTGAGTCAGTCAGGGTGTGTGACTTCAGTGAGTGACAGCACAGGTGGATCTGAGTCAGGGTGTGTGACTTCAGTGAGTGACAGCACAGGTGGATCTGAGTCAGTCAGAGTGTGTGACTTCAGTGAGTGACAGCACAAGTGGATCTGAGTCAGGGTGTGTGACTTCAGTGAGTGACAGCACAGGTGGATCTCAGTGTGTGACTACAGTGAGTGACAGCACAGGTGGATCTGAGTAGGGTGTGTGACTTCAGTGAGTGACAGCACAGGTGGATCTCAGTGTGTGACTTCAGTGAGTGACAGCACAGGTGGATCTGAGTCAGGGTGTGTGACTTCAGTGAGTGACAGCACAGGTGGATCTGAGTCAGTCAGGGGGTGTGACTTCAGTGAGTGACAGCACAGGTGGATCTCAGTGTGTGACTTCAGTGAGTGACAGCACAGGTGGATCTGAGTCAGTCAGAGTGTGTGACTTCAGTGAGTGACAGCACAGGTGGATCTGAGTCAGGGTTTGTGACTTCAGTGAGTGAGAGGACAAGTGGATCTGAGTGTGTGACTTCAGTGAGTGACAGCACAGGTGGATCTGAGTGTGTGACTTCAGTGAGTGACAGCACAAGTGGATCTGAGTCAGGTTGTGTGACTGCAGTGAGTGACAACACAGGTGGATCTCAGGGTGTGTGACTTCAGTGTGTGAGAGCACAAGTGGATCTGAGTCAGGGTGTGTGACTTCAGTGAGTGACAGCACAAGTGGATCTGAGTCAGAGTGTGTGACTTCAGTGAGTGAGAGCACAGGTCATCTCATTCAGTGTGTGACTCAGTGAGTGACAGCACAGGTGGATCTCAGTGTGTGACTTCAGTGAGTGACAGCACAGGTGGATCTGAGTCAGGGTGTGTGACTTCAGTGAGTGACAGCACAGGTGGATCTGAGTCAGTCAGGGTGTGTGACTTCAGTGAGTGACAGCACAGGTGGATCTGAGTCAGTCAGGGTGTGTGACTTCAGTGAGTGACAGCACAAGTGTATCTGAGTCAGGGTGTGTGACTTCAGTGAGTGACAGCACAGGTGGATCTGAGTCAGGGTGTGTGACTTCAGTGAGTGACAGCACAGGTGGATCTGAGTCAGGGTGTGACTTCAGTGAGTGACAGCACAGGTGGATCTGAGTCAGTCAGAGTATGTGACTTCAGTGAGTGACAGCACAGGTGGATCTGAGTCAGGGTGTGACTTCAGTGAGTGACAGCACAGGTGGATCTGAGTCAGTCAGGGTGTGTGACTTCAGTGAGTGACAGCACAGGTGGATCTGAGTCAGTCAGAGTGTGTGACTTCAGTGAGTGACAGCACAGGTGGATCTGAATCAGTTAGGGTGTGTGACTTCAGTGAGTGACAGCACAGGTGGATCTGAGTCAGTCAGGGTGTGTGACTTCAGTGAGTGACAGCACAGGTGGATCTGAGTCAGTCAGGGTGTGTGACTTCAGTGAGTGACAGCACAGGTGGATCTGAGTCAGGGTGTGTGACTTCAGTGAGTGACAGCACAGGTGGATCTGAGTCAGGGTGTGTGACTTCAGTGAGTGAGAGCACAGGTGGATCTGAGTCAGGGTGTGACTTCAGTGAGTGACAGCACAGGTGGATCTGAGTCAGTCAGAGTATGTGACTTCAGTGAGTGACAGCACAGGTGGATCTGAGTCAGTCAGGGTGTGTGACTTCAGTGAGTGACAGCACAGGTGGATCTGAGTCAGTCAGGGTGTGTGACTTCAGTGAGTGACAGCACAGGTGGATCTGAGTCAGGGTGTGTGACTTCAGTGAGTGACAGCACAGGTGGATCTGAGTCAGGGTGTGTGACTTCAGTGAGTGACAGCACAGGTGGATCTGAGTCAGGGTGTGTGACTTCAGTGAGTGACAGCACAGGTGGATCTGAGTCAGGGTGTGTGACTTCAGTGAGTGACAGCACAGGTGGATCTAAGTGAATGCACCAAGACTCCACCACGTAGTTGGGACAGACCTTTGCTGCAGTGAATTGCAGCAGCTTCTTTGCGTTGTAGGTGGACACAATACCTTTATTTTATTTTTATATTGTGCTGAGGATGGAACCCAGTGCCTCAGTGGTGCTAGGTGAGCACTTTACCACTGAGCCAGAACCCCAGCTTCTTAATCACGGAAGGAACGTCTCCCATGTCAGGAAGCCACCAGGCACCTTGATCTCCTCAGCCAGCAGTGTCCTTTGGTGCGCACACTGGAAAGCCTCACCCCGCCCTGAGCAAGCTGCACCCCCCCAGCTTGAGGGAAGGAAAGTCTTGTGTGGGGCTCCTGCACCCTGCCAGACCCCTTCTCCCCTGCCTGCCTTTATGCCTCATGGCCCAGGCTTCCCCCCTCTTGGGACTGCCGTGCCTCCAGCGTATCTCCTGAGCTTCTACTTCACTCTTCCTGACTGGCCTTGGAGCAGCTGTTGGACATGCTCTGTGTCCTTCTCTTCTACCCTCCTCTGCGACTTTGCTTCCTGGACCCATCACCTCCTTTTGTCGACCCCTCCACATCCTTTGGTTGCTGGATCCCTCACCTCCTGTTTTTGGCCACACCCAGTCCTTTGCTTGCTGGACATGTGAATCACAGGGTTTGATCCTCAGCACCACATAAAAAATAAAATTTTTTTATTAAAAATTTAGTTGTAGATGGACACAATGTCTCTATTTATTTATTTATGTTTTATGTGGTGCTGCCCCATGCCTCACATGTGCTTGGCGAGTGTTCTACCACTGAGCTAGAACCCCAGCACCATTCCTGACATTCTTGTTTAAAGCAATGAATGTGGGCCAGCCAGACATTGTGGCACACACCCTCTAGTGACTAAGGAGGCTGAGGTAGGAGGATCACAAGTTTGAGGCCAGCCTCAGCAACTTAGAGCCTAAAAAACTTATTGAGACCCTGTCTCAAAATAAAAAATAAAAGGGCTGGGGATATAGCTCAGAGTGGTGAAATATCCCGGTATTCAATATCCAGCACCCACAAAACAAACAAACAAACAAACAAACAAAAAACCCATATCTGATTAACAGAGTTCACTAAATTGAAGTATATTTGTCCAATTGAAATATTGAGCAGACATGAAAAGGTGTGCTTATTACCATTTTGTAAAGGTACAGAAAATATTTTTTATACATTAGAGAAAGTAAATATACAGAATCATATCTAGATGCTAGGCTGTGTTGAAACCTACTGAGAGGAAACGTGACAGATACTGAAAGTTGAAGCTGAAGGAAAACCTGGGCAGTCCCTCTAGTTTCACTTGCTTTCAGTGATTTGTGGTGTCCACCCAGCTCTGAGGTCAGTTAGCCAAGCCTCACACCCCCTGCAGTGGCCGGGGTGCCCAGGTTGCTTCTCAGAAACCTAGAGTGGCTCAAACGGTCGGAACCACTGGCCCCTCCTCTGGGTCGGGAAGGTGCGGTGGGAACCACTGGCCCCTCCTCTGGGTCGGGAAGGTGCGTGATGGCAGAGCGAGCGCTTCACACCTCGCCTCCAGGCCACCGCCTTCTGCAGAGGGGCGCTGGGGAGCGGTGAACTGGTGGCTCAGCCCCACTGCGCCCTGCCCTCACCTCCAGCGGCCTTCCTCATGACTTGTGTCCCCCAGACCTGCCCTCAGCCCCATCCTTGGGGAAGCAGGTTTGAGTCCCCCACCCCTAGATCACACTCAGCACCTCCTAAATAAAGTCTTACTCTTCCACAAACTCACCTTAGTGGTTGGCGTCCTGTGTGGTGCTGGGTAACTGTGGTGATGAGGTGGAGCTGAGCGATGTTCCTTTTTTTCTGCAGTGAAATCGTCTGGATTGTTTTTAGCCTTATGTACTGAGGTGGGAGGACCACAAGTTTGAGGCCAGCCTCTGAGACTCTGTCTCAAAATAATAAATAAAAAGTACTTAGAATGTAGCTCAATGGTAGAGTACCCCTAGGTTCAATCCTCAATACTGAAGAAAAAAAAAAAAAAGATCTGAAAATACAACCAGTCAGGTAAAACAAATATGTGTCTACAAGAAGTGGATCATGTGATGGGTGTAACTGTGAAGTACGCAGTTGCCTGTGTCTTCAGTGAGAGACTTTTGTGCTCATGATTGCATGGAGGCTGCTGTGCCTCCAAGCCTTATGCTCAAATTCCAGGCAGAGGGAAATGTAAGAGCAAAGGAAGGGGCAGGTTCACAGAGCTGGCTTCAGAGGGTTGGGCAAGAATGAGGCTGGTGCCTTCCTGAGACCTTCACCTGAAGGATAGGAGGAAATGCATCTTCTGGCTCCAGCCCATGGTGTGAGGGCTGCCTGCAGGGTGTTCACTCCTGAGCACTTCACATGCCAATGGAGGAGGGAGGGAAGAAGAAGGTCCTGGGACCACCCACCCACCACTGAAATTAGAAGGCCTCCACCCAGCTTCTGATCCACCAAAGCTGAGCTACAGGTCCCACATCTTCAGGAAGCCTGGCAAAGACCTTCCGCCCACCAAGCAGGTGATGGGGAAGTAAATAGCACCTCCGAAGAGAGGATGGTAGGGAATGTTGCCGCACTGTTTAG
Source organism: Ictidomys tridecemlineatus (assembly GCF_052094955.1). Taxonomy (NCBI): domain Eukaryota; kingdom Metazoa; phylum Chordata; class Mammalia; order Rodentia; family Sciuridae; genus Ictidomys; species Ictidomys tridecemlineatus. Next base: position 282,302 of record NC_135482.1, on the reverse strand, counting down.
CAAAGTGCACTGTAGCCCTGAAATAGCAGTCACCATCTGGTCACATTTGGTTTTCAGGTGCAGATGTGGATTTCGTGTGGACATGTGCAGATGCGAGGTGAGGGTAGGCCAGGGGTTGACATGCTGCTCCGGAACCCGAGTGATGTACGGTATAAAACCCAACATTCAGCGCCCACAGCCTGCTCACATCCTGGTTGTTATCCTGCAGCACCTCAGGCCACGAACCTGGTGTCGGAGTCCAAAATTGGCCTGTACTGACTCCAGTGCGCCCTCATATCTGTGAACGTAGAAGCTGTCTCACATGAATTGCCTTGCAGAATGGAAGATGAAATAATGCATCTCAAGATAGTTGCACTGTTGTTTGAGCTAAAGACAACATGATGAATTTGCTTTTGCTCCTCCTTTTCCTTCTTTTTTTGTACTGGGGATTGATCCCAGGGGTGCTTTACCATTGAGCTACATCCCCAGCACCACCCCCTCTTTATACTAATTTTGAGATAAGGTCTCCATAAGTTATCCAGGCTGTCCTTGAATTTGTGATCCTCCTGCCTGAGCCTCCTGAGTCACTGGAATTACAGGCGTGCACCCCTGTGCCCTGCCACTTTGCTTTTTCTTGTATCCTTTGTGCACATTTGGAGCAAGTGGGAGAGGTGGATCCCATGTCTACCTGGTGTGTTTTCCCGTGCCACCTCTGCAGAACCCATCTCTGTGGAATCTCAAGCATCCATCCAGACAGAATCTGCTACCTGGACTCTGTGGCCTATCGTCCAGGCCTTCAGGAGTCTGGAGGCTTTATGTGGAGTGGGCCTGACTGTCCCTCAGGGTGTCTGGCAGCCTTGTGCTTGGTGGGTCAGCTGAAGGACATGGGAGGAACTCTGAAGAAGCCCCAGGTTCACAGGCTATGTCCTTCCACTCCCATCTCAGGACTGGATCGCTTAGCTCACATTGGGAGGCTCCCAATTCAAGTATCCATCCATTCAGAGTAGCAGAGAAGAAAAAGGTCACATTGCTCCTTCCTTAGGATGGCATATCCCCCCAGGAAGGGGTGGCAAGAGTGGCACAGGCAGAGATCCCCAGGAGGTGACCTCTCGCCCTCCACCACAAATGGCAGGCACATTTTTAGGCTGAACCCATCTGTCAGTAGAGTTCCTTGATGGCAGGGGCCATGTCCAGTTTGCCCAGCTCCTTTCACCCTGAACACTTTGGGATTAGGGACTAGGAACCTGCAGTGTTATTATTTAGCTGCCTCTTGTGTCAATTAGCATTCTATGATCACAACCATAGAGACTGATTCTGAGTAATTTAATCAAAAGGAAATTTATTGGGAAGTCGTTAGAATTCCAAGAGTTAAAAGAAGGCAGAATAAGGACGACTAAAGAGGAGATATGGTGCCCTATAGGCGGGTATCTAACTCTGCTGTGCACAGATGCACCTATCCACCCCTGCTTCAGGCCAGGGATGGGAGGTGGAGATCCACTTCCTGACTGGGTTGCAGTCTCCACCTGAAGCAGGCAGAATCTGGAGACCACGGGCCTATGAGACGCACTGTCTGATGTTAGTGTCTGCAGAGGAGAGGAGTGTCTCCATCCTTTCATGGAATCCTGGATTAGTCACTCCCACATTTCCCCCTCCTCCAGGATCTGACTGTGGCAGGGGTCTCTCCTGTGTCTGAGTCCCTTCCTCCTGAGGCTGCCTGAGTGGGAAGTGGGTTACAGAGCTGCTGATGGGGAGCAGTTTGTGGGTGACCAGTGGCTGGTGCCCTGGACCTGCATGCTGCATCCACCTGAGAAGGGCCAAGAAGGTTAGAAGGGGTTGAGTAAATGCACTCTCCCTTCGTGACTCCGGTCGCCCCCTGCACAAGGCCAGGTTATAAAGATGGCAAGACATCCGATAGGAGCATCCAGGCACCAGGGGATTGTGCCCAGAGCCATGACACAGCATTGGCATGAGCACAAAGACCCAGTTTGTGTGGACACCCACTGACGGCATTGCCCACCTGGACTGAGGTCAGCAGGACTGCCTGGGTGCTCCAATGAGTACACATTACTTTTTAATTAAGAATATGCAGGGGCTGGGGTTGTGGCTCAATGGTAGAGTGCTGGCCTTGCACGTGAGAGAACCTGGGTTCGATCCTCAGCACCACGTAAAAATAAACAAAATATATTGTGTCCATGTATAACTAAAAAAATATTTTAAAAAAGAATACGCAGAAAGAGATTAAACATTGCTTCTAACAGTCCCTTTTGCTCCTCCTTCTGGTCACTTGCAGGAGAGGAGAGTGCATGAGAAAGGAGGGGTGAAAGGCAAGGGAGAGGGTGGACTCCCTGCTCCAGATATCTCCTCTTCCTTCCTGACATACCTGAGGGGAAACTAGAGCCAAGGTGCTTCTGTTCTAGCACTCTTAGCCTCTTCCAGAGGGCACTGGGCTCCCTAGGAAGCGGATCTGCAGGAATGGACAGCTGCCAGCTGGTGAGTGGATTATCTTAGGCTTGCAGGAAAAGATGTTTTATAAATCAATGGTAGCAGAGAAGAACAGGAAGTGTGGGAACATTGTGGATGGTTTTGGAGGATAAGTGTTTAAGAATGTGCACTTATGCATGTATGTGTGCATGCCTGTACGAGGAGGGTGTATTGAACTCGGGCAGCTGGAGGATGGAAACAAGCATTTCTTCATACAAACAAATCATAGCAAAGGGAGGGGGGGAGAATCTCCTTCTTGGATCTTGGGTGCAGAGGATGGATTTGAACACCCAACACTGTTAGTCCAGCATCCCCGACTGGCTCAATTGTTTGCCCTCCCCTGCCTCATGACTGTTTATATGACCAGGCACTGTTTCTTCGGAGTGTTTACCACAAAAAATTTTTACGTAAGTATAAAATATACAATGACATTGTAATGAGTATGTAAATCTTTATAGTGTCTAGCCTGATTTCTTTATTCACATGTCTGTCTCGTGTCTCTCTTTCCACAGAGAATATCTGTAACATCCTCATGTTCCTATTGCTCAGGCAATAACCATGTGCCCCACCCTATTAGAGGTAGTGACATCTACAGCAATGAAATCCCTTGTGTCTGACATCCCAGGAGTCAAGCTCTCTCTTTTGCTAGACTGTAAGCTCTGTGGGAGGAGGGTGGGTCTCCTCTGACAACGACCTGTCCAGCACACAGGGTGTGATACATGGTTGTTGTCTGCCCCAGTTGCTGTCCTCAGCCTGAGCCTGGGCATCTCTGGGGCCAGCTTCCTCACTTGTTGCATGCTGGCCCTCTTGGGATCACCCAAGCCAGCAGGACTTGAGATGTGATCAGCACAGCCCCTCAAGCAGATCATAAGTGAAGGGACGTTGTATGCAAATATAGAGGGACTCTGACACAAGTGACGCTACAGGTCATGTATGCACATGTGCCCACCACACCCCGTTCAGGGTTCATTCCAATAAAGCCACTCCTAGCTGCAAGTAGCCGACAGTCCACGGCGATGGCTTAAACATGTTTTTCTTGTACTTGGTGCTCTGCAGGTAGGCAGCTGGAGACACTGGTTTAGCAGCTACACAATGTCCCTCCACGGCCAGTGACTGCCATAGTCAGGTCCTGACCTGGAAGCTCACCCCCAACCTTTCACTATCAGGACCATGTTGTGCCACTCCTGACAAATCCCTGGGCTGTGACTGTCTCAGAGTGGCTACTACCCTCTTGGATCAGACAGAGTCTGTTTCCTTGAGGTCACGGGGCCTTTGACTACCACTGAAAAAAAGTGAGGATTCACTAGCAAGACAACAGACAGCATTTGCCCTGCAAAGGTAGTAGTGGCACACCCAGGTGGTACTGCTTTCACGTGACCATTACCAAGGAGCACCTGGCATGTGACACACCATCTGTTCATGCAGGTGGTCAAAAGTCACAGCCAAGTGCAGAGGCACACGTGTACAATTCCAGCAATTTGGGACATGGGAGGCAGAGGCAGGAGGATCAGAAGTTTGAGGCCAGCCCCAGCAACTTAGGAGGCCCTGTCTCACAATAAAAAATAAAAAGCGGGGCTGGGGTTGTGGCTCAGTGGTGGAGCGCTTGCCTAGCATGTGTGAGGCACTGGGTTTGATTCTCAGTACCACATATGAATAAATAAATGAAGGTCCATCAATAACTAATAAAAATTTTAAAAATAATAAAAGGGATGTAGCTCAGTGGTAAAGTGCCCCTGGGTTCAATTTCCAGTATAAAAAAAAGGTACCTTTCCACCGAGAAAGCCAATGGTGAAGGCAGAACATGGATGGATCACCAGCCTGCCAAGACCAAGGAACAAGAGGGTGGAATGGGGCTTTAAGGACAGGGTAGGCCACTGAACGGAGGGTAGATTTTATCCTGAGCATGAGACACAACCTGATAGATGATAGTAACAGATCACTTTGGTGTGGAAAACAGCTAGTACAAGACATCAAAGGTGAAGCTGGGACACAGGAAGGAAGCATGCAGGAGGAAGGAAGAGCTTGAGAGGTAGATGGGCCCCACAAGGCTGGCTCAGGAGCTGCTGTGTGCTCTCCTAGGAGCTGGCAGGGCCCTAAGCCCCTTATCCTCACCTGGAATGTGCACCTCATCACCTGACTCCAGCAGGCTTCTAATAAAAATTAGGCACCAGCTTCTGCTTCTCTAAGAACATTTCTTCAGGAGAAAACTTGTCTCTCTCAGGCATTTTGCATCTTGAGGTCTTCTGGTCACTGCGCCCTCAAGCCCTGCCCACCTGTTCCTGCCACCTAAAAGCACTTACTGATCCTGTGAATGGATGTATCCATGTTTGGGGCTGATGTTTACATGCATGTATTGACATGCGCAGATCACTGGGGGTGGAGAAACTTCTGGAACAAGGACACCTGGATTCAAATCCCAGCCCAACCTCTTTCTGGCTGAGTGATCTTGCACCAGTCCCTGACTTTCCTGTGCCTCAGTTTCTTTATTAGTAATAGGGGAATATCACCAGAGTTACCACAAGGAGTAGCTGAATTACCATACCTGCAAGTCTTAGTTGGTGTTATTACATTATCAGGCATAAACTCCTCCACATGCCCTCATGGTGATAAACCACCACGTGCCAAGGGCATGGAGGGGGCCCTAGGTTGGCCTTGGGGGTCTTCCCTGTGCACCTGGTCAGTGCCCTCTGGGCTGGAGTTCTGGGCATTGGCAGCAGACTGGGTAAGGAGTACATCTGGGCTTGCAGCAGATTTGCAGGGAAGGGTCCTGACCCCGGGCCATCTGACTAGGGCCAAACTTCATGGCTGCATCAAACTGGGCCTTGAGCAGCTGAAGCTGCTTCATTGCCCGCAGCACCTCTGGGGTGACTTCAGTAGTACCCTCCAGAAGGTTGTAGTTCTCACCAGGGTCCTTAGACAGGTCATAGAGCAGAGGGGGCTCGTGAGCAGTCAGCGGGCTGGTGGCATGGCAGGCAGGGTCCACAGTGGTGTCACTATGGGCAGAACCTGGGGAGGTGGTCAGCTCTATGCACAGGGCAAGAGCAAGAGGAGAGGCCAGGGCTCTAGGACACTGGGTCAACAGGGCCAGGAGAGGGAGCCAGGAAGATGGAGTTACCTTGGGTGTAGAAGTGAGCTTTGTATTTCCCACTTCGCACAGCAAAGACCCCATGGATCTCGTCTGGGTAGGCAGGATAGAAGAAGTGAGACTTCCGAGGGCTCTGGGGGCACAATCGGGGTTGCCAGGTAGGAGGGTCCCTAAGAGCTGTCAGCCCCTGTGGTAGGCCCTGGCTGTACAGTCCCTTCTGGCCCACCTAGGAACCTGATAGGTGGTACCACTCAGATGCCACTCATCAAGAGACCTGGGACAGACTCTAAGGGAGAACAAACCCATGGGACCAAGGGCTCACTAACCCTACCTTGCCTGTGCCCAGCAGCACAGGGCTGAGGTCAAAGCCATCCAAAGTGACGTTGGGCAGTGAGGTCCCACTCAGGGCTGCCAGGGTGGGCATCAGGTCCAGAGAGCTGGCCAGCTCATGGGTCACACCTGGGGCAGAGGGCTATTCAGTTATTCAGTTAGCCATCAAGGTTGGGAAAATGAGGCCAAGGAGAGGGCCTGAGGACTGACCAGGAGCGATGTGGCCCGGCCAGAAGGCCAAAGCAGGCTCTCGGACACCACCCTCGAAGGTTGTCCCCTTTCCACATCTCAGGAGACCAGAGCAGCCACCACGGGACATGCGCATCGTCTCAGGTCTGGGACATACAAGGTTATCAGCAACAAGCAGTCCAAGGCTTTTGACCCACTTCTGGTGACCACCAGCCCCACATTTTTCATTTATACATCCTGCCCCAAACTGGCCACTACATTCCTGTCTCCACCCTGGCCTACCAAGATCAGCATCCCTATGCATCTGTGGCACCCAGCCTAAAACCCGGGAGTTACTGTAACATGGCCACCATCTCCTGACACCCCTTCATCCCATGATGTCTTCAGCCAGCAAGGTGGAAGGATCCTCAGGACCCTGGTGTATGACTGAGCAACAAATGTTCCCTGCCCTGACTGGCATACCCATTGTCTGCAGTAAAGATGACCAGCGTCTCTCCGAGCAGCCCAAGGTCCCCCACGGCTGTCATTATGGCCCCCACAGCGGCATCCAGCTCCATCAGGGAGTCCCCAAATGGCCCGCGACCCGAGTGCCCTGTAAAGCTCTTCCCACTGAACTGAGGATAGTGGGTGTGCTGGGGGTGAAGACTGGAGTCAGCATTTGATAGGGGTCACTGTCAGCTGGGAGGGGAGGGCCACGGTCACTCACATGGGAGGCATAGTAGAGGAAGAATGGACGATCTTGGCGCTGGGCGTCGGACATGAGGTCTCGGGCAAAAGCCACATAGCGGGCTTCTAATCCAGGCAGCCAGGGGGGCTGTGCTTCCACAGACAGATTGGCCAGCAGTGGGATAGGAACTATGCCCTGGTCACAGCCGCCGTGACATGGGGTGGCTGGTGGGAAGCAGGTCATGTTCTGGCAGGGGCCCTGGGGACATATCTCCAGTCAGGGGTCTGGGATGTGGGGTGGGACTGGGAGAAGGTCAAGCGTTTGAGGATTAGAGCAAGTTGGGGGGTGGCTGAGGGCCCCGGGGTTTGTACCTGGTCATGGGAGTACGGGATGCCCAGGAATCGATGGAAGCCCTGATTAGTAGGCAGGAAGGCCCCTTGTGGTCCCACCCCAAGGTGCCACTTGCCGGCCATCCCTGTAAGGTAGCCACTGGAGGCCAGGACCTCAGCCAGGGTCACCTCTTCCAGGGGCAGGCCTCCCCGGGAGCTGGGTTCCAGGACTCCAGGGTACAGGCCCATCCGGACAGGGTGCCGGCCAGTGAGGAGGGCAGCCCTGTAGGACAGGTCACAGAGTCCAGGCATCCAACAGAGATGAACAGAGGTGGGAGCAGAGAAAGAGAAGAGAAAAACATGGATTTCCCCTCTGCCATCCCAGGCGAACCCAGGAGAGCAGGGTGGGGTGGGGGCCCTCACTCACCTAGAGGGCGTGCACAAAGACACAGGCACGTAGAAGTCGGTGAACCGCAGCCCCCCTACAGCCAGCTGGTCCAGGTTGGGGGTGGTGGAACTGGGGTGCCCATAGGCGCCCAGGTCCCCGTAGCCCAGATCATCGGCAAAGATGAGCACAATGTTAGGCGGGCTGTCGGCGGCCAGGCCTGCAGCCAAGGCCACACAGAGGGCCCACACCGCTTCCATGGCACCGTGCAGCCAGGCCTGTGCAGAGAGCCTGGGGAGAGAGGCACACTGTCCCTGCGGGTTCTTCCCGGGGACCCAGGCCCAGAACTGCCGCCACCCTCAGGGACCCCAGCGAACCTGACAGAACCCGGGAGACACGGCCTGCTTGGCAAGCCCACGGCGACCCTCGGGGGCAGGACCCTTCGCACTGACGCCCGGGTTTCAGGCCCGGTTCGCCCAGAAGCCCCGGCCCGGCTCCAATCGCGGCAGGAGTCACATGACGCTGCGGACCGCGGCCTCAGACGCCGCCAGGCGAAGGCGGTTCCGAGCCCCGGGAGGGAGGGGCGGAGCCTTCGAGGGCGCTTCCGCCTCAGGCCTCGGGGTGGTCCCGTGACCCTCGGGCACGCGAGACCGGCCGGTGGGCGGAGCCGGGTGCCGGTGGGCGGAGCCGGGTGCCGGTGGGCGGAGCCGGGTGCCGGTGGGCGGAGCCGGGTGCCGGTGGGCGGGGCCGGGTGCCGGTGGGCGGGGCCTGGAGGTGGGTGGAACTCAGACCCGCTTCCCGGTGCGGAGCGGTGGCGGGGACCGACGGAGGGCCGAGCCGGTGGGGGACTGGGGAAGGGGCGGGGGCCTGGCGGGGAGCCGTCCACGACCGAGTGTTGGGGGAATCCTGGGGGAAAGGACGGGGCCGGGGTGGGGCGCGGCCGAGGGTCCAGCCAGGTGGGCGGGGCGGCAGTGATGAGGCAGGGTCGGGCGGCGGCGGCGGGGCGTGGGCGCGCTCCCGGGTCCGGCCGGAGTGCTGGTGCCGGCCTGGGCTGCCCCGACCCGGGTCTCTCCCGGGAGTCGGGGCGCGCCGTGCGGCCGCGCGGGTGGGAAGACCCTCAGCCGCTGGGGCGCCGTGGCCAACCCTGAGCCCGTTCTCTGGGGCCTGGCTGCTCCCGCCTGCGCGCCCCTGTGTGGCGTTCCAGGTGGTCGTGCTACCCGAGGTTCGCGCGTGCAGGTGTTGTCTGAGGTGTGAGACGCGTCGCTGTGGTTGTCATGGACACAACACGCTGTTGGGTTGATCTGTTCCTGTGTGGCCCCCCGCGCGCTGGAGAGCGCTGCACCCCGGGCCCAGCCCCAGCCCGGGTCTGGTTCTGGAGGTGGGTGCGTGGCGTTCTAGGTATGTGGGTGCTTGAGTTGTTTTGTTTCAGGCGTGTGTGGTGATGGAGGTGTGTTTGTGGGTCGTGAGGAGTGTGTTGTATTCGAGGTGTGTATAGTGCTTGGGGTGTGCATGGTGCTCGAGGTATGTGTGTGCGTGGTGCATGGGATGTGTGTGGTGGGCGAGGTGTGTGGTTTAGGTGTGAGTGGGGCTTGAGGTGTGTGGTGTTCAGGGTGTGTATGGTGATTCGGGTGTTCTGTGTGGTACTTGAGGTGCGTGTGTGGAGTTTGAGGTGTATGAGAGATGCTTGAAGTGTGTGTATTGCTGGAGGGGTTGTATGTGTGGTGTTTGAGGTGTGTGGGTGGTGTTCAGGTTGTGTGGTGCTTGAATGGTGTGTGTATGGTATATGAGGTGTGTGGGTGGTGTTCAAGTTGTGTGGTGCTCCAGGTGTTGGGTGCTTGAGGGGTGTGTGTGGAGTTTGAGGTGTGTCTGTGGTCCTTGAATGGTGTGTGTATGGTGTTCCAGGTGTGTGTGTGGCATTCCAGGTGTGTTGTGTGGTCCAGGTGTGTGCGTGGCATTCCAGGTGTGTTGTGTTCCAAGTGGATTTGGTGTTCTAGGTGTGCGGGGTCCAGGTGGGTTTGGGGTCCAGGTGTGTGTGGTGCTAGAGGTAGGAGTACTGTGTGGGGTCCTTTCCTCCTCTGACTGAGGGTTCACCTCTGGAGGATCCTGTCTGGAAGGTGTCCCTCCCTGAATTGCTGAGGACTTCACCTTTTCAGCCTCCTGTTTAACTGTTTCGGAGGTGGCAAGATGGGTGCTTACTCAGTCTCTCTTAACACCTGGAGGTAGTGTAGTCCCTGCCCCTCTAGGGCTGTGTGTGCTGAGGGATGGGTGTCCTATGCAGTGGTCTTCTAAGGTGGCTTTTGGGAAGTGATTGGCTGTGAAGGTGCCAACTTGTATAAGGTGCCCTTTGTGCTGCTGAACTGCTGCTGAGCCATAACCCCAGTACCCACCCCACCCCCCGTGTATTTTAAAACTGACATTTTTTTCCTTCCTCTTCTCCCTCCAACTCGGGAAGGCAAGTTAGCCTTCCCGTCCTAGGCTGAGTTTCCTATTCTTCAGCTCACTGACCACAGAAATGGAGGGATCCAGACTTCAGGCTGGCACAGAGGATCTGAGAGCAAGTCTCCAAGGCCCATGTGAATGACATCCTGAAGGGCACACCTGGAGCTTACTTTTCCCATCCCCTCTTTAATAGCCCACCATTTCCTGGCAGTGAGAGTTACAGCATCTGGGACAGGAGACCCCTCTGTGTTCTTAAAAATAAAAAAAATAAAAATAAAAACAATTTAAAAAAATTGAAACTTTTTTTTATTTGAAAAAAAAAAATAAAACTTTTTCCTTTTCCTCAAAACGGTGTCCAGCATTGTGGACGAGGATTGAGCTTTTGGTGTCAGCCTTGTTATTGGATTAATCCACTAATAGCTGGGACTCAAAGAAGGTGGCATCTGTGGGAGGTGGGACCTGGTTGAAGATCCTTGGGGACATGTTCTTGGGACTGTCCCCCCCAGCCAAGGCAAGAAATTTTGCTTTACCAGGTGCTCTTCCACTATGAGGGTTCTGCCTTTGGCCCAACCATGGACTGAAATTGTGAGCCAAGATAAATCTTTCCTCCTCCAAGTCATTTTGTCAGGTATTTGGGTCAAAGCAATGAAAAGCTGATTAAAACAGGCAGTGTGGAGGGAAAGTGGAAGGGCAGGAACTCCCAGGGTGTGACGGGGAAAGGGTTGGGCCACAGGCTGCTGCTGTCTCTGGGGACATCTGGCAAGTGATCCCCTTGGTGTCCCAGTGCAGCGTGGTTTCTGGGCCTGTGCAAGAGGTGGAGTGGGCACTGCTGGTGCTTCAGTCTGGATCCAGGACACTGCTCCTCTGTGACCCAGAAATCTTTGAACCTGTAATTGGAGCTCTCTCAGTGAATTGGTGCTGTGAATTTTTTTTTTTTTTAAATCAACCAAAAGCACTTTCTTTTTGTCCAACTGCAAGCTGGGAACTACCCAGGACCTGCCCATCACTCCTGGAAGGGACTGTGTTATGCAAATAGTGGTACTCACCCGTGTGCCCACATGATGGCTGCTTTGCCCAGCCCTGACCTCAAGCCTGCCATTGGGGCGGGTTGGGGAGGCTGTGCTTGCTGTCAGCTCAGTTTGTTCAAAGCCAAGCTCTGCAGGCTGTCCTGTATTTTGGAGATGTGAGTTATTTTTCTGCATTGACAAAGCCCCAATTGGAGGCAGCCTGCTGGGGTTTGGGAAGTAGCTCTGGACACCTGGGGCATCGCTAATTTGGGACAAACGCCCACAGTTAGGAGAGAGGCATTGCAGTGAGTAGCAGGTCTCTTCTTTCTGCGCCTTGGACGAGGGGGATGAGAGGCCTCTGCATGGGAGGGTGGGGTGGAGGAGCTGCACAAGTGGGAACAGTTGTGCCAGCTGACTCTTCCACTTCTCCCACGCCCATGGGCCTGCTCCCTGATGTTACTGACAGGACCTGGGTGTGCTGTGCAGGGTGGCAAGAATCTAGAGCCAGGGTGGTTCTCCAAGGAGGGAGCATTCTGGCCCAGCACTGAGGCCTGATGGAGACTGTGCTGGTGACAGTGGTGGTGGGTGGAAAGGTGGGGACATGGCCTGGAACCTGTGAAACCAACTGTTGAGTTTTGAGAAGCAGGGGCTAGGTTTTGTTATAATCCCAATGAAAGAGAAAAGCCCTGAGAGACCCCCTTCAAAGATTCACTCAAGAACAAGAATCAGATTAGGTACAGAAATAACCTCTGGTTGCCCATGACTGGACCTGTAGCTGACAGCCAGCTAGGCAGTGATTAGTTCCCAAGAACAAGTCTTACCAACATTATAAATTCATAAAATTACAGAAAATTTTGTTAGCATTTTATTAAGAATGCTTGTTCTGCCCAAACCAGGTTATTTTCCAGTGCTTTGAAGGAACTAGACAGAGCTCATGAGGAGGACCTCTCCAGCAGATCCAGGCCCCAAAGTGGATATAGATAGGGACACTAGAGCTGGCACTTACTGCCACCAGGAACCTGCAGTGCAGAACCCAGAGCAGGTCTGGCTGGGATGGGCTGAGAAGCAGCTGCCGTCCTGTGCAGGGTGCCAGAAGCATGGAACCCTGCCCAGGTCCAAGGGCCTGAGGAATTCAGGCACTGTGATGTGAACCCTGAACTGGTCACCTTCCAGTCCTCCAAGACAGGGCAGGGGCTATTTAAAGTAAGTCTGGGAAGAGAAGACTTGGACACAGAAGCAGTTGTATCATTTTGCAACTCTTGTTCAGATTATCCAGTCCTGGGGACCAGGCCAGCCTGAGGCAATGAACACAGGTTTTGGATTGGAACCATAGGTGGAATGCCTGGAAGGGGATTGTTTATATTCTGGTAATTAAAACTAGAGTTCACCAAGGATGTGGGAATGAAGGTGAAATATTAGACACTCCTGGGTTTAATGGAGGAAAAAGGCACCCAAAGGTTAAAGGAGGCAGGTATTCTCTGTGCTTTGCCTGCCCAGCTGTTCCTTAACTGTCCCAACCTCCCCAAGGTATTAATGGGGTGAACTGTGGAAGGAGACACCCTTGAGAAGCTCTGGGGAGGCCAGCTAGTGTAGGGCAGAGATAGAGGTGCTGCCTCCAAGAAGCAGGATAAAGAGACTGTGTTGGGACGGGGTTGCTGTGATGGGCAAGCGGAGTGTTGTGGCATCAGAAACCTCTTCACTGGCCCTTTGTCTAGGACAAAAGCAGAAGGCAGCATAGGGTGGGGTGGTGGAAGTAGGGTGCAAAACCTTGGATCTCAGGAATGTGTCCTGACTTGGTCACAATGCAGGGGACTGGAGTTCCTTTTGCAATTCCTGGATATGAGTCATTCCTGGACCAGAAGCCCTCTGTCTAGGGACAGACCTGGCGGAAACACCCAAGGCCATTTGGTCTTCCCTCAGCCTTGCCTGAGGGAGGAGCAGCCTTGGCCAGGATGGCTAGGGGAGGGGATGCTTCAAGCAAAGGGGCTGCTGGCCAGAGGGGTTTTGGAGGACAGGTGAGAGGCAGATTTTGATTTGACAATGAACACAGTGGGTATGGGAATCTATCCTGCGTTAATTTCCTGGTTGTCTCATATATTGTTTGATTGATTGTTTTGAGCAGTTGGCCAGAGTTTGTGCATAATAAAATTTTTAAAATGCATATGTAGCTCAGTAGTAGAGCACTTGCCTAGCATACTCAAACACCTGGGTTCCATCCCCTGCATAAATAGATGAATAAATAAAGCAGAGTGTCCTGTTCATTTATGAATCTGTTTATTATCTGTTTGACCAAAAATGATTAAACATTTTTTTAATTTGTAGATGGGCACAATACTTTATTTTATTATTTTTGTGGTGCTGAGGATCAAACCCAGTGCCTCACGCATGTGAGACAAGCGCTCTATCACTGAGCCACAATCCCAGCCCGAAAATTATTAAACATTATGCATATTGACTTCTGTGGCTGACTAAGAAAAGAAGATTTTCAATAATGTAAAATTGCAAAACATCTGGAAATGCTGATTTGAAATATAATAAACATTCCTTTATACGCATAGTTGAACTTCAAAGAAAACAAGGGATATATCCCTGGAGACACAAAATAAAGAGGAAGTTGAAACCAATAGGGTAAATGAGTATGAAATCTTGAACATTCTTAATACCTGGAACTTAAAGAAAGAAAGAGACATGGATTTGGGCACATGCAATATAATAAGTTGGAAATAAAAATCTTATATAAAATCAGGACTTTTGAAGTCCAGAAAGACTACAGAAAAAAAAATATCTGCTTTCCATGAAGGAGAAATCCATGATGTTTGTAATGACCTCATCACCAAAAGTAAATCAAATCTTCTCTGAGAATGTATAGCTATAAACTTCCTTCAAATGGGTGTAGAATTTAAATATAAACTCCCTAGGTGGTTTGGAATTGAGCTGAGTTGGCTGTAGATCCAGAGCACAGGGGCACTTGGCCAGAGCAAAAATACCAGTCATCTCTAAAGGTGTGCACCCTCATTTTGACTCCTGCAAGTTCCCACAGATGAAGATTAGCCAGATATGAGATCACAATCTAAAATCACAAAACATGTAAGTATGCTTAAACTGCTAATTAGATAAAGGGTGTAAGGGTGTAATTAGAAAACATGAGAAGGGAAAGAGAAACTATCCGAAAGGATAAGAAAAAAACAAATCCAAGAGACTTGAAAATGAACAAAACACAGCTCCAGAAATGAAAAAATCAATCAGTTTGGGAGGCTGTCGCATTCTGACTGCCGTGGCTGACTAGGAAGAGATTTCAATAATGTAATCTAAAATGCCTCTATTGCAAAACAGCTGGAAATGCTGATTAAAAACATAATAAACATTTTCCTTCATGTGATTGGAAGAGGTTCTGTCTGTCACTTTTGTAGTGGCCTGGACGCTGCCCCGATCCTCAAAGTAGCAGAATGTGACTTCATGCGTAGGCATGCCTTCCTGTAGCCCATGGACCGAGCTACGCTCACCTGTTCCTTTGTGATATTATCCCTTTACCCTATTTGAGATAGAATGTTCCATGGAAATGCCCTCTGTGTGTCTGTCCCCTTCTCTTACTCTGCCTTTGAGTGTGGCCTTCCTAGATGTCAGTCAACTGCTGAGAGCAGACTTCATGAAGCTGGACTCAGCCCCTTGAAACCTGACCCCTGGCCTCATTTGAATGACTTCTCAGTAAAAGGGGCCAGCACACCCTCCTGCTTGCCTGTGCTTTCTGTGGACCCCTAAGGTCAGAGGCGCCATCACAGGACCCCAGGGAAAAAGGTGTCTCCGTCTCTGGTGTGGTTATTTCGTGCAGCCCAGTTCCCCTGGAGTGACCGAGTGTTTTTGTCGCTGGGAATTCGACAATCAATAATTAAAATTTCTTTTTTTTTTCTTCCTGGAAAATAGTTTTTATTTTTATCTATTTATTTTTGTAGTACTGGGGATTGAACCCAGGAGTACTCTACCTTTGAGCTATAGCCCAGCTCTTTTCATTTTTTATTTTGAAACAGGATCTCGCTAAGTTGCCCAGAATAGCCTTGAATTTAGGATCCTCCTGCCTCAGCCTTCTGAATCCCTAGGATTACAGGTGTGCAACACCATGCCAGCCTTCTTTTAAAAGGCGGAATATCATTCTATTGTGTATATATGCCACACTTTATTTATTTATTCATATGTTGATGGACTGCTGATTCCATTTTTTTGGCTATTGTGAACAATAAATAAGTAAAATGTCAATGGGCAGGTTCAACAGCAGATCAGTCACAGCTAAGAATTATTCAATTGGAAGATGGTTCTGAAGAAATGATCCAGAATACAGAATAGTCAGACTGGAAGATGAGAACATTTTATAGAAGCTAGAAGGAGAAGGTCTAATGTATTTAAGAGTTTTAAATCACTTTTTAATTCCACACTTTAAAATTTCATCAAGTATATTCTCAGTGGCATCGCGATCCATTCCCAGAGCTCTTCCTCATCTGAGTCTCTGGGCCTATCTCCCTGCTCCAGCTCTGCTCTGGCCCTCTCACCTCGGTCCTGTGGTCTCTGTGACACTCTGCATAAATGCTATCCTATAACATGTGCCCCTTTCTTCTGGCTTATTCTATGTTGGGTGATGTTTTCAACACTCATCCATGAACCCTAACAATTTGTGTATGGATGGGGTCTCACTATATTGTCTAGGTTGCTCTTGCTTTTATCACTTTTTGTTTTTTAAAGAGAGAGTGAGAGAGGAGAGAGAGTGAGAGAGGAGAGAGAGTGAGAGAGAGAGAGAGAATTTTTAATATTTATTTTTTAGTTCTCAGTGGACACAACATCTTTGTTGGTATGTGGTGCTGAGGATCGAACCCGGGCCGCACGCATGCCAGGCGAGCGCGCTACCGCTTGAGCCACATCCTCAGCCCCAGCTTTTATCACTTTTATGCAATACGATAAGAAGAAACAAGAAGCATAAAAATTCATCTCTATTTGCTGACAACCTGATTACATGGAAAATTCCAAGGAATTTATGCAAGCATGTGTGTATATATACTGTATTATAACTCAGCACATTTTATTTATTTGTTTGTTTGTATTTTGGTGGGGATTGGACCCAGGGCCTCAGGCATGCCAGGCAAGTGCTTTGTCACTGAGCTACACCCCAGCCCCTTGGCACAATCTGAAAGGTCACCGGCTACTGTGTGTGTGTACACACACACACACACACACACACATACACACACACACACATACACACAGTTGTTTCTTTGTTAGCAACAATTGGAAAAATAAAAGTTAAATGAAATTTCATTTACAATAAATATGTGAAGTTAAAAATCTTAGGACTAAACTAGACAAAAATGTGTCAGAACTGTACACTGAAAGCTATTAAGCTTTGCTGAGATAAACTGGACCAAAATAAATGAGGCAATATACCACGCTCAATTGGGTGATATAGTGTGGCTAAGATGTTCACACTTATAAATATTTTTATGATTTAAAACAATGTCCAATTCCCCAAAAGTTTTTATTTTGGTAAAAATTGACAAGCTTATTCTAAGATTTTTAAGAAATAAAAATGACCTAGAATAGTCAACAAAATTTAAAAAGAACAAAGTGGTTGGACTCATACTATCTGATTGGAAAACTTACTATAAAGTTTCAGAAATTAAACAGGGTGATAATAAAGGAAGTATATAAATTTAGATCAACAGAAAAGAATAGGGAATCCAGAAATAGACAACACATATGTGGTCAACCGACTTTCAACAAAGGTGCCAGAGGCAATTCAGTGAGAAAGGAAAGTCCTTCAAAGGATGGTGCTTAGAGAGACCTAGAATAGTCAGATCCATGCTGACAGAAAGTGGGACAGGGCAGGAAGGGCTGGGAGAGGGGATGGGCAATGGCCACAGGGGGAAATGTGAGCTGGGCACGAGCAGATGGCTGCCCGAGTGGGCCGCACTCCACAGAACGGTACCCACAGACACATCACAGTGGAAGCACCGTGGTTCTGGGACTGAACAACCAGCGGCGCTCCACCACTGAGCTACACCCAGCCCTTTTTATCAAATTAATTTATTTTTTGACACAAAGGACTAAACCTGGGAGTGCTTTACCACTGAGCTACATCTCCAGCCCATTTTATTTTTTGAGACAGGGCTTTGCTAAGTTGCCCATGCTACCTTTGAACTTGCAATCTTCCTGCCTCAGCCTCTTGAGTTTCTGGGAGTAGAGGTGCCCAGCTAACATGGAAAATTCTATAATGAGCATATTTTGACACAATAAACATAAAATGGTTCTGGAACAAATGAACATCTCATAAGAAGCAGACAAACATCAACTTTTCTTGACACCAAAACCAGAATTTAATTTTAATCAAAGACCTAAATTAAAAACTAAAACTCCTGGGGTATAGCTTAGTGGTGGGGGTCATGCCTAGCATAGGGCAGCCCCTGGATTTAATTCTTAGCACCACACACACACACACAAAAACAAACAAACAAACAAACAAACAAAAACCCAAAAACAAAACAGAGAAAAAAAATTGTGATAGTGTCATAGGAAAAGATTTCTTACATTAGACCCAAAGAATATTAATAGTGAAAGAAAAACAGATAAAATTGTATTCTATGAAAGCATTAGCTTTTTTAAAAAAAAAGAGAGATTATAATGAAAATGAAAAGGAAAGCTATGAAATAGAGAACTTTTGTAACACATATATAGTAAAAAAAAGTTTGTCCAGAATACATAAAGAGTTCCTAAATTTCAGTCAAACTACCCATTTAAAAAAATGAGCAATAGACTAGAACAGACACTTCACAAAAGAAGATAGTTGAATGGCCAATAAGAACATGAAAAGAAGCTCAGTCTTATTAATAATCAAGAATGCAAATTTAACCCTTCAAAGAGATAGCACTAGAGATCAGTTAAAATGGCCTAAGTCTGAAGGGCTGACAGTGCCGCGAGTGGACAGGGGCAGGCAGGTCATGCAGGAAATGGAACAAGGTGGAGGTTAAGTGCACTACCCTGCTAGAAAAACTGCTTGCCAATATCTTTACAAGTTAGCACACATCTCCATAAGGCATGGCTATTCTACCTCTCAGTATTTATCCAGGAAAAATGAAACAGGCAGTGCTCACATCTGCAATCCCAGTGACTTGGGAGGCCAAGGCAGGAGTTTCCCAAGTTCAAGGCCAACTTGGGCACTTTAGTGAGACCCTCTCAAAACAAGCATAAAAAGGAATGTAGCTCGGTGGCACAGCACTGCTGGTTTCAGCCTCCAGGAGTGTAAAAAACAAATCTACTGATGCACAAATGTTTATAGCAGTTTTATTCATGATTGTTCCAAACAGGAGACAACCAAATGTACATATCACAGATGATTTGACAAGCAAAATGTGGCATTTTCATAAAATGGAATACTACTTGGAAAAAGAAGAAAGAAGCAAGTAGGACTGATCCTTAGGAGGGTTTCCTTGGGGCAGAGGGCACTCTGGCAGAAAGTAGGCCATGTCACTGAGGAAGGGGCTAGACACTCTCCCACAGGGAATGGAACACAGGACTTCCTCCATGCTAGGCAAGTGCTCTGCATTGAGCCACACTACAGACCCTTTCATTATTTTTAGACAGGGTTTGATAAGTTGCCCAGGCTGCCCTGGAACTTGAGATCCTCCCACCTTAGTATCCCAAGTAGAATTACAGCATGCATCAAGGGTTTGAATCCCTAATTATCATTTTTGAAATTTGACAACTGTTCTGCTTTTCTTGCAGTTCGGCTTCAGGAGCCAACACATTTCCCTACTTCTAGGCTGAAAGTGTGCCCAGCAGGGTGCAGGGCTGGCCTTGGGACAGGTGTGTTGATTGACATCCCAGCTCAGCTTCAGGGATCCAGGTGGCCTGAGAGACTTCTGGCCCTCCTCTCTCTCAGGCCTGCTCAGTTAAAGTGGGGACAGTAATACAACTGTTTCATTGCCTCATTCAAGCTGGCCACAAGGCAGGTCCTGTTTGGATGTTGTCTATGAAGCAAAGTGCCAGTCCCCAGACACTCGCCATTAGCTCCCAGCCCAGGGTGAGTGAGCTTTAGTAGGGAGCTAGTTCAGAAGACAGTTCCTGTCTTCTCCACCAGGGAAAGGTACTCTGATAGATGCCGTTCACATGCGACAGCTGATTGTATATTGTTAGAGCTTTAGATTTAAAGCATTATTCTCCCATGAAATGTGGAATTAAAATTGAGATATATGTCTGGTTAAGTTCACACTTAGAACTCCAAGTTTCGTTCAAGGCGGTTTTGCCCATGTGTTTACCTGACCTCCCTCTCAAGGCCGTTGACAATTTATGATCTATGTGCAAATTTTTATAATTGTGGTAAAAAAACACAAAATTTTCCACTTGAGCCATTTTTAAGTGTACAGTAATAATAAAAAGGAACCGTATACATTTAAAGTCAATAAATAATATCCCATTGTTGGAAGACAGGAACATGGACTGGCAACTTACAGGAATTTTTGGAAAACTGATCAGACAGGATCAGAGAGAGAAGTTAACACAGCCAGAGTTGGCTGTATATCCTAAACGTCAGTCTGGCTGCTGAAAAGACAGCAGTCTCAGAGTAGTGGCCCCACCAGGATGGAGTGGGATCAGCCAACTCCAGCTGCAGGGAACCTAACTGCCCCTGAAGTACAGGGCAGAGGGTTAGAAAGGCCTCGCAGCCAGAGAAAGGGAGCTATCCCCGTGGATAGGGCTTATCTTTAAAATAAAGTTTAAAACAAGATAAAATCAAGTAAAAGCTGTGCATGGTGGCTCGGAAGTGCTCAAGCACCTCAGTGAATCACCTGTTTTTGTAACTGCTGTTGCATATTTCCTTTCAATTTAAGCAAGTTTTGTCATGATCTTCTGGTGAAAAAGTCTGGGACAATGTAGCCACTGCCTGTCACACCATCTTTGGATCTTGGACTGCATCACACTGTGGTCCTCAGGGTTAAGAAAGTCAATAAGTAAACATAAGAAAAGTCCTGAGCTAGCAGTACCCTCCAAAGGGACTCATCAAGGTGAGTCAGGACTCTCACATTAATCCAGGCCTACGGTGAACTCATGGCCCCCAAGAAAGTCTATAGACATCCCAAGAAGCAGAGTTGGACCATCAGAAAGTTCACATAACAAAACAATGGACTAGAAACTTTAAATATATATATTTGAAAAGCTAAAAATAAAAGAAACTAGACACAGTGGTGCACACCTGTAGTTCTAACAACTCCAAGGCTAAGGCAGGATGATTACAAGTTCTGGGCCTACCTGGGCCACTTATGGAGACCCTGCCTTCAAATAAAAATTAAAAAGGGCTGGGGATGTAGCTCAGCGGTAGAGTGCTCCTGGGTTCAATCCCCAGTACCACCAAACACACACATACATACATTTATACGTTAAAAAAAGAGAATACATTGAAAACTTGCTTTATGTAAAAGCCAAAAAGTCAACATAAAAAAAACAGCAAGCAGGGCTGGAGTTGTGGCTCAGGGGTAGAGTGGTCGCCTAGCACATGCAAGGCCCTCTGTTCAATCCTTAGCACCACATAAAAATAAACAAAATAAAGTTGTTTTTTTTTTTAAAGCTCATATCCTGAAAAAAAAATAGCAAGCAGATTTAAGAATACAGCTTCTCAAAATAAAATCTATGGTCATTGAAACTGGAAGCTAAACACGGTCAAGGATTAGTGTTATGGAAGCCAGGACTGTGAAAGTCACTCAGAATGCAGCACATTCAGGAAAAAATTTCACAGGACGGAGAGGAAAGTAGCTATCAACACAGAATTCTCCACTTGCTCAAATATCATTCAAGAATAACAGTGACGTTAGACAATCCAAAGCAAGATGGAGGGGGTTTGCCATTAACAGAAACTGAGAAAATTTCTAAAGGATGTACTTTCAGGAGGAAGAAAATTGAACCCAGAAGGAAAGAATGAGGTGTAAGAAAGAATACGGAGTAACAAAATTGATTATGTGAAAAATCTGAGTATTCCCTGTTAGTGAGAATAATAACAAGAATGATTTAGAGGTAAGAGCAACATGGTGACAAACCTACATAATGGAGTTTGGTATTCTAAATTCTTTACATGGAAAAATAAACTGACACTAATTGATTCTGGGCCTTGTTAATGATGCTTTTTGAAGATTTAAGTGTGATTATGAAAATGACAGAGAATGTATAACTTCTAAACCACTGGGAGATGAGGGAAAGGGGAATTAAAAAAAAAACCTGATCATTTCAGTGGAGGGCAGAAAGGAGAAAAAAGTAGCATACAGAAAAAAGGAAGAACAGCACAAAATTGATAATAAGAATTAGTTAAGACGTATCAAACACAGGAACCCACGATTGTAGCTGTAAACCTCCTCACCTTGTGTACCTAAGAACATGAAGACAAAGGAGAAGGAAGGAAAGAGATTGGGGGCCCATACTCATGGAAACAGGCACTGCAGCTGCACTAACATTGAAAAAGTACAACCAAAGCATGAAGCATTATTGGATAGAGTGGCTGAGCCATGATAAAAGGAAAAACTTGTCAGGAAACAAAAATAATTCTTGTTTTTTGTGGAGGTACCTGGGATTGAATTCAGGAGCACTTGACCACTGAACCACATCCCCAGTCCTATTTTGTATTTTATTTAGAGACAGGGTCTCACTGAGATGCTTAGCAGCCTCACTTTTGCTGAGGCTAGATTTGAACTTGTGATCCTCCTGCCTCCCGAGCCACTGGAATTACAGGTGGGTGCCACTGCGCCTGGCAGGAAAATAAAATATTTCTAATCCTAAGAATGTTTATTACAAGGTCCCCAAATATACAAAACCAACATGGCAAAGTTCCAAGGAGAAATGGGTAAAGCCACCACCCCAACAGAGATGTGTTCTGAGACAGGTCTCACTGTGCTGCCCAGCCTGGTTTTGCTATCCTGAGCTCAAGCAGTCTTCCTGCTTCAGCCTTGCAAGTAGCTGCAACCACAGGGTAGGACAGGAATCTTAACACTCCTTTCTCAGCAATTTATGAATGAAGAAGACAAAATATTAGTTAGGTATAGAATATTTGAGTAACATAACTAAGGACCTTAGTCTAATAGATACTATATATTTCTGAATACATATACACACCGTATATATGAATTAATGAGTGCAAGGACATGTACTTGCATCTACTAATTCCTGTTGAAAAGAGACGAAATATTTACAAAAATGGGCCATGTACCAGGACACAAAGATTCCATAGAATCCCCAATATTAGTATGCTCTAGACCATCTTTTTTGACCACAATGCAGTCATATGAGAAATCAGTAATGAAGAAATCATTTTGAAAAACTAGTACATATTTGAAAATTTAAATAAGCATAGTCTTCAGTAATTTACAAGCTAAAATATATAACTGATGTTAGAAAATTAGAATATAATGAAATTAAAAATATTACTTATTAGCACTTAAGGAACATAACAAGTAGCACCTGATAATTTACAGAACCAAATGTGAGGAAAGAATTATTTTAGAAAAGGAGAACTACTAAAAATTAGTAAGTGCTTAGCTTCATTACAAAAAAAATCAAAACTATTAGTGGCTAAGAATGTAGCTCAGTTGTAGAAGGCTTGCATAGAATGCATGAGGTCTGGATTCAATACCCCGTACACACACACACAGACACACACAAATCATAACACAAAAAGTAGAAAAAATAAACATAAGAATAGAATAAAATGAAACAGAAAACAGGTTAAAAATGGAAAGCTGGTCAGACCCAGTGGCACATACTTGTAACACCAGAAATTCAGGAAGCTGAGGCAGGAGGATCCCAAGTTGACTATCTCAAAATAAAAAGGGTTGGGGATGTAGCTCAGGGGTAGAGTAACCCTGGGTTATTAAAATAACCATAATAAAAATAAATAAATAGATAGATAGATAGGAAAACTGAGTCTAAAAAAATAAAAACCTCAGTGTATTTCTAGAAAAAGGAAACTTAGATTCAAGGTGAAATAGACTCTGAATATACCTTTGGATGTTATATAACTACAAGCAATTAAAAAAAAAAAAGCCCATTCATGATTGATGTGGTTGGGCAGACTTGTAATCCTAGCTATTCCAGATGCTGAGGCAGGAGGATTCCTGGGCTATTTATTTATTTATTGGGGGTACTGGGGATTGAACTCAGGGGCACTTGACCATTGAGCCACATCCCCATCCCTATTTTGTATTTTATTTATTTATTTTTAAAAATTTTAACATTTATTTAAGTTTTCTGCGGACACAACATCTTTTTTTGTATGTGGTGCTGAGGATGGAACCCGGGCCGCACGCATGCCAGGCGAGCGGCTCCTGCTTGAGCCCCATCCTCAGCCCTACTATTTAGTATTTTATTTAGAGAAAGGGACTCACTGAGTTACTTGGCACCTCGCTTTTGCTGAGGCTGGCTTTGAACTCACGAGTCCTTCTGCCTCAACTTCCTGAGTTGCTGAGATTACAGGTGTGTGCCACCGTGTCTGATTCCTAGGCGATTCAGCAAGACACTGTCTCAAAATTGAAGAGGGGCTGGGGAAGTAGTCAGCGGTAGAGCCCTTGTCTAGCTTGGTGCGAGGCCTTGGGTTTGATCTCCAGTCCCATCAAAGCCATAACCAAACCCCTACTCAAAAGAATGCACCAGGTCCAGATGGTGTCATAGTCGGCTGAGCATTCCAGGATTCCTGCCTTACACAGACCACTCTGGAGAAAGTCTGATGTGAAGGGGAAAAGCACTGGACACATCAGTGAACCAGACAGGTAAGATCTGTCTGCATAGGGAACCCACCTTCTGGCAGGAAAAGAAAGATGCTGAGCAACAAATGAGTGGCTCATCTAGAAGCCAAGAGTGGCTTCAGGAGAAAGCAGATCAAAGTGAGAGGTGAAGGAGCAAGACGGTCTACACTGGAGAGAGGCAGGCTGGGAGAGGAAAGCAGCTAGGGTCTGGCTCAGTGAAATCCCGCCTTGTTGTCATGGAAACTAGTGGGGGCAGGGAGGAGTCAAGAGACAGGACAGAATCATGGTTGGGCAGCCGGCAGCCAGGGGGTCTTCTGGGGCATGCTGATTGAGGGCACAGGCCTGGGGCAAGAAGCCAGAAGGAGGGTAGGGTAGGACCTGGGTGGCCAAGCTGACCTGTGGGAGTGATAGAGAGGGGAAAGGGACAATCCCAGCCAGGCTGACGGAGGCGGACCACCAGGCAAAGAGCAGCCTCAGGGGTGAGGTGAGGCCACCTGGATGGCCTGAAGGTGGGATCCTGAGTGTGGAGGGCCCAGAACTTTGAGGTCTGCCATGCCTGGAGTGATCACTGAAGCACAGGTGGAAGGTCACAGGAGGTGACATTTGACAGTGGCCTTTGGGCCTGGGGGCTACTTCAGGGCAGAGGTCTGGAGCCTGTGCCCCAGGCCAGGCACTATTCTGGGTGCTTTGCCCCCAAGTCCCATGAAGCCTGCTGTGCCTGACAGTGTGGTGGGGAAGAAGTCGGGATGGCAAAAATCATGGTCTTCCGGGAACTTGGGTCCTGGTGGAAAAGTGGGGCCAGCAGAAGGGCCTAGTACCTGGTGTGGGCTTAGGTGGAGTGGCAGGGGAGCTGGGGTAGGGCAGGCCAAGGATGGCCCTGACTGGGAGGTGGGGGCTGTTCAGGAGGCTTGTGGGGAGGAGCCTGGGATCACTCTCAGCAAAACCAGGGCCAAGGCACCCAGCAGCTTTCTCCTTCAGAACCTTCAGGAAGACATCTGGCGTGCAGGACCCAGGCATTATCAGTTCTGCCATCTGCCACGTGGCAGGGGAACCCGAGGACCACGGATCTGCTATTCATTCATTATGCACCAGGCGCTGTGCAGAGCACATGCTTTGTGTCACCCTGGGCAGTGTGAGGGCCAGCTGAGGAGACCACTGGCCTGCAGGCTACCAGGCGTTGAAGCTGTGACCTGCCCTCCCCAAAGGCTTACACAGCAGCAGCTACGGTTCTAGGGAGCTGGCAGGAGAGGCTGCCAGGGCCCCCATGAGATCCAGTCTGGGCAGGTGGTCCAAAGGCTCTGGCTAGGGGGCTCTGGGTCCATCCAGGTCCATCCCTGCAGATTGGCAGGGAGCCAAGGAACAGCCAGGAGGCTCTGGACTGTTCTGCTGATGGTGGAGAAGGCCTTTCCCCTTCCAGTCCTACTGCGGGTAGCCTCTCCCATCCACCACAGCTGGCTGCACCCAGGGTGCTGAAAGGCTGGGTCAAGGGCTAGGGGAAATTTGTGTGTGTGTGTGGGGGGTGGCCAGGGGGTGGGGGCCTGGGCCAACGGGGCGGGAAAAGAGCAGGGCAGGAAGGCGGTGGAGACGCCAGGGGTGGACAGCCCTAGTTTCCTCTCCTGAGGTAAGCCGCAGGAAGCCCAGCCCTCCAGCTTCCCAAGGTGCTTCCTGCAGATAAGGGAGACTCCTGGGCCCCTTCCTGCTCCCTGCTCCCAGCCCCCTCCTCCCATCCTGTCTCCACACCAGGGGATCCTCAACTGCAGCACTCAGGCCACACCAGTGGCCTTGGGAGGGGCCTGCTAGGGCTTCACTTCCCTGTCAGGGAGGGTCCATCCAGGCTGGAGGGCAGGCAGACCCACAGACAGCGCTGGAGTCTCAGCTCGGCCGGTCACTGGTGTCCTGGGGAGGTAGAGCTTTCCTCAGAGGGCAGCGGAGAGGAGCAGGGAGCCCGTGGTCCCGGGGAAGAGATCCCTCCTCTGGCGGGGTTGGTGAGAACCCCCTGCCTGGCTCAGCTAGTGCTTTTTGATGGGGCAGGGGGAGTTAGGTGGATCTGTGGAGAATGGGGGCTTCCTTTGGGGTTTTCAATCACTCTTCTGTGTGGTGCCAGGGTATTTCTCAGATGGCCCAGTTTGCCACGGAGAGGGATAGGGAGGTTTTCGGTGTTCGGTGGGACTGGGCAGTCCAAGGTTATTCCTGGGAGCTCCAGAGTAACCAGCTTTGTGAGGGATCCAGGGCTGCTAGTGGAGAAAGTGGGGGAGGCTGGTGCTTAGGGGCTGTTTTCCACCAGAGGCAGAGGGCTTCCAGCCAGGCTGTTCCTGAAGGTGATCCAGTGGGTGCGTCAGGGGGTGAGTGGATCACTGCGGAGTCGGGGGCTTTTTTTTGGGGGGGGGGTGTCGGTGCACGTTTGCAAGGCAGGAATGGTCTCCAGGACCCAGGGCTGCTCGGTCCTCGGTCCTCGGGGATGCGCGAAGCGCTGGGGGCCTGGGCATTTCCGCGGCTGTGCTGTGCGAGGCCGGGGCTGGCACGCGCCACGCGGGCGGCGCCTGAGCTAGTTTCCTCGCTGCGCTCCCCTCCTCCGCCCACTCGGCCCTCCTCCCGCGTTGCCACGACAACGCGCGAAACTAAAATTCACTTCCCCGTCGCAGGTGGAGACTAGTGGCGCCCCCTCCCCTAAGCCCTTCTTGCAGGTCGCGCCCCCACCCTCCCGTCGCTAAGGTGACGGGGAAGGGGCGCCTGGCGACGGAGGGGGCGGCCGCAGATGGGGACCTGGGGGCCACAGTGAAGTCCCAAACTCCATCGCGGGGTGCCGCGGGACCCCGCTGGGCGCGGTCCGAAGGCTGATGCGGGGGATTCTTCCCGCGGGGCCGACTAGAGCCTACCCCGCTACCAGTCGATCCCATCGCTGGGGCAGGGTTGACCCCCCTAGTCCCCTCGGGGCCTGGAGTGGGGGTCGGCAGAGTGCAGAGAGGTCGCCATCCCGGAGGAATAATTCTCCTTGTTTCTTCCCCTGCCTGGCCTGTGGTCCTGCCCCGACGCGGCCCCCACCCAGCTCCAAGACCCTCTGCCGTCCCTCGCCCGGTGGTCCGCGACGCTCGCCCGCAGCGGAAGCGCGGCGTGGCCCTCGCCGCTCAGTCACTCCCCCGCGAGGGCTAGGGCGCCTACATCCCGGAGCGGCCCCTGGCCCCCGCCCCACGTCCGGACCCCCGCCCTCCTAGCCGACTGCCCCAGCGCGCGCGGGACCCGGAGAGAACCCCTGCGCTAGGTCCGGGGCCTCCCGCCCCCGCCGCCGGCGCGGCCCCCTCGCCACCCCCGCCTCGCTCCCGGCTCAGGCCCCCTCCCCCCGCCGCCCCCGCCCCCGGGGAAGGCAGGCGCCGAGCGGAGCCGGGGCCGATGCAGCTGAGCCGCGCCGCCGCCGCCGCCGCTGCCGCGGAGCTCCCGGAGCCGCTGTCCCCTGAGCCGGCCCCGGCCCCGGCCCCCCCCGGCCCCCTCCCGCGCAGCGCGGCCGGCGGGGCTCCGGCGGGGGGCCAGGGGGGGCCGGGGCGCCGCGCGGAGTCCCCGTGCGCCCGTCTCCCGGCCGTGGGTAGCCCCGGCGCCGGCGCGGGGATGGACGGCCCCGGGGCCAGCGCTGTGGTCGTGCGCGTCGGCATCCCGGACCTGCAGCAGACGGTGAGCCCCCGAGACCCCGTCGCGCCCCTAGTGGCTCGATCGCAATGCCCCCGCCGGGCGCGCCCAGCGCCCAGGACCCCCGGCCGCGGCTACTCACCCCTCCCCCGCCGCCTCCACGGGACCCTCCCCATCTCTGGGTGGGGGCGGGGCCCGGGGAAGCCCAACCCCGGGGCGGGGCCTCGGCCGCAGTGCGCGGAGGCGCGGGTCTCGGCTCCGCTCCGAGCCTCGGGCTCCCTCCGGCGGGGCGCGGCGCGCGGCGCCCTGCGCGGGACCGGCGGGGCGAGTGGGTCCCTGCTCACGATCCCGCTCCGCCGCAGAAGTGTCTGCGCCTGGACCCGACCGCACCCGTGTGGGCCGCCAAGCAGCGCGTGCTCTGCGCCCTCAACCACAGCCTGCAGGACGCGCTCAACTACGGGCTCTTCCAGCCGCCCTCCAGGGGACGTGCCGGCAAGTTCCTGGATGAGGAACGGCTCCTGCAAGAGTACCCTCCCAACCTGGACACGCCCCTGCCCTACCTGGAGGTGTCGAGCGGGCCCGGGGCGGGGGTGGGGAGGCGGTCAGGGTGCGACCCCCAGCGCCGTGGCAGGAGTGGTGAAGGGCACAGCAGTGAGAAACACGCGGGGAATGAATTGGAATGGTAGCAGTGCGCTGTGAGCGGTGTGTGCAATGGGCAGTGGGCAGTGTGAGCAGCTTCGTGCGGGATAAGCAGTGTTGCAGTGTGGGCAGGGAAACTAGTGTGGACAGTGTATGTGGTGCGTGCAGCAAGCCGTGTGTGGAGTACACAGTGAGCAGTGTGCAGCACATGCAGTCAGCGCGCGCGTGGTGTGAGCAGTTTGAACAGCATGTGCAGTGGAGCATCCAGTATTGCTCCGCAGTGAGGAGTGTGAGAAGTGAGTGTCCCGGGGGCTGGGGGTGTGAACACCGTTATCTGTGTGCAGTTTGTTCCCTGCCCTCCACTGCGAGGTCTTCTGAAGTGGACCTGAGTGTACTCTGCTCAGTCATGACGTAAAGGTGCCTTTCCAGGAAGGGGGGTGGTACAGAGACTGAGTCATGATAGTGAAGTCTGGTAGTTTGGGAAAGGGGGAGGATGACAACCTCAATGGGCACTGAATTAAGAGGGTAGCTGAGGTCAAGGTTGACCTGACTTTCATGGTGACATAGGGAAGTCGGAGAGGGGTTAGAGAGGGGATATCTAGGAAGGTAAGGCTGGTAGCCGATGTTGGGAGAGGAGTGGGATTTCCCAGGGAATATTGGGGATGAGAATGAGGCAGGGTAGGAGCCTGCCACTTAAGATGGCTAGGTACTTGCCTTCCATGGTGCCACATGCCACGTTCAGTGTGCTGGGTACGTGACAGCTGTCAGCTGTGTGTCCACCATGATAGTGTGTGCCTGGGTCTTTCATGGCTGTTAAGTGGCAGGGCCCTTGACAGATGTGTATAGGAGGGCTCTGTGATGGTGAGCACTGTGTGTGTGTGTGTGTGTGTGTGTGAGTGCAGATGATGGTGGTCGCCACTTTCTTCACTGGGGTGGGTACCTTTTCTCCACCTTTTCTTTATCTGAGCAGTTTCGATACAAGCGGCGTGTTTATGCCCAGAACCTCATTGATGACAAGCAGTTTGCAAAGCTGCACACAAAGGTAAAGATATCATTATGGGAAGGGGACCCCATGGCCACTGTCCCCACCTCTAGCTGGGGGCTGACCCACTGATCCCCCCTCCCCTCCCCCCAAGGCCCATTCTGTTGTCAGAGGTCCAGATGTGGGTTTTGGAGCTACTGGAAGGCTGGGTACAGATTCCAGGACCATGGCCAGAGATGGCTAGTCCTGTATTGGCTCCAGTCAGATCAGACTCTTGTCACCCCCTGGCCTGGTGGGTGGAGTGTCCTGTGAGAGGCAAAGAAGACAAGCATCTGATGTGTTGATTGTTGGGGACAAGAGGCCCAGTGCTTATTACCACCTGGTGCTGAGAAGTGTTGTAATTAGGCATCTCAAGGATGCTCTCCCTAGAGGGACTCTCGTTACTCTATTTCATGTGAGCAGACTGCATGGCAGAGGGGTCAAGTCACCTACTTGTGACTGTGCAGCCAAAAGCTGGGCCCAGATCTGTCTGACTCTGCCCTGTTCCTGGCTCACGCATGAGGTGTCTGTATTGTTGGGTGTCACCTCCAGGGGGTCCTGATCTTATGAAACTTGGGGGCCTTGCACTACTTCCTCTGAATGTGCTGGGGGAAAGATGGGTGTCTTGGCCTCCCACATGGGCAGATTCCTTGACCCCTCACCCCAGCTCTGTGGCCTAGTGGGTGTTTGTTTGCTGGACACTTGCTAGATGGACCTGGAGCCGAGGTTAGGGTCCCTGTGCCTTATGACTCCACTCATGACCCCAGATTTTCAGGCTTCTGAACCAGGCATTTCTGCTGTCCAGGGCAGGTGGTGGTCAGTGGCTCTGGCTCTGTGGCTAGGCAGGCATCATGTAAGAAGATCCTACTTTCCTCCATTGCTCCTCTGTGATTCTGTCACTGAGGCCACTGCCCCATATTGGCTTTCTCCTGACTCCTTCCCAGTGACCGATAGAACACTAGTGTCTGTTCCTTAGTGAGTCTTGCTTGCTTTGGGAATGCACTTGAACTCCTCACCGCAGCCCTGTGTCCTGCTCTGGGGTTCCCCTGGCCTTGTACTCCCCTTCCAGCCCTGGGGCTGGCTGAGGTCTCTCCCCTGAGCCTTTGCACAGACCCTTCCCTTGGCTGGAGTAGCCTTCCTCCAGTTTTATCGTCCCAACCCATGGCAGTGTCCCTAGCTGCCCCCTCCTGCCCCTGCTGCATGCTGAGTGTTCAGAGGCCCTGGGCCTTTTGTGTGGTGTCCCTGCCATGTGGGCTCATGTTGAGCACACTGACTCAGGCCTGGGAAAATGAATAAAAGGTGGCCCCCAGGGTCAGCCAGGGGGTGAGCTGGCCAGCAAGGACTAGAGAAGAAGTCTTGGGAATGACGAGCATTTGGGTTGCCATAGGGCTAGCTCAGGGCTCTACTAGTCTGGAGCTAGGAGACAGAGCCAGGACAGTGACTGAGGTTGAGGATGTGAACTTGCTTGGGCATGGCTGTGGCAAGGCTGGCTGAGCTGATTGCTGTGGGAGGGTTTGGGTATCAGGACTCAGGGCAGGGCTTTGAGTGGCACCATGGGCTCAGCCAAGCTGGAATCGTAGCTGAGGCCTGGTGTAGGGCTGAGGGTGGACAAGCTGGGTGACAGGTCAGACTGCTGGGGGTGGTGCATCTGGTAGCCTGAGGCTTACTGGAGAAAATGTGGGGTTGGGGGTCAGATGGCT
Source organism: Ictidomys tridecemlineatus (assembly GCF_052094955.1). Lineage (NCBI taxonomy): Eukaryota > Metazoa > Chordata > Mammalia > Rodentia > Sciuridae > Ictidomys > Ictidomys tridecemlineatus. The sequence continues at coordinate 251,678 of NC_135482.1, read as the reverse complement.
GTGGTCATCTGAGACAGTTGGTATTCCAGGCAAACCTGAAGAAATTCATGGACTATGTCCAGCTGCACAGCACAGACAAGGTGGCCCGTCTTCTGGACAAGGGGCTAGACCCCAATTTCCATGACCCTGATTCAGGAGGTAAGAAGCAGAGCAGGGAGGGACTGCCCTTTGAGTGGCTAGGACCCTAACTTTCATCTGTCCCTTGAACCCAGAGTGCCCTCTGAGCCTTGCGGCCCAGTTAGACAATGCCACGGACCTGCTGAAGGTGCTGAGGAATGGTGGTGCTCACCTGGACTTCCGCACTCGAGATGGGCTAACTGCCGTGCACTGTGCCACCCGGCAGCGGAATGCAGGGGCATTGACGGTCAGTTGAGGGCCATGGGTGGAGGAGCACATGGCCTGGTGGGGCTGGAGGAAGCCAGGCCTGGCATGAACACTGAGCTGCCTCACTCTCAGACCCTGTTGGACCTGGGTGCTTCACCTGACTACAAAGATAGCCGCGGCCTGACACCCCTGTACCACAGTGCCCTGGGTGGCGGGGATGCCCTCTGCTGTGAGCTGCTTCTCCATGACCATGCGCAGCTGGGGACCACGGATGAGAATGGCTGGCAGGAGATCCACCAGGTGGGTAGAGAGTGTGCTGCAGGGTCTGGCTGTGTGCAGATGGGGGCCCAGCCTCTGTCTGGCCTCTGCAGTACTTCCCTCCTCTCTAGGCCTGTCGCTTCGGGCACGTGCAACACCTGGAGCACCTGCTATTCTACGGAGCCAACATGGGTGCCCAGAATGCCTCGGGAAACACAGCACTGCATATCTGTGCTCTCTACAACCAGGTGTGACCATACATGGTGTTCTATATGTGTGCACTGCCTGTTGGAGTGCCTCAAAGCACGCCCGTGTGCACGAGTACACATACATGTGCCTGCTGGCACACAGGTGGCTCAGTGTCCCAGGCTGTGTGCCATTCCACCTGTGTCCTGTGTCCTGCAGTGAGTGGTGGTTACAGGATGGCCTTATGGGCCTTCCTGTACCGTCTGTCTCCTGAATACAGATGTATCCTGTGTGTGTCCATATAGGCCCACGAGGCCATCTTGGTGTTCACTGGGCACATCCAGACCCTCTGGGCTGGTCGGACCTTCCCAGGCATACCTACCTGGGGTTGGGGGTCAGATGGCTGTGTGCAGAGAACATGTAGATGTGAGTGCCCTATCCTACACAGCTGTAGGTGCACCTCTGCGTGTGCCTCTGGCTGCACCTGGTCTGGTCTCTCCAGCCATGCAGCGTGACCCCTGCTGCCTCCTGACAGGAGAGTTGTGCTCGGGTCCTGCTCTTCCGAGGAGCCAACAAGGATGTTCGCAATTACAACAGCCAGACGGCCTTCCAGGTAGGTTGGTTCCTGGGAGTGAACTGGGGCAGCCTGCCTCTGTAGGCTTTGGTTTTTCCAAACTTTGGTTCTCTGGAAGGAAACAGGGGAGAGAGTCCACTTTCTGGATTGCTTTGGGAGGAGGTGAGCAGGATGGGCCAGTGGTGGGATGTGTGGGATGTCCAGGCAGAGAGGAAGGTTGGGGGGCTCGAGGCAGTGGGAGGGGCAGACAGGAAGACCGGAGAACAGGTGTGGATGCAGGGATCAGACCCCAAAGGGCACCACCTGGCTCCCGACTTCCCCAGGGAGGCCTCTGAGTTCTCAGTTGGGCCAGGCAGCCTGGGACATGTCGCAGGGGCTGATGGAGGTGGAGCCCAGACCTCTGCTGAGGCCTGTGGTGGTGGGGTCCAGCAGGATGGAGGCAGTGGTGCAGGGGTTTGGGCACATCTGGGAGTAGCTACGTCAGGGCCTCTCAGGTGACTGGTGACTGGCCCATCAGGGGTATAGTCAGGGCAGATGAGGGCTGCAGGTTGGCAGCTGGGGAGCTCTGGCCGACCCAGGAATGAGGGTTGTGTGGAGGGGAGTCTGTCCCCGTGTGCCTGGGACCATCTCCTGGCTGGGAAGTCTCTTGGTCCTGGGCGGACTGGGTGGGGGGTCACTGGTTTCGGGGTCTGTGTGTCGTACCCTGTAAGTGCTGTCTCCGGCTAGTTGTGTCCCAGTTGGACTGCAGGGTCGTCACTAGAGAAGAAGACTGTGCAGAGCAGCCTCGGGACTTCTGGGAGCAGCAGGGGGTCGGGTGCCCCAGACCTCCTCGCCACTCTGCGTGTCCTGACCTCCCCTTTCTCCCAGGTGGCCATCATTGCAGGGAACTTTGAGCTGGCAGAGGTCATCAAGACTCACAAAGACTCCGATGTTGGTGAGTTCTGCCCACCCGTGGGCCCTGTGTGGATCTGTGTGGGTATTAAAGGGCAGGAGTGGGTATTCAAGTGGCATGTCAAGGCCCCCGTCTGTCAGCCCAGGGCCAGGCCCAGAAAGGGCCGAGGTTGATAGACGGATGTTTCCGTCAGGATCGGGAGCGTGGTGAGCCAGGCTGGCACTGGGCTGAGGGTTGAACTTAGGGTCAGGGTCTGTGTTTTCTTCTTGGGTCCTAGGAAGGGCCACCTGGGGGCACAGGGCTGTGGATCCCATTGCAGCCTGGAAAGTGAATGCCTTGGGGAGACCCTAGCCTGCCTTTAGGGTGACAGAGATCTCCAGTGACGAGGTTGAAGACAGAGGTGGTCAGCACAGGCCCCCTCCAGTCAGGCTCTACGCACCTGGTGGCCCGTGTGTCGGGGATGATGTGCTTGTGAGTGACTCATGGTCCCTGGAGGAAGACCAGGATCTGCACATGCAGCCTGGCCCAGGCAGGTGGGAGGAAGGGCCAGAACATACTCTTGCACCTTGGGGAATGTGTGCCCGGCCGGCCATCTTGTGCAGGGGGGAGGGGGCTGGACTTGCAGGAGCCCTGGAGCCTCCCCCCAGGACAGTGCTGGCCACACCCTCTAGCTGCCTGGGTGGAGTGGGCTTCTATGTCTGTGGCTCTTTCTGGAACATGGGCCCAGGCTCCCCTTCTGCCCTGGATGTCTGTTGCTGTGGTTAGAATCTCACGATGGTAAGGTATGAATCTCAGTATAATCAGGGCTGGGGTCGGACTTTGGACAAGGGTTGAGATTAAGGTTGATTTTGTGTTTAGGGTCCCTTCCTCTGTGGAATTTCCCCTGAATCACTCCTCTCCACAAAGTCCCCGGAGCCCCAGCAGGGTGAGGGCAGACCCTCCGCTGTGTGGCAGCTGTGTGGAGCCCATAGTCCTGGGTCCAGGTTCTGGCTAGGAGAGAACTGTGGGGAAGTTTGGGATTTGAATTAGGGCCAGGACAGGCTGATGGGGCATGAGAGGTGGCCTCTGGCCTGTGTCACTTGGCGGCCACCTCTTCTGCTGTGGCATCTGGTCTGGGAAGGCCGTGAAGGTCTGGTGCCTCACTTTCTCTTAAGTCAAGTGAGGTCTTTACCACTGTTCCAGTCCCTCTCCACTCTGGCCTCCTGCAGCTGAACTCTGGGAGGTAGGTGGCCTCTAGCTAGTTGGTTGGAGGGAGGGGGCTTGTTTGTGGTCCAGGTGGAGGGGTAAGAGGACCCTGCTGCCATCCTCCTAGGTCTCGGGGTCACCAGCGTGGAGGCTTGATGTTCTTCAACCCAGGTGTGCTTGCTTGGTGGGGTGAGACCCACTGTCTCTGTGCTGCAGAGTCATTGTTCAGTTTTCGGTGGACACAACATCTCGATTTATTTTCTGTGGTGCTGAGGATCGGGCCCAGCGCCCCACACATGCCAGGCCAGCGCTCTACCACTTGAGCCACATCCCCAGCCCTGGCCACACACCCTTGACACACCATTGTCCCGTGTGCAGGTGGGGGCATTCATGAGGTTGATTCTGAGCCCCTATCTCAAGTCACTGTCAACAACCCCCTAAAGGATGATGATGGGGCCTTTTGTTTGTTTGTTTTTTAAACAAAGAAGGAGACTCAGGCCCTGCTCCCATCGGCACACAGCTGCTCAGGGACACTCCCTGAATTGCCCCCAGGATTCCCCTGTCCTTCCAGGCCACCCCCATCTCATGTCCCACTTAGAATTTTAAAAAAATGACCTCCCTGTTTTTGTCCAGCCACTTGTTTATGAGTGATGGACCAAACCTGGCAGTAAGTGCCACCGTTGCCCAGAGGAGAAGCTGGAGGGGATCTGCCCACCCATCTTGCTCCTTATTCCTCAGTGAAAGTATCACCTGGTGACTCCAGGGAACCATGTCATCCTCCAGAGGCAGGACACCTCCTGCCCCTGTGTGCCTCTGGCCCACAGGGTAGCCTTCTCTTTCCCTCTCAGGTATCCTCCTTGCACGTGTGTGTTTTGGGGGCCTTGTGGGCCATGGTGCACTTGATGAGTGCCCTGGAGCGGCACGTGCTGTATAGTGACCACACTGCACACCGTCCAGTGTAGGTTCTGACCCAGCTGGCCTCGGTGGCACTGAGGTTCTGCCCTGAGCCAGCTCTAGGTGCAGCAGTGTTGTGGGTCCTGCAGCCACACTGTGTGATGGGCACAGACCTGGCTTGAAAGACAATACCCAGCAAGCATGTCCAGCCCGTAGCCCTCATCTTTTTTTTTTTTTAATGGAAGTGAAATATACATACTGTAAAATTTTGATTGAATAGTTCTGTGGCCTTTCTTGTATCCACAATGTTGTGCAACCAATTCTTTTGAACCTCAAAACATTTTTATCTTCCATAACTACCACAGATGTGCTAAGCAGTCATTCTGCAATGCCCTCTCCCCAGCCTGTTGGCATACACACACTTTCTGTCTCTGTGGATTTACCTTTTTTGCTCTTTCATGTAACCAGAATTGTGCAGGGTGACTCTGTGTTTGGCCTCTTTAACTCAACATGTGTTTGACCTTCCTCTATCTTATAGGGTGTTTCACTGCTTTGTTACTTTTTATGGCTGAATAATATTCCAGTGTTTTATGTGACATGTTGTTTATCCATTCATCCTTTGGTGGATATGTAGGTTGTTTCTACCTCCCTCTTGCCACTGCCCCTGGCTTGGTACTGGGGATGGAACCCAGGGGTGCTCTACCCCTGGGCTATATCCCCAGCCCTTTATTTTTATTTAATTTTAAATTTTTTGAATTTTTTTTGTGATCCTGGGGCTTGAACTCAGGGCTGCAAGCTCTCTGTCAGGAGTCACTTTCTTGATAATGTCTTTTGATGTCAAAATGTTAACTTTATGAGATCTAGTGTATCTCTTTATTTTTGACTTAGGGGTCTCCCTGAGTTGCCCAGGCTGGTCTTAAACTCTGGGTTCAACTGATCCTCCTGTCTCAGTCTCCCAAGTAGCCGGGACTACAGACACATACAACGGTACCTGGCTAGTTTTTCTTTTACCACTCATGCTTTTGATGTCATATTTAATAATCGACTGCCACATTTAAGGTCATTTAAGCACATTTCAGTTTTAAAGAGTTCATTGGCATGTTCTGCAGTCATGAATGGGGAGAATCACAGAAGCAAAATGGAGCAACTTGCTCAGCTGGACCTTGGTTGGTGGATTCTGATTGGACCTGTTTCTAGTTTCAGTTTACCGTTTACAGTGGGCTTTGGTGTGTTCGTGTAGGAATTTACAGTGCCAGAGCCACCCCCATCTAGTGGCTTCCCAGTGAGAACTTTAAAAAATGACCTCCCTGTGTCTGTTCAGCACTTGTTCATGAGATTGACCAAACCTGGCAGTAAGGGCCACCATTGGAGCTGGTGGTCGCTGTGGCAAAAGTCCTCTGTTGTTCCTCTCAGTTTCCTTGTTCTGAACACACTGTGAGACGGCCTGGCGTCCTGTCGATGCCTGCACACATTCAGGCCTTGACAGGAGGTAGTGTGCCGCAGACACTCCCGTGGTGGCTGTCAGAGGGTGACACCAGAGACCAGGTGCTCCCTGGCCAAGGACTCCCAATCAAGCTACATAGTTCTTCTTTGGAGCAAAAGAAAAGCAAAATCAATCAATTTATAGCAAGCCATAAATTCAGCTGAATCCAGAGGGAGTGAGCCAAGGGGTTTCCAGACTCGGACTCCAAGGAAGCGTGTTTCCTGGCCTGTGGTCAGAGCGTCTTGGTCCTGGCATTGGGCATCTTGCTGGGCTCCCAGTGGCCCACACGCAGGGGTGGGGCCACTCCGGGGTGGGAAGAACCCCGGAATCGCATCCAGGTATCCATCTGCAGCTTGTGGGGTTTCAGGAACAGGGCAGTTCTTGTTAGTGATGCCAAGTAGGAAAAGTGGGAGGAGAGTAGATTGGAGGAATCCAGAAGAATTCAAGATCCAGTCCACCCACAGGTAGATAACAAAATCTGAAAACCATGAGCTGGGGCTACAGCCTAATAACAGGTGCACTGTGGTTTTCCACCAAGGCGTGATTTTTTGTCTCTGTAGTTGTCCTCGTTTCTGCCAAGGTAATCAGAGTGCGATTGATTGAATGTGCAGTGATTCAGCCGTGTGAAATCTGGCCAGAGTTTATGTAAAGGCAGCACAGATGGTAGTTGACCACGTAGGCTCTTTACATTTGTTTAGTTGCTACTTTTCATAAGGAACCTTAGATTGGACTTTTAAAAACTTTGAAAGCTAGAAATCAAATTAAGGCAGATCAGACGTTACCTACAGTGCTTGTAGAGTTAGGAGAATTCTGTCTCCCCAGGTCTCCAAAACATCTTGAGGTTTGGGGACCTGCTACGAGGTACCAGTTTGTACTTATTGTGAGACTGGGAACCCCGGAAAGGCAGCATCCCTTACACATTCTCCAGGAGCAACATTCCAGTCAGGACCTTGATATTTCCAATTGTACCTTCCCCCAAAGAGAGGGGCTCTTGTTGAACCTGTGCAAATAACTGTTGCCACATAATTAAAATATACATAGTTAGCTTTCCAGATCCTGGAGGATCAGATAGGGAGAAAAATATTTTACTGTTACTCATGAAGATGTAATTTACTAAATTGCTACAAGCTATAAATAACTTAAAAGGAAAAAAATGTTTACTTAAATCTAGAAAATAAACCACTAACCAATAACATTTCAAATAAAGTCATAAAATCATTGTCTTCATCAGGTTTCAGTCCACATCATTAATTCTTGTTCTGCTTGATCTTGGTCAGCGGTTTATCCAAACTACTGTTTTTACTTTCTTTGTCTTAAGAGAGGGGGTCTTGCTAGGCATGGTGTAATCCCAGCAGCTCGGGAGGCTGTAATCTCTGCAGCTCAGGAGGCTGAGGCAGGAGGGTTGCAAGTTCAAAGCTGGTCTCAGCAAAAGCTAGGCGGTAAACAACTCAGAGAGACCCTGTCTCTAAATAAAATACAAAGTAGTGCTGGCGAGTGGCTCCATGAGTTTAATCCCTGGCTATTCCCCATAATAAAAAGAGAGTGTGTGGGGGGTCTTGCTGTGTTGCCCAGCCTGGCCCCTCTCTCCCAGGGCTCTTGTGGAGCTGAGGCTGTGGGTATTTGCCACTGCGTCTGTCCTGAAGTTGCTCCTCTTTCCTTATTCAGAACATGTCCTTCTAGTTACCACTGCTTTGGGGAAGCATGCCTCACTTCCCAGCCACATGCAGTGTTAGCTACTTATATTGATGGGCCCGTTCAACTCTTAGTAGCCTCAGTCTCTAAGGAAGATGAGTAAGGACTATGGAGCATTTAATGTTGGTGCCATCTCATAATACACATTTTCATGTCTTTCATTAACACCTAAGTATATTTAGCTTCTCTGTTACGTAAAGGCAAGATGCCAGAGTATGCGTGCTCTAAACATGTTCAGCAGTTGAACCCAGGGACACTCTGCCACATCCTCAGCCCTTTTTATTTCTTATTTTTAGCAGAGTTTTACAGTTACCGACACTGGCCTGTACTTTGATCCTCCCGCCTCAGCTCTAGTCACAGGGATGACAGGTCTGCAGCACTGCACCCAGCTGGTATTTCCCTGTTTTAACATGGGAATGATTCAACCATTTAATGATTATCAATATTTACTTTAATATTTTAAGTTACCCAAAGAAGATTTTGGAAACTATTTTTAAGTAGGCATATTCTATAAAATGTTAATTATTTTTGAAATTCTTCTTCTGCATTGGGGGGTTGCTGGGAATCAGACGTAAGGCATTGCCCAAGCAGGCAAACACTCTACTACTGAGCTGTACCCCTAGCCCTGATTTACTGTTCTTAACAATTTTTGCTTGAATTTCCCATGAAAACTTCAATGAGACACTAAACAAAGCCCAAACTGAAGGCCTTTGGGAAGTGCTATCCCCAAACATGCTGCTTCCGGTATCTTGGTCACCTGGCCTGGAAGGTGTTTGTAGAGAGCAGGTTAGGGGAGGGGCTTTCTTTGGATGCCCTGTCCTGTCTCCACAAACCCAGTGTCTTCTGTCTGCTCCTTTTACCATCATCCTGTTCTGCTTTATTTCTGTTGACAAATAAGGCAAGATTAAAAAATGTGTCCGAAGCCGAGAAATTTAAAAGTTAAACATGGTTCTTCCCTTCTTTCTTTTCCTTCCGTGACTGTCTTGTATCAAGCACTTCATTTTCACTGTATGTTTTGCTTTTAGGTTAATTTGTGGTTCATGGTCTTAAACATCTAGCAGAGACCATACATGTCTGTCCGACCAGCAGCCCAGGAAAACTGACATTGTCAAAATATTCATATTCTTGTTTTACTAACAATTTAAAAACCAGCTTTATGTACCAGAGATCTACCTAAATTTTGTGAACTTAGGAGGGAAAAACCCAAAACACATTTGGGCAGTTTCTCTGTTTCTGAGAGTTTTAGGAATCATTCATATGCAGGCTCATTTGTCCTGAAGCCAATTGAAATAAAACTTTCTTCAAGGATTTGTCAGTTGTTTTAGTCGTACCGTGTGAAAGATCATACAGACAAACACATACAACAGGCTGGGGTGTAGCTCAGAGGTAGGGTGCTTGCCTAGGGTTGATCTCCAGTACACACACACACACACACACACACACACACACACACACACACACACGCAGACAGAGAAAAAAAAGAAGAAGAAAGAGAAGGAGAAGTCTTTGAGGGCTGATTGGAATTCCCGTGGCCTGCGGTTTGTAATAGATTTGTCTTTTGTCTCTAGGTCTGGTGGATCGGTCATTCTAGGAACGGCTTTCCATGGTCATCTGTGGGTTTCAGGCTTTTTTTTTTTTTGCCACGTGTGGACCCCATGTGTGTTACTGTGGCCCCGGGCATCACCTCAGGGTGACAGGCACCTCAGGTCCCGTCACTATGTGCTTGGTCACCCGAGCTCAGGGCAGATCCCTGCTGCTGTGGCTCTGAGCTTGAGATCTTGACCACAGCACAGGGACTGAAAGGCAGACTGACGGCCTAACTTTTGTAAACACTGACCCAGTCCTCTCCTCTTCCTCTGGGTGGGACTGTAGACCAGGGAAGAGTCAGTGGTCATGAACAGGCAGAGGTCAGGGAGGAAACAGGTCAGACACCTCTGCGTATCAGTCCAAATAGAGTTTCTGTGGTTTTCAATGTCCCGGCCTCTTTTCCTGGGCCCTGATAGACAGGCCATCTTGCTTAGGTTAAGCCCACTGCACTGTGGTACCCAGACTTCTAGATCATTCAGTAAGATTCTCCATTTCTCTAGAAAGTTCAGGCTTCCAGATAGAGTCCCAACTCCCTGGGATAAATAAGCCAGCAATTCCCTGTCTTTCTGGGACCTCTCATCCCACGGTATTTTACCAAAGCCAGTCAGCACCTGTCTGGTTTCTGCTGTGACTTTAGAACCCAGTGCAGATCAAGAATTGCTCAAATGAACTCTCATCAATGGCAGAGCCCAGAGATTGTGCTTTGTTTGCTTCTTGCCCCTGTTAAATATCATCACTTTGAATGCAAGATCTGATAAAAGAAAAACTGAAGCACATTTAAATTTTAAAAATTTTAAAATTTTTATTTTGAAAAACATGAGTATTCTGCAATCAAGAACAGCATGGAGGTAGTGCTCTTCCGGGAGGGGCACGGGAAAAACACTTCAAGAGTAGTTGTGGAAGCAGGACCGAGGGACTGTGCTCAGCTGGACCTTGGTTGTGGATTCTGATTGGACCTGTTTCTAGTTTCAGTTTACCGTTTACAGTGGGCTTTGGTGTGTTCGTGTAGGAATTTACAGTGTCAGAGCCACCCCCATCTAGTGGCTTCCCAGTGAGAACTTTTTCTACCATTCTGTTTTTTTTCTAAGAGAATTATGGGTTTAGCCCTTATGTTTAGGCATTGATTTATTTTAAGTTAATGTTTGTATGTGGTGTGAGGTAGAAATCTGTCTTCATTTTTTTGCATATGGATATACAATTGTCTGGCACTGTTTGTTGAAAGGACTCTCATTCTTATCCCATTGAATGTTCTTGGCATTCTTTTCAAAATCATGTGGCCATCGATATGTGGGTTCATTTCTGGGTTCTCAGTTGTATCCCATTGGGTCTATGTGTCTGTTTTTTTTTTTTTTGGGGGGGAGGGTACTTCTGTACCACTGAATTACAGTCCTTTTAATGTTTAAAAAAATTATTTAAATTTTTTTTAATTTTTTAAATTTATTTTTTAATATTTATTTTTTAGTTCTCGGCAGACACAACATCTTTGTTGGTATGTGGTGCTGAGGATCGAACCCAGGCCGCTTGCATGCCAGGCGAGCGCGCTACCGCTTGAGCCACATCCCCAGCCCTTAAATTTTTATTATTAATATTTTTTAGTTGTAGATGGACACAATGGCTTTATTTTATTTATTTATTTTATGTGTGGTGCTGAGGATCAAACCCAGTGCCTCACAAGTGCTAGGCAAGTGTTCTAATACTGAGCTACACCACCAGTCCCCTTTTAATTTTTAAATTTTTTTTTATTTTGTGATGCTGAGAATCAAACCCAGGGCCTCACTCAGGCCAGATAGCTGTTCTACCACTGAGCTACATCCCTAGCAGCCCCCTGCCCCCTTTTTCTTTTCGATTTTTGAGACAGGGTCTCACTAAGTTGCTTAGCACTTCATTGAGTTACCCTGGCTGGCTTTGAATTTATGATTCTCCTGCCTCAGCCTCCCAAATTGCTGGGATTACAGGTGTGCACCATCACGCCTAGCCTACATGTTTCTTCTTATGCCAGTATTCACATGATTTTGATTGCTCTTGCTTTGGTGAGTTTTAAAATTAGGATGTTTCAAATCTAGAGATTTCCTTCAACTTTGTTCCTCTTTTTTGATACTGTTCACATTGTAACTCTGTGAAAGTTTTATAATTGGGAGGTTTCAAATTAGGTTTTCTTCAATTTTGTTCATCTTTTTTATAGTGTTTTGTTTAATCAGGGCCCCTTGCAATTCTTTGTGGATCTGAAGATTTTCATTCTATTGCTGCAAAAATAACTTTGATAGGCTTGCATTGGATCTGTGATCATTCTGTTAGGACCGATATCTTTTTAACAATATTCTAATTAATGACATGAGATTCCCTCCCATTTGTTTATTCTTCTTTAAGAAATGTTTTGTCAGGTTTGGTTTACAAATCTTTTACTTTCTTAGTTAAATTATTCTTGGGTATTTTATTTTTTTTGGATGCTATTACAAATGGAGTTATCTTAATTTTCTTTTGGATTGCTCACTGCTTGTGTATAGAAACAGGTGATTTTTGTACATTTTGTACCCTAGAACCTTGCTCACTTTGTTTATTTGCTTTGGTAGCTTTCTTGGTGATTCTTGGGATTTTCTATGTTTAGGATCATGCCATCTGCAAATACAGGTAAATGTAACTCTTCATTCCCAATTTGGATGCCTTTCATTTGTTTTCTTTTCTTTCCCCCTTTCTATACCTTGTTTTTCTTCTAATTGCTCCCCTAAAGTTTCCAGTACAGTGCTGAATAGTGTTAATAAAAGTGGGCTTCCTGACTCTGCTCCTGATCCTAAGGAAAGCTTTTGACCTTCTTTCCTGAGTGGGATGTTGGCTGTGGGTTCTTTGCAAGTGTGTCTTGCCATGTTGAGGATGTTTCCCTCCATTCTTACTGTCTGGTCCTCTGTATCGGTGGAAACAGTCATAAGGTTCCCCCTCTGTTCTTATTGATGTCATGTATCACATGAATTTCAGTGGTCTCTAGATATATTTCTTTTTTCCTCTTTGTTTTAGTGCTGGGGATTGAACCCAGGGGTGCTCCATCACTGAGATGCATCTCCAGCCTTTTTAAAATTTTATTCTGAGGCTTTTAAAATTTCTATTTTGAAAAGTATTTTTATTTATTAGAGGCAGCTTGCCTGGGACGTGGCCGCTCGATGGTGGCTTAGTTATAGAGTGGCTGAATGTGGCAACTTAGGAACCTGGGACCTCCTGGCTCGCCTCTCCCGTCACTGGGTTGTAGGCGCGTGCCCCTGTGCCTGGCTGGTCTTTTTCTTTGTCATGTCTTTATCTGGACTTGGCAATACCGGTCCCAAAGGACGAGTTGGGAAGTGTTGCCCTGTCCTCTGTTTCGGAAGCCTAGGAGGGCTGCTGCCGACTCGGGTGTTGGCAGGGCCCACAGTGTGCCACAGAGGTTGGGCTTCTCTTCCTGGGAAGGTTCTGACTCTGAATTGCAAACTTTGGGTGTTACGGGTCTGCTTAGATTTTAGTTTCTTCTTGGTCTGTTTTGTTGATTTGTCTTCATCTGGGAATGTGCTCGTCTTATCTGGCTCATTGGATTTTTGGGGTGTTCTGACAAGAGCAGCTCTGAGAAGGAGAAGTGTTGTTTCAGTGTTTCATGGTTTCAGATGTTCACTTCATATCCGTGACTCCATTTCTCTGGATGTGAAGGGAGGCAGAAAGACCATCAAGAGGAAGGACATGGTGGGGGAAAGCTTCTCGGCTTATGGCAGCCAGGAAGCAGAGAGAAAAGGCCCCAGTGAGAGAGGAGCCAGAGACCAAACCTAATCCCTCAGGACACGACCCCAGTGACCCCCTTCCCTTAAGCCAAGCCTAGTTACCGCCCAGTAGTTCAGCCAAGTTACTGATCCATCCAATAGACGTGTGTATGGGTTCGGTTTCGGCTCTCATCATCCAATTATTTCACCTTTGAACATTCTTCATTGACTATGTAATGAGCTTTTTGGGGGACACCTTATATCCAAACTGTAACAGTTAGTAGGCAATTATTCATAGCATTATCTTGTAGTCTAATGCTACAGATATTTCTGGTTTTAGCTGATTTTGTCCATCTTCTCTCTTTTTTAGTCAGTCTAGTGGAAGTTTTGCCAGTTTTGTTGATACTTACAAAGACAATTTTTCATTTCATTGATTCTCTATTAGTTTTCTATTTTGACTATCTCTGCTCTGATCTTGTTATTTCCATTTCTCTAGTAGCATTCCTTCCTTTTGCTAGGTTGGTTCTTTTTCTGGTTCCTTAAGGTATACAATTAAGTCATTAATTTAAGACTTTCCTCTTCCTTTTTGGTCCTAGAGATTGAATCCAGGTCTTTGCCCATGCTGTACCCACAGCCCCATGCCTTTTTAAATGTAGATGCTTATAGCTATAAATTTACCTTTAAGTGTTGCTTTGTTGCATATTATCACTTTTGTTATGCTGAATTTTTGTTTTTGTCTCAAAATCAATTCTAATTTTCCTTTTAATTTCTTTTTTGATGTGGTTGTTAAAGTGTATGGCATTTAAATTGGGCATGATGGTGCACACCTGTAATTCCAGCTACTTGGGAGGCTGAGGTGGGAAGATCTAAGTTTGAGGCCAGCATGGGCAACTTAAACTCTGTGTCAACTGGATTAAATCATCAGTCTTCTGTCTGTCTGTCTTTCTCCCCCCCCCCCCACAGGTGTGGCATTTAATTTTCATATACAGATTTTCCAGTTTTCTTCTATTCTTTATTTTTAGCTTCATTCAATTGTGCTTGAAGAAGATACTTTGATTTTAGTCTTTAAAATGTATTGAGATTAGATTCGTTTTGTTCTCCAACGTGGGGTCTATGTTGTTCCGTGTGCACTTGAGAAGAGTTCTCTAGTGTGCCCCCTGCTGGGTGGGAGAGCCACATGCCTGCGAGGTGGACGCCTTAGGTTCCTCTCTTCACTGCTCTTCTCTCCAGGGCTCTGTCCACTAGGAAGCGCAGTGCTGGCACCTACGGCTGCCCTGGTGACTGCCTGTTCCCTCTTTAACCATGCCACTGTTGACTCCTGATAGTTTGTAGTCTGTTGTTTGGTGCTTATACATTAATAATCATTAATCTTGTGATTAGTTGAGCCTTTTACCATTGTTTAATGTCCTTTGTCTTGTTACATTTTTAAATTTTAAAGTTGTTTTGTCTGATGTTAATGTAGCCTCCCGGCTTTCTTTTGGTTGCTATTTATGTGAGAAATCTTTTAACTCTTAACCTATTTATGTCTTTGGATCTAAAGTGATTTTCTAAGTATCATATGGTTGTATCACATTTTTTAGCTCATCATCTATTTCTAATAAAGTTTTATTGGAACACAGATATACCCATTTCTTTATGTATTTAATCACACTACTGTGGCAGAATTATAGAGACTATATGGCTTTCAGAGAAGCCTGAGATAGTTACCATCTATTTTCTTATGGTAATTTGATGAAACTTGGTCTTTTTCAGTTTACCTGGATACAGTTAACCCCTTAAATAGTCTTGCATAGCAGTGGTCTAGTAGAGTTGGTCATGGTTAGCCTATTTTGTGTCTACTGAAGCTCATGAAATGAGAAACTGACCGCAGATCTGGGCATACCGAAGCCTCATCAGGCTGAGAGGATAGCAGCTATGTGTCCCTGAAGCTGGAGGTAGAGGCAGCTTGCCTGGGATGTGGCCTGTCTATGGTGGCTTAGTTATAGAGTGACCAACTGTCACAGTTTGCCTGGGATTGAAGCAGTTCCTAGAACACAGGATTTTAGTTTTAAAACCTGGGCAAACTAGGACAGTCGGTCACCCAGCTGGCTCTTCAGAGTCTCACTGTGCCCTTCCACCCCAGTGCCATTCAGGGAAACCCCCAGCTATGCGAAACGGCGGAGACTGGCTGGCCCCAGTGGCTTGGCATCCCCTCGGCCTCTGCAGCGCTCAGCCAGCGACATCAACCTAAAGGGCGAGGCACAGCCGGCAGCCTCTCCTGGGCCCTCTCTGCGAAGCCTCCCCCACCAGCTGCTGCTCCAGCGGCTGCAGGAGGAGAAAGACCGCGATCGTGATGGTGACCAGGAGAATGACGCCGGTGGCCCTTCAAGCAGGGGCAGCCAGAGCAAGATCAGGTAGGAGGGGGCTGGGAGGCCCTGGTGGGGGAGGGTGCCAGCACTGGGCTAGGTGTGGCCGTGGGAACAGGGAGAGGTGGTGCCTGGCCTTGGGGCTTGATTTGAGGACTCTCGGGGCCTTGGACAGGCCTCCCTGGATGGAGGAGGGAAGAAGGTGAGGCCCTGTGGGCTGGGGCAGGCTGATGTACATTTGCTTCTGGTTCAAGCTGGGGCTTGCTCTAGATAGTGGACAACTGAGAGAACATTCTAGGCAGAGAGGGTGTGGTTAGAAAACTCACTGCAGTGTCGGGGCTGGTCATAAGTGAATGTGGGATGCCTCTTCATGAGGCTCAGAACCCACATGGGACAACCAGCCCTGTCTCCATGGTGTTCTGGTATCCCCAGTCCTGTACACCTAGAGAACTCTTTACCACCCCCTGTGCCCCAGGACACTGAGAAAGTAGGGAATTTGAGGGTTTTGGAGTCCCCAGGACTTACAGTAGGAGGTGTGGACTGCAGCAGCAGGCTGCACAGAGGGGCTTGGGGTGCCATTGTTCTCAGATTGCCACTGTGCTGGGTTCCTCCTTGGTAAGGTGGGATAATCGCATCCAAGGCATTCCCTTTGAAAAGCCTTCCAGGGTGCTGTAGAGGCGTGTCTGCTGTGACCCTGATGCACTGCATGGGCAGCCCCTGCTGGTTGTGGTGCCTGTGCTCCTTGTACCTTGAGAGCAGGAGTTGTCTTTGCTTCCCACTGTTTTCCAAGAGCCAAGCACATAGAAGGTGTTTGCAAACATTGTTGGAAGAAAGTATTATAACAGTGTGTTGTTTTGTGATGGCAGCTAGCTCTTAGAATCCTATCACTTGGTGCACCATTGAACAGAACAGCAAATGTGTCATCTGCATTCACTTCAGTGACTTATTAGACTGTGCCCCTGTGCTGTAGATGGGGGTCCTGATGCCCAGTTTAGTTCAGAAAAGTCATGGGACTAGGAGTTGGCTACCTGGGCCCAGGTGTTTGGCAGAGGGCTTGAGGTCTAGCAGGAGCTCATGGAAGACTTTGTTTCTGTACCCTTGCCCCTACTCATGCAGCCCCAACTCAGTGTTGACTTCAGTGTCTGTTTGTTTATGCCTAGACTTGCTGGACCCTGAAGGCTGCCTGTCTTGCCCCAAATTGCCATTCTCTCCTGAAGTTTTCACATAACCCCTTGGGCTTCTAAAGGGCAAATGGCCCTGTGGCTGAAAGAATGCGTTCAGGATGTTGCCACTTCCCAGAAGGGCTTCTCCTGAGTCTGAGCCCTGTGGCAGCCACAGCTTCCTGCACCTGCTTGTGTGTTCATTCACCCTTTCAGCAGGTGCAAGACAAAGACTTGCCATGTCATGACCCCAGCTTGCTGGCTCTGGAGGGTGGCAGGGTTCTTCCCTATAAATATCGGCTAGGTGCCTGTGTCACATGTGTTGGGAGCTAACAAGAGGGGCCCCAACTGGGTTTTAGGACATGGACAGCTGGGCCCAATATAAAGAAGCAATGAGGGGGTCAGTGACCTAAGTATTGGACTGCTCTGGTGAGTGGACAGGGGTCTGGGGCCCTCAGGAGAGGGATCAAGGAAGTTTGGTGCACTCAGGAAGGACAGCGTCAGGGCAGAGGAAACCTGTGGTCAATGGCCAGAGGATGGCTTTTGTGTAGAGGTGTGGGGCTCTGAGCCCCCTTGTTGGCTGAGCCTGGCGTGTAGTCCCTGGAAAGCCCAGAAATGTAATCTTCAGGGTCTGGCCCCAGTACCATACAACTGAACCTAGAAGGGTGAGTTTGGAGGAATTTGGAGCTGAGAGTGGGTAACTTAATTGCCAGCAGAATGGGCAAGATCAGAGTAGTTTAGTTGGTTGCAGTGTGGTGAAGGGCTCAGAGGAAGGAGAGGGAAGGTGCCCACGCGGGAGGCTGGAGCATAGTAAGTGCTCTAGTCTGGGAGAACTTGCCCTGTTCGGTGCTAGGGAGCTAGGGCAGGCTTTTGAGCAGAGTGGAGGTGGAGGATTGAGACCTCAGGCTCGGTGCCCAGGTCTGAGGAATGGTCTGGAGAGGGTGGTGAGCATGCAGTAGGCAGGGGCAGCAGGGGCAGGTGTCCAGGACACAGGCCCGGAGGGAGGGAATTGGGGCATAGGGTGTGAGGAGGCCAGGCTCCCAGACACGCTGCACCCCTCCCGGTCCTTCCCCAGCACAGGCGTCTTTTCGGGTGCCCAGAGACCCGCCCAGCCATCCCCTGCGCCCACCCAGCAGCCACACTGGGCCCCTCACGTCGCACCCCTGCTGGGTCCGGCGGGGTCCGCGAGGGCGCGGGCTAGCTGGGCGGGAGTCAGGCGGCCGCCGCCGCCCGCAGAGGGAGGAGCCGGCGGAGGAGGCGGGGCGCGGGGCGGCCGCGGCATGGAGCGAGCCCGGCGCGCCCGGGAGCGCAGCCCCGCGGCCCCGGAGCCCTAAGCGGGCGCGGCTCGTGCGCTGGCGGGAGCGGGCCGGGCGCGGCGGCGCGGCCCATGGAGCGGCCCCGGGCCGGGCCCCCGGCGGGCGGGCGGGCGGCGGGCGGGCGGCGGGCGCTGCGGCGGCGGCTGCGGTGAGGCCGGCGGCGGGGCCGGGCCGTGCGCCATGGAGGCCCCGGGCGCCGGCTTCGCGTGCCCGCTGCCCCCCGGCATCGCGTCCGTCACCTACGTGTTCGTTTACAGCCCCAGCGGGCCCGGCGGCCCCGGCCCTGCGCCCGGTCCGGGCCCGGCGCCCCCCGCGTCCCCCGCGCCGCCGCCCCGGGGCCCGAAGAGGAAACTTTACAGCGCCGTCCCCGGCCGCAAGTTCATCGCGGTGAAGGCGCACAGCCCGCAGGGCGAGGGCGAGATCCCGCTGCACCGCGGCGAGGCCGTGAAGGGTGAGGGGCGCGGGGGGCGGGGCCGGCGTGGCGGAGCCTGGTGGTCCGCGGGTGGGGGTGGCCCGGCCTTGCGGGATGAGCCCTGCCGGCTTCTGGTGTCCCCGTGAAGGGCTCTGGCCCTTGGACTCCTGTCATGTGGCTCTGCTTGTCATGATAGAGCCTCAGCTCTTGTCATGGGTGCTTCGGTGTCATGATTGGGGCTGATGTCACCAGGTCCCTGTATTTGAAGGACCCTACTATCCCATTACAGAGCTTCCTGGCATGTGTCACTTCCAAGGCTTCTTCCATGGGAATTCCAGGGATATGGTGGGGCGCTTGTCATCCTGGGGGAGACCTGACAGTTGTGGGTGTCTGTGTACTATGAACGTTTCTGTCATGGAGCTGTTTCTGGGGGTCTGAGCCCTCATCTTGGGGGTCTGTGTCATCACCGGGCCCCTTCCTCCAGTGTTCTGGGGCAGAAGGCATGGAGCCTAAGGTGGAAGCAGTTGTGAGGGCAGCCCTCCTGGTGCATCATGTGGTTTAGCCCTCTGGCCAGAGCACAATGACCCTGAGCTCTTGGCTGTGACCTCTGGGTGGGTGTCAGAGCCAGGAGGGTGGAGGGACCGTGGTCACTGGGGACACGAGCAGGAGTGGCCCCTGCCTCTGCCTTCTGTCCCATCCGTGTGTCCATCTGTGTGTCTGTCCCCCACATGCTTGTCCTGTGCCGAGCCCATCTGTTCCTTTCCCTCTTCTGTTGGGTCCCAAGATCTTCCCAGGGAAGAATCTGGGAGGATGTGGGAAGAGAAGGAGAGCCAGGGTGAGGGTTACGGGCAGAACCTGTTCCTGAGGAGGCTGGGAGGCCACTGTCCTGCAGCTCCCTACTACTCTCACCTCCTGTCTGGCTTCTGTCTCTCCAGTGCTCAGCATCGGGGAAGGCGGCTTCTGGGAGGGGACCGTGAAGGGTCGCACAGGCTGGTTCCCAGCTGACTGTGTGGAGGAGGTGCAGATGCGACAGTATGACACGAGGCGTGGTGAGTGACCTGGGCCCCCAGGCAGTTCCTGAGGACACCGCCCTTCCAGCCTCCCTTGGGTCTCTTGGGCACTGAATCTGGACATTCACAGAGGAAAGACGAGGAGTGCATTCAGACACACCCAAAGTAGATGGAAACTTGTGCACATAACACAGACACAGTGTGTACACAGTGGGTTATGTGTGCATGCAACCTGGTACCGTACACGCCACAGAAACACCTGTGATATGCCCACAGGAGGCACACCCTCGTGACCATGCCTCTGTGTGAGTGATCCCACACGTGACTCCTGTGGCTGTAACCACCCCTCCTGCCTAGTCCTCACAGAAATACCAGGTGCTAGGAGCTTGCAATTCATGTGTGGCTGGCAGACCAGTAAGGAGGTCAGTGTGAGAAAAGAGGCGTTTTTCCAAAGTGGACAGATTGTCCAAGTGGGCAGAGCAGGAGGCCTGGACCAGCCAAGAGGAAATGAGGCCAGTTGGGCCCCAAGGGGCAGTTGTAGGTACCCTGGGGCTGAGGGCAGCCAGTGAGGGATGGCCCCTGTCCTCAGCAAGAACCATGTGAAGGTGAAGGCTGCAGCTCCTAGAGGTGGAATGGCCCTAGTCCAAGCTGAATACCTGAGCTTCTAGAAGGGCCCCCTCTGGTCCTCTGGTAGATTCGGTGGCTGGTCCTTTGGAGCTCACTCCACGGGCCGGCTGCAGGTCTGGGATCTGACTTTGCAGTGAGCCCTCAGAACCTAGGCAGACCCAGGAAGTTACTTCTGGCCCAGAGAACTAATGGGATGAAGGAGCCCCTCCTGAGTGGTCACTAGTAGTTGTGTTCTGTGTCTGGATCTAGGTATTTATTTCCCTCCTTCTGCATGTGAAAGGATTGGGTGTAGGGTTGCTGGGTCCCCTTCCCTGGTGTGAGTTTCCCAGGGGAGCCCATTCCCCCCTGTGGCCAGTACCTCTGCCCGCTGCCCAGCTTGGCAGAGGCCTAGGGAGGCAGGACCTCGGCTGCTGGTCTATTGCTGGCTAGCCTTTGCTTTCTCAGATGGCTGTTCCCTAACTTCCTGAGGTCTTCCTGGTAGCCCTTCTGGAGTGTGGAAGGGCCTGGTCCCTTCTTCTCAGTCTGTGAAGGGTGGGTGTAGTGGGGTCCAGGTGGGAAATGATTTTAGAGATCTGGGCTCTGGTCTGACTGGACAGGAGAGGAGGAAGGGTGGTATCTCTATGCCCGAGGCAGAGGAGCCAGTCCTATGCTCCCCCAGTGTGGGTCACAAAGGTTCTAGTTTGAAAACTGTGGATACAGGTACATTGAGACCTCAGTCTGAAACTTGGGAGGGAGGGAAGTTTGGGCTGGAACCAGAACTCAGGAGCAGGTGTTCACTGGTGTGCCCCATGCTGCACCTAGGCTGGCTTCTCAGAGGCCTGGCCCAGGCATCAAGCAGAGCAGGCGTGCCTGGCAGCCAGGTGGGTGTGCTGTGCCACTGTGGTGGGGCCTGTGGGTGGTCTTGAAGGAGCCAGAGAGGGTGTCCGTGTGCGTCAGGCCCAGACAGTGCTATAGAGCCACACATGGTGTCCCTCCATGTACCTGAGCAGTTCAGTTTTGGTACTTCATCCGTCAAGTGGTGGACAGCAGTCCCAGGAGGCGGGGCCATTTTTACTCACCATTTCTAAGGGAGGCCTCAGCCTGAAGGGTAGGGTCTTTTTGTTCCATAGGCAGGCAGCCTTGTGAGGGATGGCAAGCTGAAGTGGGGGGCCTGAAGCCAGTCATGTGGCTTTGGGGTAGAGGGAAAGGATGGTGTGGTGGTAGGAGTTGACCAGGCCAGGGCTGCTTGATTGTGCAGGTATTTTAATGTCAGGGTCAAGATCCAAACAGGACCGAGCTGTCAGAAGTTCACAGAGAAGAGAGAGAGCCACGGAGTAGCCGGTGTGGGGACCATGGCCTGAGACCTGAAGGCAGCTGCAGGGCCTCTAGGTGGAGCTGCAGATGAGGGTGTGTAACTGGGGAAGAGGTGTCAGAGGTACTTGGGTAGATGGGAGCTCCTAGGGCTTTGCAGAGGCAGCTTGTAGGCAGTGGGCAGGAGCAGTAATGGCCTCCCTCTGACCTGAGCTGCAGGCCCAGTTAGCTACTCTGGGCAGAACCTCCCACTGGGACTCAGGTTTATTTCTGCTAGAGGCCAGAGAGCAGATTAGCAATAGGAACCTGCTTCCTACAGGCTCAGATTAAAAAAAAAAAAAAATCTGATTCAGGGACCAGAGTGGGGACAGAGAAGGACTTATAGGCCAAGGAGGGGACACTGTGCTGAGGAACACAGGCCTGTATGGTGTCCAGGGTCAGCATTTGCTCCAGGACCAGAAGACAGGCACTGAGCAGAGGTGGGCTTCGTGTGGCACTGTTGCAGGCTCAGGGAGTTGAACTGTGAGGACAGTAAATGCTGAGACCAGTTTGTGCAGGGACCTTGAGGTCCAGTGTGCTGGAATGCTGTCCCTCCCTCCCCGCCCCTTTGGTTCTCATTTAGGGGGCTGTTTCTGGATGTTTTCTCTCCAGCAGATTTTCATGTGTCTGATTGACAAAACCAGAGAATGAATTTATAATAAATACTATGTGTTTGGTTGACAAAAAAACTAAAAATGAGAGGTTAGTCCATAGCTAGAGGCTAGTGAATGCAAGTTTGGGGTCCTTTGGCAAGCAGGCAATGTAAGCATTTCTATGACGGTTGACCTGGAGAGGAGTGTGGTGAAAGCCAGAAGGGATCTGAAGCCACATCTGCATGGTATTTAGGCGTGATCTATGCTGATTTCTGAGCTTCAGAATGGACAATGTGGGCATGTCACAGAGGGACTCAGCCACAGCAAGTGGGTATGTGCGTGGAAGGGGCCAGGGGATGAGAATACAGGTTACTAGAACCTAGGGACCCTCCAAGATAAATCTTCTGACTCTGTAAGGAGAGGCTCCAAGGAGATAGTTCCTTACTGAGAGTCTTGCCCTTATGGAAGTCTGCCATGCCTGAAATCTGGCCCCTTGCTTTTCTTCACATCCATGTCTTTTTTTTTTTTTTTTTGGTAGTGGGGGTGTGGTGGTGGTGGTACTAGGGATTGAACTCAGGGGCACTCGTGCACTGAACCACACCCCCAGCCCTATTTTGCATTTTACTTAGAGACAGGGTCTGAGTTACTTAGCACTTCACTTTTGCTGAAGCTGGCTTTGAACTTGTAATCCTCCTGCCTCAGCCTCCTGAACCACTGGGATTACAGGCATGTGCCACTGTGCCAGTTAATAGCCATGTCTTCTGGTGTGAATAGGAGCTCTTTCTCCTCCTATCTGGCTATGGCTTCATCTCTGTGGGTATCTGCTGCATCTGTCCTTTGACTCAGCCAGTCATCCCCTACACCTACCACCCACCCCTGTGCACCCACCCCTTTCAGGTGACCTACCCAATCTGCCTGTACCTCTATTGATCATTCATCAATCCATTCATCTCTCTATCAACCCATCCACCCATCCACATCCATCATGCATCCTTCCACCCACATATCCATCCATCCATCCATCCTTCTCTCCATCAAGCCACCCAGATCATCTGTCTGTTCATCATCCATCTCTCCATCAACCCTCTTTCTTAGTCAGTCCATCCATCTGGCATCCATCCGTACATATATGTATTTCTCTTTAGCCCAGCCATCTATCCTCTCTCTACCTCCACCCACCCGTCCATTTTATACATTCATTCATTTTTTTTCTGTCCATGCAGTATAGATCCACACACACACACAGGTAGTTGAGCACCATATTCTCTTGCTGTTAGGTGCCAGGTGCTGTGCTAGGCACTGGGACCACACAGAGAATAAGATGTGGTCTTTTCCTTCAAGGAACTCACAATTATTGGAGAGACAGGTCACAAGACATGGTAGGTTCCCTCTGATCTCATTTCTGGTCACTCTCTGGCTCCCTTTGCTCCAGCTGCATGGTGTTCCACACTGTCCCTCCTACCCTAGGCTGGTGGTCAATACCTGGGCTCCACCCTGATAGCCCAGGCTTGGAGGCCCTCACCCCCACGTCCCTGAGCCTTTGCTTGGCTGTCCTTACAGGAGAGGCCTTCCTGAGATGCCCTGGAACCACGCTGTCTCTGCCTACTTGATGTGCTTTCTTTGCTCTTGAGCACTTGCCAACCTTTGATGTGTTATGTATTTGTGATTTATTACATCTATTACAGAATAGCTTATTAACTCCACAAGGGCAGAAACTTTGCTCTGTTCTCTGCTGTGTTCTTAGAACTAAAACAAACAGGGCCTGGTGTATAGTAGGAGCTCAATAAATAGTTGGTGGAGTTAAAAATGAGTCTTGAGAATGGACGAGGGAGGGGGCCCCTGAGGGTCAGATGCGAGGCAGTCGGGGTGCCGCCCCGGGGTCTTTGGAGACCTCAAGTGTGGAACCAGAAGCGTGAGGAACCTGCCGGAGGAGCCAGCCTGGAGTCCACCTGAGGTCTGGTTGGCAATGTGGGCCAGACTCTCAGGAGACCAGCAAGGCCGGGGGGGCAGCTGGCAAACCTGACCACTTCCACAGTGGCCTCGAGGGACTTAGAGATCAAAGGACAGATGGGGATAAACTTCCATGGGATGCAGTGAGGGCAGGGAAGGGGGACCCAGCTTCCCCCCCTGAATCTTTTCCCACATTTCAGAGGCAGGTCTGCAGCAAGGGACACCCTAGGGCTGCACATCAGGCCTATGGAGGAGAGTTCAGTGCTGTTTCCAGGCTGGTGCGCGCGGTGGACAGCACAGCTCTGCATGGGCGTGCGGGTCGCATACACGCAGATGTGACTGGCACCTGCTGAAATCCACTCATGCTCGTGCCAGAGCACAGTGCTGCACACTCTGCTGGTCACAGACACAGCGTGAGCACAGCGTACACATGACTGGTCTCACACGCACCCTCAGGCTTTCTCCTGTGCTCACTGACTGGATGGCCCTGGCCTTGTCTGGTCTCCTGTGGTCAGCTGTGTGCTGTTCAGGAGAGAGAAGCCATGGCTGCTACCCACTTGGGCCCTGGCTGCCAGAGGCCAGAATTCCCTGCCTGGTCCCCTTAGCCTTCCTGCCTCAGACCTCTGGACCCAGGACCCCAGCAGTTGGGGTCCCCACTTCCATCTGGGTACAGCCAGGCCCAGGGTGTGTGTGGACAGACTGTGAGCAGCTTAGTCGAGAGCAGTTCAGCCAGTTGGAGGTCATGGCCGTTCCTCAGCTCCTGATACTCCCTCCAGAAACCCGGGAGGACCGGACGAAGCGGCTTTTCCGCCACTACACGGTGGGCTCCTATGACAGCCTCACTTCACACAGGTACTGGCAGGTGGGACAGGGTATGGACACACAGGGACACTGGTGGGGCCTGGCAGGTGTCGGGGGGGACGTGTGGTGAGAGGGAGGGCCAGGGTGTGTGGAGATTGGAGGAAGGTGAGGACCAGGTGCCTGGCCACCTCTGCATTCTGCAGTTCAGGTCAGCCTCGGGCAATCCTGGGATGATCTGCACTGTGGGACCCTGTGGGACCCTGTGGGGTCTGCCTGGCTGCCATGCTCCCCAGCTGCCAGGCTAGCCTTACCCCCGCCCCCTGCTTTCCTCCGTCAGTGACTACGTCATTGATGACAAGGTGGCTGTCCTACAGAAACGGGAACACGAGGGCTTTGGCTTCGTGCTCCGGGGGGCCAAAGGTAAGGGTGTGAGTGCTGGGTATTCTCCGTATCCTGCTGCCCGCTGCCCACTGTCTCCCATGGCTCCTCCTGCCTCTGCCTGGGCTCTGGCTGTGTAGTGTGGGGCTCCGTGGGACAGGGCAGAGCCACCTCCTCCACTGCTTTCCACTCTGCCAGGAGCCTAGCAGAGTGGGGACCTTTCTGGTCGGGGAATGGGGGTCTGTGCTGGATTCCTGGGCTGGGTGGCCCTGCCTGCTGCCCTCCCTGCTGCCCTCCCCGTCCCAGGTCATTCTGCCACAGTTGTCACATGTTCCATGAGCTGAGCTGCGTGGAGGCTGCTGTGTGCTGGCCGCCCCCACCGAGCCGCACTGGTGAGGCACCTTTCCTGCTCCCCCTGCAGCAGAGACCCCCATCGAGGAGTTCACGCCCACGCCGGCCTTCCCTGCGCTCCAGTACCTGGAGTCGGTGGATGTGGAGGGTGTGGCCTGGAGGGCGGGACTGCGCACGGGAGACTTCCTCATCGAGGTGAGCCCCAGCCTGGGCCGGCACAGCCTGCTGGGGTCCTGGCCCCACTGCTGGGGGCGGGGGGACATGCTTGGCGCCTACCCAGCAGCCCCTCTGTCCTAGGTGAACGGGGTGAATGTGGTGAAGGTTGGACACAAGCAGGTGGTGGCCCTGATCCGCCAGGGTGGCAACCGCCTGGTGATGAAGGTCGTGTCTGTGACCAGGAAGCCAGAGGAGGACGGGGCTCGGCGCAGAGGTGAGGGCTGAGGTTCGTGGGCTTTGCCTGGACTCTCCCCTGGGTTCTGACCCGAGCCCTCTACCTCAGGCCCACCTTCCTCTCCCCAGCCTGGCTCTGGGCTACTGAACCTGGGTGAACCTTGATAGATGGAGCTCATTCAATGCTCGTTTGTAGCCTAGGTTGCTTTCCAGGCTGGGTGTGAGCACCCTGGCCCTCCACCTGACCTCTGACCTCTGACCCCAGATTGCCCCCTCAGATCCCTTCCCCCCCTTTCCTGGAATCCCCAGCTCCTGGCATGGCAGATCCCTCCTTCCCCGACTCTGCCAGCAGCTGCCTGGAGGCCGGGGTTGCTATGGCAACTGTGAGGTTGACGCTGCTGCTTATTGTCGGAGGGAAGGGGGAGGCGGCACCTGAGGGAAGAGGAAAAGCGTCTTCTCCCGGCGCCGCCGCCGACACTGCACAGCCGGGCCCAGGAGGCCTTGCCACCCGGCCCAGCCCAGGCCTTTGGCTTGGCTGGTCACACCCTGGTTCTCCAAGGGCAGTGGCCACCAGGCCCCTGGGGGAGCTCTGGAGCAGCAGGAGCCAGCCTGGCAGGAGACCCTCCCAACCCCCATCCCATGGCGCCAGTGCCCCCTCACTGGGTCCTCAGAGCCTGCAGGGTGGGTACTCAGACGAGAGCCAGCTGGCACCCTGACCCCCACTGGTACCGTTAACTGCCTTCTGAGGCCTGGGCTCTGGGGATCCCGAGGGCCCCAGAGGCCCCCAGCACCCCAGCCCCTGCACTCCCTGAGCTCCCCACGCCATGAAGAAGTTTGCATCCAGCCGCAGCCTGAACAAGATCCTGGCTCAGTGCGACTCATCCTCACGGGAGTACGAGGAGATCCAGGCGGTAGAGCGCAAGTGGCACCTACACCTGGCCACGCCGCGCCGCCTGCTGCTGGACAGGAGGTCCAAGGCCTCCCTCTTCTTTGCAGCCCCACCCCCCCCAAAGAGGGCTCCCAGCACCACACTGACCCTGCGCTCCAAGTCCATGACTGCCGAACTCGAGGAACTCGGTGAGCACTGCGGTGGCCATTGGCTGAGGTCACAAGGCCCAGAGGGGTGGGCCGAGGCTGTGTGGGAGGCTAGGGATGCTGAGCTGGGGCTGAGGTCAGGCAGGGACAGTAGGAAGGACCGATGATGGGTGTGGGAGCCGACAGAGTGCTGGAGGGGTGGGTGCCTGTGGGGCCAGGGCATGGCATGTGGAAGGGCTGGGCAGTGGGGCTGAAGACAGACATTGGGATAAATTGGACAGATGGCAGGGGGCACGGTCTGACCCTGCAGCGTGTTCGCACATGTATGCATGTATATATGCATATGCTGCTCCTGACTTTCCACGTCTCACTCTGACTTTGCATCTGCATTTTTTCCAAGTGAGGAAGGAGGAGTGGTTGGGGAACCTGGGTGTGTTTCTGGCTCTGCCAGGTCCTGGCTGGGTCGCCTCTGTGTGTGTGTGTTACTGTTGCACCTGTATGCATGGTGGTCAAGTGAGCCTCTAACCTCCAAGGCCTCTGTGAGCACCTCTGGCAGGTGGTAGGATGGGGCTTCATGGACTGGGGGGTGAACAAGAGTGTGTTGGGCTTGGGTGGGCAAATTGCAGGCACAACCCCAGATCACCCAGCTCGGTCTGGGTGTGTACTCATTAATAGCCTTGTTGTGAGCATGTTACCATAGACATGATCACGTCCACACATATGTAACCTTGAAAAGCTCTGTTGTGGGCAGGTCTCCCCTGCATGACCATGTCTTGCGTGTGCAACCTTATTGTGGTCATGTGCTGATGCAAAATGCTGTTGAGAGCCCTGTTGTGGTACCTCCCAGCAACAGCAGCCCCGCCATGAGCACATTCAACACATGTGGCGGTTGATGTGCTCTTCCCTTCCAGTTGGAGCCTAGTCCCTATCCTAGGCTCTACTCTGGCTAGGGTCATAGAAGAAATCCTTCCTCTGTCCCCCAGAGATATCCCTGTACCAGCTCATGGACTGGGCCCTGAGCCTGTCCTGGACACAAGCTTGGCTGTCCTATTCCAACAGGCACTCTTGACTGTGGTGTAGTTCAGTGTGGGAAGCAACTACCCAGATAGACTGGGCTGACCTGGTCGGGATTTGCTTTGCCTAATACTCTGGATAAAATAAAACGAACACACACATATACAGACAACTCAAAAAAAAAAAAAAGAAGAAGAAAAAAAAAGAAGAAAGAAAAGGAATCCCCAGGTCTCAAAAATGAAGAGAGAAATCAAAGCCAGTGGAGTCGGGGAAGCTGGTCCTCCTACAGTCTATGATTGGGAATTCTGAAGCCCCCATACAAACTCAGATCATGAATGGGCTCCCTAAGGAAAGAGCTCCAGTAGGATAGGGCCCTGGGCAGTAGTGCATTTGTTTTGACCCCAGGATCCTTTTGTAAGGCTTTGTAGCCAAGAGAGCAAGCTTGAGCCAGAGTGATGAGTGGCCCCCAAGCCAGTCCATTCCCTGTGAACACAAGCTTGGAAATCGAAATCTTCAGCTCTCCTGGAAGACACAGCTGGCTGTGGGTCTGTGAGAAGTGGGAAAGCTGGAACTACGCACAGGAGCTAGAATTAGCACCAGAAGAACTCGAAATCAGAGGAGTATGAAAGAGAATAAAGTAAGATAACAGAATTGAAAGAACTAAGGAAAGATAAGAAGACAGAACAACAACACAAAAGAATAAGCACATTTAACAAACATCCATGAAGACTTGTTATGGAGACAAAAAAATATAGTGCCAGATTAAAAAAAAAAGTCTGTGGCTGGGATAAACAGTATACTAGAGCCAGCTGAAAAAAGAAACTGAAGGTAAGTGTGAGGAGATCATTTAGGGGATGGAGGCAGAAAGCAGCTAGGAGGAGGAGCCCAGCACCTATCTGTTGGGAGTCCTAGAGGGAAAGCACAAAAACAGAGGCAATATTCAAACAATAAATAGCTGAGAATTTCCCCAAAGTGAACAAAGATGTGAGACTCCAGTTGGAAGAAGTTCCAATCAGGGAAATAGAAATAAATCTATGTCTGGGTTGATCACAGTAAAACTTCAGAAGACCATAGACAAACAGAAAAGTCTTAAAAATCACCAGACAGAGAGAGACAGACAGGAGAGGAGGGAGTCGTGGCTGAATGACAGGCTCTGGGTAGCAGCAGTTGGAGGCACAAGTCCTTGGAGGTACACACTTCTGGGCTCAGGGTCCTGTGGGTCTGTGGTCAGTCACAGAGCTGACCTGACCCACATGGGTCCACCAGCCAGCACAAGGAGGCAGTTGGGTCTGGCTGGACAGCAGGTAGAATGGGTGAGTGCAGCCACTTGTCAGAGGCTGCGTGTTTGGTCTGCACAGATTGATTTGGGCAACCTGAGCACTGTGACCCAGGGAACCAAGGACTCTGCACTGTGAATATGGAATCACTCCTCCGTCTGGCACGGGCTTCTCTGCTGAGTCCACTTGTCCTGCCTTTGTTAAAACTCCTGAGCTGCTCTGCCTACAGAAACAGTGAGTGGAAGAGGCAGGTCTTCCCCTCTGTTCTAGAAGCCACAGGGAAAGGTTTGGGTTTGCTCTGCAGACTTTGGTGGTCCCGAGGAGCTCACTCATGGCATCCGGCTTTCCTGATCGGAGTCTAGGGGAAGACAAGAGGGCAGCTTAGCCCAGAGCCTCTGCCTACATTTTTTAGCCTAGGATCACAGTTTCTTTTGAATCTGGACCCAGATTCTTCCTGGTTCTGTGTTCTGAGAAGGGCTGGAAAGCCAGTGGCTTGGGGAGCCACCTTGCGTCCAGAGGACAGCTGTTCTAGGAGCAGCCACTTGTGACCAGTCCCCTCTGGAAATCCACGGTTCGTGGAAGCAGGCCAGCAGTCCAGGTCCCCAGGTGCTTGAGATGCCATTCCCAATCCAGAACTTGTGCTTTTAAGAGGTGGACCTGAGAGGTGAGGGGTTGCCAGCGGTCATAACCCACATGTCCTGCCCTCACACGGCCGGGAGCCAGCAGCCCTCTGACTCTGGGATCCTTCACCACGACCTGAACACCTGAAGGGGCTGCAGCTCATGCTGAAGTGGCTCCTGCCAGGTGGAGCATGAGGCCAGGTCCTGCCGGAGGACGAGGAGGAGGAAGAGGAGGAGGAGGAGAAGGGGGGAGAGGGGCTCCTGGGAGTGGAAGCTGGTCCCAGGAAACGCAGGTTGCAGTAGTGGGCAGATGTGGGGGTGACAGGAAGAGCAAGAGGTCGCAGAGGAGGAAGCACAGAGCACTCCCAATTCCTTTCCTTACTGGGGTTTCCTCACCCGAGACTCTGCTTGGCTTGTCCTGATGTGAGTGGGGCCAGAACTCAGTGGAGACCCCAGCTCTGGGGGAGCTGGCAGGTCCCAGCTAACTTCTGTTCATTCATGGCTTTGTTAGGAGAAATTAGTTCCCCGTGATCACTAAGTTCCTTTTTCTTTGTGGTGAGAGGTTGGGGTAGGTTCCCTGCCCAGTGTCCCTGTCACTGGCCTGTCTGGAAGAGGTTTCCCTGCTGAATACGCTTGTCCTGCCTTTTGTTAAAAACTCCTTTGGGGGCTGAGGGTGCAGCTCAGTGGTAGAGCACTTGCCTAGCATGGCAAGGCCCTGGGTTCCATCACCAATCACACCCCCCCAAGCCCCCGCACACTCAAGCCCTACTTTGCAAAGAATGCTCAAGGGTAACTATCAATTTCAGTGGACTCTGAAATTAAATTTTTGGGGGGATTTTGCCTTTTTCCTAAACAGACAGTTGACTGGACCGAGTATGGTTTAGTTTTGTACATCATTGTGTATGGTCATGTCTGTACATACACATGCACATGCACATGGACTCATGGGTATGCATGTGTGTGCATGTGTGAATGGACTTGTGGGTGTGTACGTGTGCTCATGTGTGCATATGTGAGTGGACTTGTGGGAGTGTGTGTGCATGGTGTGCATGTGTGACTGGACTTGGTGTGTGTATATGCATGTGTGTGCATATGTTCCTGCTTGTGCTGGTTTTCTCCTTCTTGTTTTAGGCCACATATTAACCAACTGGCATTTGAGCAGATTTGTGCTCATGATAAGGAGGAGGACGCCAGGGGTGGATCTGTGAGGGCCTGGTTTGGGGGAGGTGGGGTTTGTAGATATGGGGACAAGGAATTGAATGTGGAGAATGGGCCCGCGTGCCATGGGATAAAACCTGCCTCTTATTCCCTTTGCTCTGTTTCTTGATTCCAAGCCTCCATTCGGAGAAGAAAAGGGGGTAAGTCATCTGCTTGTGTCCCCAGGCCCAGCCTTACCTCACGCCTGTGGGGAGCACTGGTGTATGAGACTCCAGTCCAAGTCTGGGTGGTCTGGCGTCCTGGGCACACCCAGGATTCTCCCGGGGGATCTGGTAGGGGCATGGAGAAGGGCTAGGAAGGATGAATGGGGAGTCCCTAGAGTTGTGACCCTCTGGGATATGCTAGGGAGGCACAGCCATGGACCCTAGGACTCAGGGGAGCTGGGGAAGGTGGGAGCTGTGGAGGCAGCCTGGTGGAGAGGAGCTAAGGTAGTCCCTGGTGGAGGCCACTGCATGTGCCACGGCCCAGAGCTGGAGAGAAGAAGGGCTCTGGGGGATCCCGTCTGGAGTCGGAGAAGCTGGGTGCCTGGGCGGTGTTAGGATGGGGGTGGGGGTGTTTGCCTCTAGCTGTGTTGCATCTTTTTGCAATCCTCTAGGGGCTGCCTCTTCCTGGGTTGTGGGCCCTGCTCCTGTGCTGGTTGTTTGCAGGGCTGACTCAGCTGACAGTCCCTTTAGAGCAGGGATCTGGGGTCCCCTGCCAGGCTGTTGACTTTGCTACCCCCTCTCATGCCCCATCCTAGTATCCTTTCAAGCTTGTATGTCCAGCCTGGCTGTAAGGGACAATATCCACGTGGCAACAGAGTCACTTGGGCCTGGGTACTGAGGACCAGTGTCTGATGAGCTCTTGGGCCTGGCTTCTACCGCTGCCTCCACTTCTTACACAGGGGGAAGCCAGGCCCAGACGGAAGCCTAGTGGCCCTGTGGCCCCGTGCATGGTATCTATAAACATCCTCTGAGTACCTAGCATCCCTCCATCCGCTCTGTATCCACTGGCCCCCAGCCCACTCCTCTCTCAGGACCTGCAGCCCTGTGCTTCCCCTGCCCCCAAGTCTCCTGGATCTGTTGTCCTTTCAGGTATTAAAAATAGATGACAAAGCCTCTCCTCCAGGACTCCTTTCTGTGCCTTTGGGGCAGACAGACAAAGCTACTTCTGGGATATTCTGGTTCTGCCATCCAGTGATAGAGTTGGGCTTCCAGGGTGCTGTAGCCTGTGTACCTCTCCCAGCTGTGGAGGAGCTGGCAGGAGAGTTGTCACACTACTTGGGCCCCAGCGTGTCCTGCCCCACACCCAGATGACCCATGTAGGTGGTTGGTGGGAGTGCCTGCACCTGGTTCCTAGTGGGCTTCATTTCCTTTTTTAAGTATCAAGAATAATTTATTCAAGAGTGTGTTTTCTAATTTGGTTGGGAATTTATCCCAACCTCATCATCTTTTTGTCATTTGCAAAATTTGGGGGGATTAAACCAGAGATTGA
The DNA here is from genome assembly GCF_052094955.1 of Ictidomys tridecemlineatus. NCBI lineage: Eukaryota > Metazoa > Chordata > Mammalia > Rodentia > Sciuridae > Ictidomys > Ictidomys tridecemlineatus. Next base: position 219,591 of record NC_135482.1, on the reverse strand, counting down.
ACTCAGAGATACTCAACCACTGAGCCACATCCCCAGCCCTATTTTGTATTTTATTTAGAGACAGGGCCTCAATGAGTTGCTTAGGGCCATACCATTGCTAAGGCTGGCATTGAACTCACGATCCTCCTGTCTCAGCCTCCCAAGACACTGGGATTACAGGCCTACACCATCGCGCCCAGCCATTTGCAGAATTCTTGATTTTTTTCCTTTTGAAAGTAATTCTCACTTGGCCTCAGCACCTCACCTCATGAGCCATAATAGTTGCTTTGCTATACTTTGTGTGCACACTGCTTTGGGTCCCTGGGACTAGGTTCTCCCACAGCCTAAGTGGCAGCACATCTTGCTAGGAGGAAGGGCTTTCCACCCTGTTTACTTCTGTGGTTTCTAGATGGTGCAGCAGTTGACTACCCTCTTATTGGGCCTGTGATCTGGGAGAGTCTCTCTCTGTTTCGGTTTGCTCCTGGTAGGGTGAGGGTGATAATGGCATCGTCTATATGCTGGCTGTGGGAGATAAGAACCTGCACATGCTGGATATCACCAAGGACTTGTTAACACAGGAAGGCGATGGTGATTTCACCTTTGAAAGGAAATTCTTCAGTCCACTTCAAAAATAAATGGGAAGATCCCTCATCTAGTCATCCCTGGTCCGGGAGCCACTCTGGGGGTTTGTGTTGGGAGGAGCTGGTGAAGGCCTGCACACAGCTGGGCTCAGGAGACAAGGTGCCTTTTGCCTCTGATGGGCACTGAGTACCTGCACTGGGCGAGTGCAGTCATGGGTCCCTCTGCAGGGATTCTCCCTGAGCCAGCTGCATGGTGCCTGGCTGTGCTTGGGCCTGTGGTACCTGGTGAGGGCCCCGACTCTGGGCAGTCAGTGTGCAGCATAGGTCTGGCCTGGGGGCGGTGGGTACCGGACACTTCAAGAAGCTGCCAAGGGGTGGCCGGTGGAGCCAGCAGGCGCGACTTGAAGCCACAGCTTGGGGCTGGAAGGAGCAGGAGGTGTTCAGGATGAGCATGGGAACTCTTCATCAGGGGCATGTGAGAGTGGAAGCAGGCCAGGGCCAGTGCCCCCCACCCCAGGGTAGGCCTAGGCCTTGAGAGATGAATAGGACCTGGGGCTAGGAAGCCTGAGGGGATGGGTAGGGTCCTGTGAGGCCACCAGAGGAGAGGGCCTGTGCAGCTGCCAGGTAGACTCAAGTGCTCCCCCAGCCCCTCTGTACCTGAGGCTGGCCCTGAGCAAACTCTGAGATACAGCTGAGTGGCCACCTCCCCATAGCTCTGTGCCCTCAGTCATGTTAGTTGGACATTTCCAAATTCTTTTAAAAACACTTCACTTTAATAAGGACGGCAAACAAAGATTTCCTTCTATTAACAGACTCGGAGAGAGGCCGCCCGGTACATCTGCTCCATGTGGGTCTCCCCTGCTTCTCTGGTGCCCACTGCTTTCTGAGGGGCTGGGGAAGCCCCTTCAATGAGGAGGGTCCTTTACAGCCATCCTGCTCTCCTCTTTGTTTCTTAGCACCCACCGTGGCTGGAACTGCTTCTCTTTGGCGTAAAGGAGGAAGACTCTTTGACCTCTTCATGTGTACTGAACCGTTTTTAGATCCCCAGCCTGAGCCTTGTGGTCAGGCTGTATCCCCCACATGTGCGTTCATTGATGATTTTATCACCTGTTTGAGCCTCCTGTGGACACATGCTTTACATCAGAGTCTGTCACAGGGCTGTGGTCCCACTAGGAGCAGCTGGCCTTGGCTGAGGCCATGGGCCAAGATCAGGCCCAGGACAGAGGGGAGGCAGGGAGTAGGGGCTCTAAATGGTTCTACCCCCCACCCGTGTTTCTTCCCTTGTTGCCAGAGCGGCGACTCCTGGAGTGTCCAGTGTGGCTACTCCCCAGGGGCAGGTGGAATCTTGATGATAGGCTGGGGGGCTGGGTTTGGGAGCATGAGGGGCTGGTATGGGATACAAGATGTAGTCCAGGCTGTGAGCCTTGGGCAGTGAGAGGCCTGAAGATGGTTGGGTCCCAGTGGCCGTGGTCAGCACTAGGGGTCAGGTGGGCCTGGGGGACCAGAGGCAGGTTGGGGGCTGAGGTGGCCTCTCCTCCACTGCAGAGAAGCTGGATGAGATCCTGGCAGCTGCGGCAGAGCCGGCACTGAGGCCAGACATTGCAGACGCCGACTCCAGAGCCGCCACGGTCAAGCAGCGGCCCACCAGCCGGAGGATCACCCCTGCTGAGATCAGTGTAAGCCGCCGCCACCGCCGGGTGGGATACGGGCTCAGAGGGCCATGCTCCCTCTTTCTTGGGTCTCCTCTCTGGAGTGGGAGAAACACCTCAGAGCTTTTTGGAGACTCTTGGGACCACGTCAGGCCCCAGGATGGCCAGTTTATTACCACTGGGTCTCCTGTGGCTGAGCCTGCCTCCCTCCCAGCCCAGGCAGCTTCTGTACCACTCTAGGACCACCAGACCCCGGTCCTGGTGGAGGCTGCCACAGAGCATGTCCTCTCCCTGACCCTTCCTGGCCTCCCTGGCACCTTCTGGACTCTTCCCCTCCTCCAGACCGTGCCTGGGACCTAGACCCACCATCGACACTGCCACTGTCTGCACTGCCCACACAACCTGCTACCTGCGCATCGGGCCAGATTTGATTTCCGGCCCAGGCCATGGGTACCAGTGTTTTGGAGGGTGCATGGGGTGTCTCCAGTCTCTGGCTTAGGTGGAGGAGGGGTGGGGCTGAATGGAGCACTGGGGGCCTTCATGCCCTGGAACCTCCATGTTCCCCCCTCCCCGACCCCCACAGTCATTGTTTGAGCGCCAGGGCCTCCCAGGCCCAGAGAAGCTGCCGGGCTCTCTGCGGAAGGGGATTCCACGGACCAAGTCTGTAGGTATGGCTGGGCTGAGGGACTGCATGAGGCTGGGAGGGATGGGGCTAGGCTGGGTGGATTCAGGGTTGGAGGATGCTGTCTCTTCCCACCCGTGGCTGGGATTTTCAGTTCCGAGTCCCACCTCTTCCTGCCCAGACCAGGGGTCCCATTTTTGGACATAAGTATGTCTGTCCTTCCGTGAGTCCAGGGACAGGCAGCTGGAAGAGACTCTTGAGATTTCTTTCCTGGTCTGGTGCCCACTGGATTCACCACTTCTGTCCACTGGGCAGCATCCCTCAACCCCTGGGTACTGCTGGTCTGTCTCATGTGCACTGGGTGCCCCCAACACCTGTCCACTGCCCTGTCCACTGGGTGTTCCCCTCCATCACTCTGCCTCCCACTAGCACCAGTGTCCTTGTCCCCAAATCAGCTACCTCCTATCCTGGCTGCTCCTCTGTAGCAAGATCCAAGCAAAGGTCCAGCTTGCTGTAAAACAGTCTCTCCTAGGACCTGCTGCACACCCACCGTGCGATGCGCACGCTCCTCCACCTCACAGCCACTTTTCCTGGAAAGGCCTCCTGGATTGCCCTAAGCCTGTGTCTGATGAGCTTTCTCCACATCTAAAGGGAAACTACTCCTCCCAGGGATCTCCCAGGGCACATACCACCAGGCATCTTCTTACCCCTCCACCAGGTTTCTTGGATCCCTCCGCAGTGAAGCTTCTCCCAGGGTTTGGGCACAGTGCTTCCTGGCCCTCCCTCCTCCAGCCTGCACCATTCAGTCCCCAGGCCCTAACCCACTAACTGCTCAAGGCCCAGCCCTCCGCATCTTTTCCTTCTACCTCTTGTCCCCTGGTGGCCTCATTACTGCTCCTCCTTCACCGCACCCCATATGTGGCCACCTCCTTGACCCCAGGCAGGACTATATCTCCACAGGCATTCAGTCTCCCTCAGCTGCCTACCTGTGCATCTGCCACCCACAGAGCTGCCCACTGTCCATCCACCTACCTGTGGAGCGCCACCAAACCCCAAAGCTTCCCTGCCCAGCACAGGGCAGACACAGCATTTATGCATGTGTCTATCTCATGCTCTTGGTGACCATATTGGGGAACGTCATTTATTTTACTGAAGCAAAGGGTTCAGTAGATTGACTGGCTGAAGGACACACAAGTGTCCTGCCCATTGCCTGCTATCCATCCTCAAGCCAATCAGCTGCCCAAACTCCAGTCCCTCACCTTCCCCCAGGAGCCCTGCCTACTCTAGGTTGAGCCTGGGCTGGATCTCAGGCTCAGGTGGAGAGCATGGGCCCTTCAGTTCCATGTGGGGTATCAAGGTACATATGGAGCTAACTGGGGAGCTCCAGCCACCCTGGGGTGCCACAGAAGGTTGGTGGCAGTTTTGCGCTTAGAATGCAGGGTAAGTGGAAGTTTCCAGGGGACAATGGGGAAAATTGCTGACAGATGCCAATATGTAGAAACATGGGTATATGGAAAGGTCCTTCATGAATTGCTGAGAATCATTTCTGTAGATGGGAGAGTCGTGGAAGAAGGTTATTGAAACTGCAGCTACTTTGGAGCCAAGAGGTGCTTCTTTTTGCCCTCACTGGCCTAAGCCCTGGGGGTTCTCTATGGTTTCTTTCTTATCCTCTGCCTCACCTAATAATTTGGATGGGCTGCCTCCTCACATGTCTCAAGCTTTGCCCAGTACAGGCCCTATTCTTGCACCTGGACCACAGCTTTGTTCTCATGACCTCCAGCCCCCTCTCTGCCCTGACATCCATCCCTCTGGCAAAGGAGACTTTCTGCAGTAGAGTTATATTACTGTACATCCTTTAGCTTAACCCTTCGTGGACTTCTGATTGTCCCAGGGCCCTGGGCACCAGCACTGGCCCCCTCCATTTCCACCTCCCTCAGATCTGGGTCTTTTTTTTTTTTCATATTTATTTTTTAAAAAATCCAGAATGGATCAAAAAGAACAATCTCAAGGATGTAGGTGCCAGATGCGCCAGAGGGTAGCTAGAAAAGTATGCCTTAGGAACATTAGGGATTTAAGAACTACCTTATTTTAAGCTACCTAACATAAATAGCTTAGTTTTCCACTGACCAGCTTCCTCTGTCCCACCTATTACAACTGTAGCACAGCTAGCTCTCTTGCACTGCAAGGCCTCAGCCGAAGGACCCCGAGTACACATCGGCTATTACAGCAGTGCTCTAGATCTGGGTCTTAACAGTCTTGCTACTGTCCTCCTGCTCTCACTCTGCCTGGTCAGCCATCCAGTTGCAGGACTGACCACTGCAGGTCCAGCCCTGTGCATCGCTCTGTAGGCCTTGAGCCTCCTGGCAGGCCTGCCACCTCCTCTCACTGGTGCCTACTAGACTCTCTGAACAAGTGATCTGACAGGTGCTCATTTTGGTCCCTTGCTTTTAGTTGCCAATTTGATCATTGGACTGGATGGTCAGGCTCCCCCAGACTCCTCCTTGTGTCCTGTGTGGCCCTGGGCTCATGGTGCAACCCTTAGAGCCCAGGGCCCTCATCTGCTAACATGGAGAACACCTGGTGCCTCCCCAAGGACGACTTGGGCTCACCAGTAGGCTGTTCCTGCTTGAGCTCTAAGTGGGTACACAGGGGCTTCCCAGCAGCGGCCGACAATGGTAGATCAGACCCTGCATCTTAGGCTAGGAAATGCTCTTGCTATGATTGGGGCAGAGAGGATCTACTTTGCCCAGATGGCATCAGAACAGACTCCCATTCTGTGCGAAGGCAAGTGACTTTTCTTCACCTAACGCAGAACTTGGCATGCCATTAGCATTAAGTCTCCCTTTTTCATCCTCACATGTCACTGCCGCCTCTACGCCCTCGAGGTGCAACTGTTCCTCCTGGGGAGCTTCATCTAGTGCAGTCTTGGGGGTGTTCATCCTGTGTGCATGTGTCGTGCAGGAATGCAGCTGGGAGATCCAGACCAACTGGACACAGACTCTTTGTCCATCAGTGCGAGGGAAGACAGACCTAAAAATGATGATACTTGGCCACCTTCCCAGGGTGCTGCTACCTGTCCGGCCCAACACTGTAAACATTAAATGGCCCTGTAATGGGCAGAAAATCCTTCTGAAATGAGACTGAATTCCTAGAGGTGACTGGTAGAGCTGGAACTCAAGCCTAGCCTGCAGCAGAAGCCCACCTACCCTTGTTATACCTGACCTGACAGAGCCATTACACCTGCTGGTCAGAGGCCTTGCTGATGACATTGCACTGCAGTGACTGAGGGAGGATTTAGTCAGAGCAGGCATCCTATCTTTTAGTGACTTCTTACCCTGATGTGTCTAACACAGAGCATACCAGATGTGGTGTGCTGGTGTGGAGCTGCCTACCCCTCAGGCTGGGCCACCCAGCATGTGCAGCCTCACTGGACATACCTGTGGGTGTCCACATTATGTCCCAGAGTTAGGAGGTTGTCAGGTCTTAGTTAGAATCCTCATGGCATCTACAGGTAGGAGGAGGGGGTTCATTTTAAGGTTACATAAGCCCATGAGAAAACAGGTTCAGAGGGCCTGGCCTGGGATTACACAGCCAATAGGGGCTAAAATGGAAACATGCCGAGTGCTTGGCCTACACATACCCATCCTCCTTCCACCAACCCTTACTGAAGTCCAGCCACTGTGGTTATGTCAGCTGCCTCCTAGCAGCCCCTCAGGCCCATCCATGCCCTGCCATCCTTCTGCTGGATGTGTGGTGCTCTCTGCCACAGTCCTGTCCCTTATCTGCAGCAGTGCTGTGCCCCCACCTTTGGTGGCCCCCAGGGCCAGGCACAGGTCCAGCCTGTTCCATTTGGGGTGTTTCGGAGCCTACCTTCCTCAGTTTTGCATGGGAGCCCTACCCCTACAGGCCTCAAGTGTCCTCTTATGGTCTGGTTTTTACCTACAGGCATGGCAGATTTGGGGCCCAGGCAGGGAGGGCTTAGGTTCTGTCCCAGAGCCTTTTTCGTGGGGCTTTCCTTCACCTGTGGCTGAACTTGAAGCACTCTCCTGGGCCCTAGCCCTTCCTACCTGTGCAGGGCTGGGTATCCCAGGATGAGCCCAGACTGGCCTCTCACTCAGAGTCCTTGCTGTGGGCTTCCTGAATCATCCCTGATGCCCTGCTGACCCTGACCCGCGCTCCTGAGTGGGATGGACTCTGGGTTGGACCAGCCTCCATGGGAGGGGGCGCCGCAGTCCCCAGGGGTGTCTCTGAAGGCACAGCGCCCAGGGCAGTCTCACCAGACCCTTCCATCTGCAGGGGAGGATGAGAAGCTGGCGTCCCTACTGGAAGGGCGCTTCCCTAGGAGCACATCGATGCAGGACTCTGGGCGGGAGGGGCGCGGCATCCCGCCCCCGCCGCAGACCGCGCCTCCGCCCCCGCCAGCACCCTACTACTTCGACTCGGGGCCGCCCCCTGCCTTCTCACCACCACCCCCGCCGGGCAGAGCCTATGACACGGTACGCTCCAGCTTCAAGCCAGGCCTGGAGGCACGCCTGGGGGCGGGGACAGCCGGCCTCTACGAGCCCGGCGCGCCCCTGGGCCCACTGCCCTATCCCGAGCGGCAGAAGCGCGCGCGCTCCATGATCATCCTGCAGGACTCGGCGCCGGAAGCAGGCGACATCCCCCGGCCCGGGCCCGCAGGCACACCGCCTGAGCGCCCGAAGCGCAGGCCTCGGCCACCCGGCCCCGACAGCCCCTACGCCAACCTGGGCGCCTTCAGCGCCAGCCTCTTCGCGCCGTCCAAGCCACAGCGCCGCAAGAGCCCGCTGGTGAAGCAGCTGCAGGTGGAGGATGCACAGGAGCGAGCGGCCCTGGCTGTGGGCAGTCCTGGCCCAGGCGGAGGCAGCTTCGCCAGGGAGCCGTCCCCGACGCACCGCGGCCCCCGGCAGGGCGGCCTCGACTATGGCTCGGGGGACAGCCTGGGACTGGCGTTTGGGGGCCCAGGCCCCGGTGCGGGCCCTGGCAAGGAGCGACGGCTTGAGGAACGGCGTCGCTCCACGGTGTTCCTGTCAGTGGGTGCCATCGAGGGCAGCCCCCCCAGTGCTGACTTGCCATCTTTGCAGCCCTCACGCTCCATAGATGAGCGCCTCCTGGGGACCGGCGCCACCACCACCGGCCGCGACCTGCTGCTCCCTTCCCCAGTCTCTGCTCTGAAGCCATTGGTCAGTGGTCCCAGCCTTGGGCCCTCGGGCTCCACCTTCATCCACCCACTCACTGGCAAACCCTTGGACCCTAGCTCACCCTTGGCCCTGGCTCTGGCTGCCCGAGAACGAGCTCTGGCCTCACAGGCACCCTCCCGGTCCCCCACGCCCGTGCACAGCCCTGATGCAGAACGCCCTGGACCCCTGTTTGTGGATGTGCAGGCCCGGGATTCAGAGCGAGGGCCCTTGGCCTCTCCAGCTTTTTCCCCGAGGAGCCCAGCCTGGATTCCTGTACCTGCCCGGAGGGAGGTAGAGAAGGCCCCTAGGGAGGAGCGTAAGTCACCCGAGGACAAGAAGTCCATGATCCTCAGCGTCTTGGATACTTCACTGCAGCGGCCAGCTGGCCTCATTGTTGTGCATGCCACCAGCAATGGGCAGGAGCCCAGCAGGTTGGGAGCTGAAGAGGAGCGCCCGGGCACCCCAGAGCTGGCCCCGGCTCCCATGCAGACTGCATCGGTGACAGAGCCCCTGCCTAGCCCCCGGGCCCAGCCCCCAGGCAGCACCCCAACAGACCCTGGACCAGGCCAGGGCAGCTCAGAAGAGGAGCCAGAGCTGGTGTTTGCTGTGAACCTGCCGCCTGCTCAGCTGTCCTCCAGTGATGAGGAGACCCGGGAGGAGTTGGCCCGCATTGGGCTGGTGCCACCCCCTGAAGAGTTTGCCAATGGAATCCTGCTGGCCACCCCACCCCCTGGCCCGGGCCCATTGCCCACCACGGTGCCCAGCCCGGCCTCAGGGAAGCCCAGCAGTGAGCCACCCCCTGCCCCTGAGTCTGCAGCCGACTCTGGCGTGGAGGAGGCTGACACTCGAAGTTCCAGTGACCCCCACCTGGAGACCACAAGCACCATCTCCACAGTGTCCAGCATGTCCACCCTGAGCTCAGAGAGCGGGGAACTCACCGACACCCACACCTCCTTCGCTGATGGACATACTTTTCTACTCGAGAAGCCACCAGTGCCTCCCAAGCCCAAGCTCAAGTCCCCGCTGGGGAAGGGGCCGGTGACCTTCAGGGACCCGCTGCTGAAGCAGTCCTCGGACAGCGAGCTTATGGCCCAGCAGCACCACGCCGCCTCTGCCGGGCTGGCCTCTGCCGCCGGGCCCGCCCGCCCTCGCTACCTCTTCCAGAGAAGGTCCAAGCTGTGGGGGGACCCCGTGGAGAGCCGGGGCCTCCCGGGGCCTGAAGACGACAAACCAACTGTGATCAGCGAGCTCAGCTCCCGCCTGCAACAGCTGAACAAAGACACGCGCTCCCTGGGGGAGGAGCCAGCTGGTGGCCTGGGCGGCCTGCTGGACCCCACCAAGAAGTCACCCATCGCAGCAGCTCGGTGAGCAGGGCCATATGGGGAGGGACCTGTCCCTGTCTCCTGTTCCTTCTGTCCACTCACAGGCTCCTCTGTTCCTCCTCTTTCTGTCCCATCCCACCTGTCCCACACCCCAGTCATCCATCTCTTGTCTAGTCTTGCTTTGTTCTCTGAGATAGAAGGCTCTTTAGGATTGCTGGTCTCCATGACCCTGTTGGTGCTGGCCATGGGGCTGGGTCCATGAGACCAAATGGGGCATGAGCATGTCCAGGGTTTGGCTTTGTGTCTGCCAGCTTATGCCTCCACTCCTGTCCTCATGGGTGGTGTGGCTGCCCCAGGAAACTGGTGCCATCTGTCCTGGACTGCCAACTGCTTTGCTTCTTTTTTTGAGGCCTGGAGCACACTGGCACCTTTTCTTTTGGGAACCAGCCACTAACTTCCTCTTTTCTGCCCAGAAACATTCATCTCATGGTACCCCCTTAGAGCCCCTTAAACACAGATTCCTGTGTGGGATTTTTAAAGTGCAGTAAGAAGATAGGTGGGGTCATACCATCTGCCCTCCCACCTTCTCCTTCCCTTTCTTGTTTCTCTGTCCTGCTCCCCAGCATGGAGCTACAGGGAGGGGCTGAACTGGGGGCTGGGTACCACTAAAGCTATGGCCACTCTGGTCAATCCCTGGGCTGGCCCTCTATGGGCCACATATGTGCTGGATCAACTGGCCAGCCTCTCGTCTGTCTTTCTCAAGCTGCTTTTGCTTCTGCCTCCAGGTCCCCTAACCCCAGGTTTGGGCAGGATGCTCCCTCCTGAACTCCTTTCTGCTCTGAAGACCACCTGAGTGGGCTCTTTGCTGCCAGGTGTCGGAGGCAGGAGTCCACAGAGTAGTGAGCCATGAACAGCTTAGGGACTGCAGGTTTTACTCCTCCATCTTACCGTCTTCCAGTTCAGTATCCAAAACTGGCTGGAAGAATGGAAACTTGGGGAAATGGGAACTTGGGAAGCTCATGCTGCCTCTCCTGAGTGGCCCAGGTTCCATGCTTGTCATCCTGAAGCTGGCTCTGGAGGCTTCTACTCTTTCAACCTCTTCTGATTCCCAGCCAAATCTGAGAGCCTGCTTCCAGCAGTGCAGTGTGTAGGGTATCCTGGGAGTGGATGCACAGGGTGTGGACCAGTCAAGATGAGTACCCTGTTTCCAGGCCTCTGTGCAGGACAGGAGGGGTCTCCTGACCCAGCCCTGTCCTCCTTCTCTGCTTCTGTTCCTCTCGGTCTCCTGGTCTCAATGGAAGTAAAAGCCACTTACAGTGCATGGCACGGTGTCTGGCCCTGTACAGGCCATCAGGAAACATTTGTGAGGTGGATAGATGAAGCCACATGCAAGTGCTGTCTTTTGTGGTTTAGGATGAATTCCATGGAAGGACAGAGAGAGGGGCTCAAATCTATTGGATGTGCAGCTCCTGTAGTTGGGCTCAGTGAGCCCAGTCCTCATCCTGGGCTCTGGTAGTAGGCAGCAGGGCCAGATCCAGAAGCTTCTGGCATGTTCCTTCTCTAGATTCATGCTCCTGTTGTGGTCCTGGGATTCTCCGTAGGTGGGGTAAAGTTCTCTTAGCCTGTGACTCTGTGTTTTGCTAGGCCTGGGTGCTTTATGGGGTGGGGAAGGCAAGGCCAGAATACCAACCTTCCGTTGGTCTGCAGGCTGCTAGAAAGTGGGCAGCTTTTCTTAGTAGTACCTGCAAAGTCCTGTCCTTTGCCTGGCTTCTAGTGGCCGGGCTTTTCCAATGGCTCATTGGCTAGTCATGAGTGGGGTGGGGGTGGGGGAGCCAGCCCACCTGGCAAACAGGAGCTGAGGCTGAGGGGAGGTTACTCTCCTGATAGGAGAATCAGCTGCTGAGCAGCCCTAAAACAGCAGGCCTCCCTTGTGTTGTGGCCCTTGCCAGCCTCAGCATCCTGCTGCTCTGCCTGACATGGGCTTGGAGCCCTCAGATGACCCTGCATCTCCACGCTCACCAGGCCACATCTCAGCTGTTTTCTTGAGCAGGCCACTTAGACTCTCAGACCTTCTGTCCCTTACCTGTGGAAGGGGTCTGGTAATGATGGGAACTCCAGGCTGCCCTAAGGGTGGGCAGGCTGAAACATGGAGCAGGCACAGGGCTGGGGCAGGATGGGTCCTCACACCCGTGAGCTAGTGTCACCTTCACCCTCTCGGACACCCAGGCACCTGGGCAGGCACTGAGGTTAAGTGTTGGAGGCGTTTGTGGGAAAGTTAGCCTGCTCGATGTGGCTGGCACTAGAGAATGTCCCATCACATTGTTTCATTTTCACAACCATTCTATTAGATGGACAATAATATACTCTCCATTTTCCAGACCATCAAACTGAGGTTCCAGAGTCACTCCATCCAGTAAGTGTGGTGTGTCTGACCCTAGGTCCATTCTCTGTCTCTCGTAACCTGGAGCTCTGCCCTTAAGCCCCTCTTGATGACAGCACTGGGGTGAGGCTCCGCAGTCTTCTCACACACAAGTGGACAGCATGTTCACTGCCTAGCATGGACTCACATGCCTGCACATGTCAGATGTATGTGTAACAAACAGCACTCAGTGTTGTCTGCTTGCCCAACTGCACTAAAGTACCACTGCTCTGGTTCCTGTCTCCTCTTGCCTCTGCGTTCCCTTCTGTTCTGCTCACTCGTTCTTGAGCTCCTCCTTGCTGTCAGAGCTGGGGAAAAAACATAGCCCTCTGAATTGGGCCCCACTACCCACCACTTCTGGCTGCAGGCAGGGGCCTGAACACAGAACATCTGTGGCCATGTCTGTGTCTGATCCTATTTTGGGCCTGGTCTTTTGCATGGCCCATCTGGAGTGCTTTTGAGAGAATTGTCCAAAGTGTGGGAAGTTCTGACATCCAGGCATGACTGCTTCCTTCCCAGGTCCTATCCTGGCGGAAGTCCTCGGGCAGCAGCCAGAAACACCTTCAGGGTCACACCATGTCCCTGGTTCCTTGTGTGGTCCCTCAGTTTCATCTCCCAAACCCATCTCTTCCCTCCCTTGGTGAATACCACAAGGAAGGAAGCACCTCTTTCCACTACCTTCTACAGGATGACCCAGTCCAGGCTGTGATGTTCTTCAGCCACGGGTACCCAGCAGCCCGAGACATTTCTGGAGTTAAGCCATTATGTATATTATGAAACCAAAGTTCAGGAATTTGAGGAAAATGACCAGATTGTACTGGGCCACCCTTGATTTTTATGTGACAGCTGGAGAATGCATTAGCCTTGGTCTGCCTCTGAGAGTCTAGGACTGTTGGCCTCTAAGACATCCAGCCTGGGTCATCCATCTGCTCTGTGTACTGCCTTTAGGCCTAGCCCTGCCAGACAGACCATTTGTCTACTGGGCCCTACACCTGGCTTAAGCTGCTTTTGCGTGTTGATTCAGACCTGATTCTGAGCTCCACAACTGGCGGTGGGCCCCTTCCCACCTGTCTATCTTGAGGCCTATACTGTCTCTGAACTCACTTTGTTTTCCAGGGCCCATTCTTGGACCTAAATCCCACATGTGGTCTGAGACCACAGCAATCTCTGTTCTCCTTGGTTATCAGTTTACATCTGTCTGACCCTTTTATCTGGTTTTATAGAAAAAGTTCGCAGTGAAATAACTTTGGAAACACAAATGTGAAGTTTCTTTGTGGCATTACTTCTCAGTGGCCCCCCCACCTTTTTTTGTGGTCCTGGGGATTGAACCCCAGGCCTTGTGCATCTGAGGCAAGCACTCTACCAGCTGAACTATATCCCCAACCCTTCTCAGTGTCTTTTTTTTCTTTTTTGAGAGAGAGAGAGAGAGAGAGAGAGAGAGAAAGAGAATTTTTTAAATATTTATTTTTCAGTTTTCGGCGGACACAACATCTTTATTTTATTTTTATGTGGTGCTGAGGATTGAACCCAGCGCCCCGCGCCTGCCAGGCGAGCGCGTTACCGCTTGAGCCACATCCCCAGCCCCTTCTCAGTGCCCTTTGATCAGCTCTGTGGAGGAGGGCACAGCATGCCGTGTTCTCCAGGCCTGTTAGTGTCATTGGACCTAACAGGAGACACGCTCTCCTCAGGTTGGCTACGAGGTCCTGCCTACTATCCTGTCTGAAAGGGATCTGGACAAAGCCCTGCCTGCTTGAGTGGTCACCATGGCAGGTGCCTCGAGGATAGCCAGGCACTGGGGCTAGGATGCAGTGTCCCTGCAGGCCATATGCAGGTGTCCGTTTCCAGATCCCTGAACTCTGCTGGGGAACAGAAGTGGGTCACGGAGGATGGGACATAGTGACACTGGGGCCTGTCAAGCTGGAGCTGTGAACAGGTCTGTGAGGTAGGAGTGAGGCATCTGCAGAAGAGACACATCCAGAAGTTCTGGAGTCCTGTTGGGTTCTGTGCTCCTACTGAGGATTATTTCCCTTAATGAGGCCCCCAGATCATGAGGCTATAGGCCTAGTCCTACCTTAGGTGAATGCAAAGACAGAAAGCCAAAGGTGGAGGCCAGACCAGAGCGTGGACTCTTGGTACCCATGGATTGACAGAGGTGAGCCAGCCTGGGTGGAAGATGCTGCATTATATTCCTGGCTTTGCACCAGGTACCAGGAGTCAAGCACAGTGAAGAAGGGAGGGGCTGGGGTTCAGTGCTGGCCTGTCTTCCTGGCATAAAGCCCTGGAGTCAATCCCCAGCACCCCCCAACAAAAGGTCCTGGGGTGATAAGCCTGGGCCAGAGATGATCAACGAGGAGGACCTAGGGTAAAGTTAGGAACTGGTGACTCGATGGGTGCAAAGAGGGCGGAGCTGCCAGTGGCTCCTAGGCTTCTCATGTGGGAAAATGGGGCATTAATCACTGAGCTGGGGTGGGAGGTATGTTACCAGACCCCAGTGGGGGGGGGCTCATGTGACATTCCTGGGCACATCAGCCATAGCAAGCAGCGGCCCAGAGAAAATGCAGAGTATGAAGAGCAGGAAACAGAAAACCCATCCAGGAAGAGACGGAGGAGAGGGTGCCTCTGAGGGACATGGATGAGCAGGTTAGCAAGGGGGTCCTGCTGCAGCTTTGGGAGCGGGAAAAAGCCTCACTGGCCAAGAGTCACTGTGGACAGTGGACAAGATGCAGACATTGGTGGAAGAGACCCTGGGGGCTGTGGATGCTCACTGAGCAAGCTGTCCTCTGGAGCAGGCTGTGGGCTGTGCCTCGTGACTTGTTGTGGCCCAGAGCCCTTTGGGAGGGGGCAGGTGTTGTGAGGTGGCTATGTAGGGGTTGGAGCCCCACCAAGGGGATGGTCAGACAGCCACGCATGCCAGTGGACCCAAACGGGCTTGCTGGAAAGTCAGATGTGGACACTGCTGGGGTCCCTGCCCTGGGGACAAGGTGGGCAGCACTCACCCCCCAGAAGAGAGCAGAGTACACACCCCAGCCCTGTGTGGTGAGTCACGCCCTCCTGTGTCCCGAGGCGTGTGTGGGAGGGGGTGGGTGTGTGACCGGCCCTCTCCCCACTCCCAGCCCAGCGCTCCTCTGGGAACCTGGAGCCAGCTTGCCCTTGGCCAAAGCTTCCAGGTCCCTCTGCCAGGCAGGAGGGCTTCAGTGCTACCAAGACAGGCATAGCTTCCTCTGTCCTCCTTGACCCTCCTGGGTGGGGTCCGGTGGAACCTCCTCCTGCACTGTACTTGTCTCCACTGTTCAGCCAGCGTCCTCCCCACCCCTTGGGCTGTATACTTCTGAGACTCCAGGTACACCTGGCATCACAACCACACAGAAACCTCTCCCTTGGGATGGGACCTCTGACATGTGGTGCAGGTGCTCTGGACAGGGTCGGCGAGTTTGGGGGTGGGAGGCAAGGTGCATATTCCTGTTCTACTCCTGTATGAATAACCCGTCTATCCACAGGTATGATTTCCTCATAGTCTCAACCAGCACTGTACACACAATCACCACCCCCAGGGAACCCCAAAGTGTCAGTGGCTCCCTCAGGCCAGGCACCATAGGACCAGAGAGCATTTCTTCTGGTGGTTTTGCCTGTTCCCTGTGGCCACCTCTGGTGTTTCTAGGGCCCTTCTCTGCTGCGGGCCTGGTCTATCCCCTTCAGGAAGCTCTGCTTTGGGTCTGAACAGCTGGGAGGAGGCAATAAAAACAGGCTGAGGAAGAGACAGCCAGTGGATGGGATGTTAATGAGGTTAAGTAGGAGAGAGAAGTCTCCAGAGAGGGGCTGCCTTGTCCACATGGAGATGAAAGATGAACCCACTTTAGGGAGAGGAATGAGGAGGGGCCATGCAGGTGCAGGACAGGCACTGGAGATTTTGTGTGGTTAAGACAGTACCAAAGGGGAACTCCCACCCAAGGGAGGACTCCTTAGGCCAGCCTGGGGTGGGGGATGACAGAGAGAGGCCAGTCGGCAGAGGGGATGTCAATGGATTACACCACCAAGTGCCAGGTGCCTGCTAATCCACACTGCTCTGCACTGCATAAACAAGAACACGAGAGAGCAGCCCCTGTGCAGGCCAGTCACGGGTGCACTCTTATCTGTCAAGTCCACCTGCACTTTCAGATCCCACATAGGTGCCTCCTTTCCCCCAGCACCTCCAGGGTAGCTGGGCCCAACTCCCGAGTCCCTCCCTGCACAGGGTCTCTGGTAGGGGTCCCTGCACCTGGCTGCCCGTTGTGTGGTTGTGACTTGGGCCGTGTGGGCCTGGCCTGCTAACACTCTCTCTCATTGCTCTCTCCTGCCCATCTGCATGTGGCTGCTCTGTCTAGCTGCGCGGTGGTCCCGAGCGCCGGCTGTGTAAGTGAGCATGCCCATCCCATGCCTCTTACAGTCCATGTGCTGTGCCTAGCTGCCCAGGTCTGCTCTGCATGGCTGCGTGGGGCTTTGGGGCCACTGGAAGCTCCTGAGGAATGGGGATGTGGGAGTGGGTTTGCTCTGCTGCAGTCACCCCAGGCAGGCCTCCTGTCATGGTCAGGATGAGGTAGGGCTAGAGGTCCTGGGTCCTGACAGGTGAGGAAGTGAGATGCCATCCGTTCTCGTATGTGTCTGCACATGTCTGCTTGTGAGCCGCTGAGCTCCTGCCATGGCTGCATGTCTGCAACCTGAGTGGGTACCATTGCTGTCATGCACTGTCCTGTGCAGGGAGGCTACCTGTGTGTTGTGGTGTGCTGCGTCCTCAACCTGCACACACTACCCCGTGTGGGGGTGAGCCCCTCTTGGTGTTTGTCTTCAGTCATGGACCTGTTTAGTCTTGTACCACTGTCAGCCTTTTCCATGACTCAGCTGTCCCTGAAGCTAACCAGGTTCCCTGGGTCTCCTCAGGGCAACAGAGCTATATAGGGGGAGTGGTGAAGGCTACTGTCTTGAGCCTTACCGTCTAAGACACCTGTGGATGGTGCCATGCCCAGAGCCAGTGTCGGAGGCTGGAAGTGAAGGGGCAGCTGGCTCTCTGCCATGAGAGGCTGTCTTCTTGGTCCGCTGCTCTTGGAGCCTCCATGAAGTAGGGGAGGAAGGCACCAGTCTTACTGCTCTAGTCTAGGGGTCCCTGAGAGCAGGACACTGGCTCTGACCCTAGGGGCCAAGCAAAAGGCTTAGGATAACCGTGGGATATTCTCCCCAGCCCCAGCCCTCCTGGCCCCTTGCCCCACTCCCCCCTGCCCGCCCCTTTTTACTTCACCCCCTCAACTGGCCCTGACCCCCTCTCCCTCCGCAGGCTCTTCAGCAGCCTCGGTGAGCTGAGCACCATCTCAGCGCAGCGCAGCCCCGGGGGCCCGGGCAGCGGGGCCTCCTACTCTGTTCGGCCCAGCGGCCGCTACCCCGTGGCGCGACGCGCCCCGAGCCCAGTGAAGCCCGCGTCGCTGGAGCGGGTGGAGGGGCTGGGGGCGGGCGCGGGAGGCGCGGGGCGGCCCTTCGGCCTCACGCCTCCCACCATCCTCAAGTCGTCCAGCCTCTCCATTCCGCACGAGCCCAAGGAGGTGCGCTTCGTGGTGCGCAGCGTGAGTGCGCGCAGCCGCTCCCCTTCGCCGTCACCGCTGCCCTCGCCTGCGCCTGGCCCCGGCCCCGGCGCCCCCGGCCCGCGTCGGCCCTTCCAGCAGAAGCCGCTGCAGCTCTGGAGCAAGTTTGATGTGGGCGACTGGCTGGAGAGCATTCACCTAGGCGAACACCGCGACCGCTTCGAGGACCACGAGATCGAGGGCGCGCACCTGCCCGCACTCACCAAGGACGACTTCGTGGAGCTGGGCGTCACGCGCGTGGGCCACCGCATGAACATCGAACGCGCGCTCAGGCAGCTGGAAGGCAGCTGACGCCCTACCCCCAACTCCCTGTTCCAGCTGCGCCCTGCGGGCAGGGCTCCCCACCCCACCCCAACCCCGGGCCGCGGGCTCGGCCTGCCCCCTACGACGGCGCCCGGGCCAGGAATGTTGCATGAATCGTCCCGTTTGCTGTTGCTCGGAGACTTGCCCTGTACATTGCTTAGTGCCCTCCCCTGCCCTGCTGCCGAGCCCCCCCAGCACACAGAAAGGGCACGGACCAGGGAGGCTGGGGCGGGAGTTGGTTGGGGGTGGGGTGCTCTGGCCTGACCACCACCTTCACAGCTCCGGGTGGCCATTCTCCCAGAGGGGGAAACTAGTCCAGCATGCGAGGTCAGGACACGCCTTGGTGACTCGGGGGGAGGGGGGAGACATTGGGGTTCTAGATGGGGGCCAAGGAGCCCCCTGTTTTGCATATTTTAATCCACTCTATATTTGGAACGAGAAAAGGAACAAATATCTCTGTCCGTAATAGTTCCCGCCCCCTTTTCCCCTATCCCTCCCGCTGGTCCCACTGCAGCTGCCCAGTCTTCCATCTCCGGCCCCTCACTGCCACCCCATACGGGGCAGGGGACACTCCAGCTGGTCTGGGGTTGGCCAGGGTCCTGGCGGCCCACCCTGGGGCCCCAGCTCGGCTCCCTTCCCTGGCTGAGCTATAGTGTGCCCCACCCACCCTTCAGGTGCTGCTCGGGGGCGGGGGGAGGGGGGCAGGGGCGGCAGGCATCGGGTCCTGCTGGACACCAGCAGGGCCCTGTGGCCTGGGAGACCATTGCCCTGGGGCTGGGGCTGGGCCCTAGCACTCTACCCCTAGCCATCTTCCTCACAGGGTCTCTCCCCAAGAAGGGGTCCAGCATCCTCTCCATGTTCTTGGGCAACTACAGCAGAGAAGCCTCCCTGCCTTGGACCCCAAAGTCTCCTGTTCTTACCCTGTGTGTGTGCACACCTGTGTGCGTGTGAAACCCGGGTGCCACTGAGCACGTGGGAGCCCTGTGTGTGCCTGTGGAGTGGCCCCCGGGGGCTGCTGTAGACTGGGGTGGGGGCCTGTGAAAGCAGCCGTCTCCTCTTCCAAAGAAAGCCAGGCCAGCTTGCCCTGGGCCCTGCTGTTTGCCCAGCCTGTCCTTCCAGAGCCTCCCCAAGCCTGAGCGGATTCTTTGCTGAATTCCTGCTGCTTGGGGAGGCCCAAGGGCCCCCTGGAGGCAGTGCCCCTCTTTGGGCTTCTGAGGGGATCGTGGGGTCCCCTAGAGCCATGCCACCACAGGCCCTGGGGAGAGTCAGAGACCCTGGAGGGAGCCCCAGCCCCCCTACTGTGACTCCTCACACTCAGCAATGGCCTGTGGGGTGGGGGGCCTGGGGCGTTTTTAAACCTAGGGTTTGGAGTCTGGACTAAGCTCCATCCACGTCACTCACAAGTTTCTGTTTATATTTCTAGCTTTTTTTAATAAAAAAAAAAAGAAAAAAGAAAACAGAAGTTTTCACAGCCCAGGGGCCTGGCACGCCGGTCTGTGCCTGCCCCTCCCTGGCCCACCGGCCCCATTCCCTGGGCTCAGAGTCACACCCACTAACCCTCTCACCAACAGACCAGGTCACACACAGCAGCGGTCACTGTAACAGACTGCCACATACACACTCAGTCTCACACTCACCTGTGGGTTTTCTGTTCCGTTCAATTTGGGTTTTTAACTTTACAGGGTCAGTTCTGCTTCACCCCTCCTTTTGTATGGAGTTCCATCCAGGGGCTTTCACCCCTGCTCCAGTCCTGAGGCCTCCTGACCCTGACGTTGTGATACACCCCACAGAGATCTATGTTTCTTATATTATTATTATTGATAATAATTATTATAATATTATTATGTAATAAATTTATAAGAAATGAAGCCATGTTCCACTTGCCTGTTTGAAGGGATGTTGGGAAGCAGACTCTGTCTCTGACTCTGAGACTGGTCACCCAGCCCCATAGCCCTGACCCATGTGTTGGTGACTCAGAGATGTGTCTCTGACCCAGGCTCTGCTGGCCTCCCTGCTCAGCTCCTGCCTTCTCCCTGGACTGCTGGCCTCCCATGCAGGCTTCCCACACTGGTCCTTCTCTCTGCTCAGCAGCTCACTGAGGGGTGGCTCCTGAGCTCCAGGCTGGTGGTCCTCCATGATCTCTGCCACTTTTTCATTTTTTGGTTCTGTGGCTCAAACCCAGGCTTTTAACCTCATGCTCTGCCACCGAGCTACAGCCCAGTCCCTCTGTCATGATCTTAAATCTAGGGCTTAAAACCGCTCTCCAGTGCCCAGCTGTTTATAAAATCTCCAGTCCTCCCTGTCCTGTCCATGCCTGCTGCGCACAGTTGGCCCACTTCTTTCCCTGGGCTCCGTTCCTGCCCTCTGCTCACTAACACCCGACGGTCTTTGTGGAGGAAGGCGTGTCTCCGCACACCCTCTGGCCTCGGAGGTGGCCTGCCCCTCCCTCCGCTGGCCTCACTCCACTCCTCAAGTCCTGGAGCCCGTCTGGTGGCTCGGGGTCGCATCGTGGCCGGTTCCCCCTCTGCTTGGGTTGAACTCCAGGCCCCTTCTTCCAGGAAGCCTTCCTTCCCTGACCCTCACAGCCCTCTAACCTCAGGTTAGAGGAAGCTGGTGCTTCCCACCTTGGATCATCCCTCTGGGGAGCAGCACCTCAGGAATGTGAGGTTTTCTCTTCAGGCTATTTGAGCCAGACATGACCTTCAAGGGCACGGGCCTCCTGTGCACAGCCAGCTGCCACTGGCCAACAATGTGTCCTGGGAGACGCCTGGGTGGCATCTGTGGGGGGGCAGCTCACGGTGTGGGGGAGGGGCACCTGGGTGGGAGAGAACGGGGACCGAGAGTCGGGTGGGTTGACAGTCCGCTGAGCAGGAGGGTAGAGACCTCGGGAGCCAGGGCTCAGAGCTGTGCCATGCCTGAGGGCAGGGCTTTCTGGGCTCTGGATTCTGCCCCTCTGCTGGCATGAAAATGACAGACTGACACCTGACTCAGGTGGGGGGGGTGGTAGGCTTGGGGGGGAGCCAGCCAGGCAGAAAGATCCTGGGAAGGGGACCAAAGCTGGAGGGCAGAGGGAGCCTTCCGGGGAAGCAGGTGCCCTGCAGGCTGCTTGGGGGCAGGTGAAGTTCTGGGGGCTCTGGAGTGATGGCCAAGTCCCTCTTCAGGCTGGGATTGGTGACTTGCAGTTTGTTTACAAAGCCCCACAATTACAAATGTTCAACATTTTCAATTTTTTTTGTCTCATTTTTAGGCTAGAAACTCTGGTCATCATACAGAAGGGAAGACCCAGGAAGTCAAGGAGAGAGGCCCTGGGAAGGCCTGCCTGCGGCAGAGAGAGAAGGGACCAGGGAGACTGGTTTCCTTCTGAGCAAGGGTAGGGGGCTTGTCTTTCATAGAAACAACTTTGCCCACTCTGGTTCCCCAAGGATTTGGAGAAGATGAATATTCCCCCAGGTCAAAAGCCTCAGAAGGCAGGTCAGGGTCTTCCAGGACTAGACCCCAGAAACCTGCTGGAGGTGCTGTGGAGGCCGGGCTTCAGGCCAAAGCCCCGACACCTGAGGGAAGACACTTTCTCCGGGCCAGGGAGTCCTCAGGAACTCAGAATCCTCCCTGCTTGGCCCCGGGGGCACTCAGACACCCTGGATGAACCTCCTCAAATAGGAGACGGAGGATTTCATCCCTGTCACCTAGGGGAGGTGAGGCCTTTAGACAGACGGGCCAGAGCTGGCGTGAGAAATCTGGAAAGGAGAACTTGAGATGCTCTGGTCAAGGAGGTCAAAGCTGTGACCTTCAGGTGGGAAGAGGAGACTGTTCTCAAGTGGAGGACAGGAAACTTCGTGGAGGTTGGGTCATGGAATGAGAGCTCCTGACACTTCATTACGACACTTGAGACTTCAGGACACTCACCCAGACGTTTGGGCAGAGGATGTAAGACCTCTTACTCTCAGTAGAGAAGATGCAACAAGATGAAACTGGGTGGTGGAGACGAGACTTACTTCTTGGTGGAGGAGACTTAAGACTCTGGACCTGAGGTGGAGGAAAGAGATGTCCTCACCTGTGGGGCGAGGTGAGAACTCCTTGATATTTGAGATCCGCTGGACATTCAGTTGAGGGGCATGTGACCTCCTGCAAGGTTTAGAGATGAGAAACTCTGTCCTTTGGGTAGAGAAAATAGGGAGAGAAATGAAGATCATCCATAATCCCCAAAGTCTGCACTCAGGAAGAGAAAAGGAGATGTCCCAATAGGTAGACAAGAGGGGCTCTGGTCACACTCCTAGCAGAGGAACAATGTCTTTGCCCTCGGATAAGCTGGCAAGACTTCCCCTGAGGTGGAGCAGGTAGGTGTGCTCTCCATGCAGGTACAGCACATCAGAGCTCCGGACACTCTATCAGGGGCGGGAAACATTTGAACATCCAGGAATAGGTAATAAACATTTGTCACTTCCTGATAGTCAAGATGCTGTCTCCTGACAATCAGAAAAAGTGATGTTTGATCCACAGGTCGCTGTGGTGAGAACTGACATGGAACCGTGGAAGATAATACTTTGCTCCACTTGTCGCACTTAGTTCCCAGAGAGAAGGTCTCGATGTCCAGGGAGGGGACCTGGTGATACTTGGCAGCGAACAGGAAAGTAGATTTTGTAGTCATAAACTTGGGAAATTCAAAATGGCTCTTTGAAAAGTATACTGATGGCATGTCCTTGGAGAAGGAAAAGGCAGTTTTCCCTACCAAGTGATAAGGATCCACAGATCTTCTGAACCTGACTCCTTTTAACCACGGACATTTTGCACCATCTTGTTGCAGCAGGGCCAAACTGCTCCTCAGTGCTTGAGTCTGCACTGGTTACAGCTGGAAAAGAGACACACCCTTAACTCTCACACAGTGGGACCTTGGAAGAGTAATTGGCAATGAAGATCTTGGCCTTGGGGGTGGAGGGAACCAGGTGGTGTACAGTCCCCAATTACCCGGGGAGTGGTACCCTGTCAGGAAGTTGGGGAGTCACTTCAGCATGGATCAGTTAAGCCAAGAGGCCTGCCTGGCTTCCTGCTGGGGTTGGGGGGAGACTACCCTGCTGATTGGCCAGGAGGCCACGGAGCTTTGTGAGGTCATGGCCTGCATGCCAGGCTGGGGCAGGAGTATGGTGGAGATGCTGCCAACTGCCATTCTGCTGGTCTTGGCAGTGTCTGTGGTTGCCAAAGATAACTCCACGTGTGAGTAAGTGTCAGGGGTCCTTGGTCAGGGAAGCTCAACAGGTCCTGCTCAGACTTCCTCTGTCCAGGGAAAGGGAGGGGCCAAACTGGGGCCTTAGCAGGGCCTGGGTCTCACATACCCAGCTCAGACCCTCCTTGCTCCCAGAACCATCAGTGCAGGGACCCTGGGTCCTGAGTTGTCTCCTTTCCCCTAAGAAAGAGCTCTCAGCTCCTAAATCCATGCTCCCAATTCCCCTGGTGATTGACCCCAGGGCCACTCGGACATCAAGCCCCGACTTTCAGGATGCCCTGTCCTCCGTGAACCACTGAGATGTCCCCCATGAGCCTGACTCCATGTGCCTCTAGCACTTCCATCTACCTAGAGACTCCCTAAAGTGCCCCACAATGCCAACAACTCCCAAACTGCTACTGGCTTCCCACCTGGGACAGTTCTGGGTCTCACTGCTCCTCGTGTGCCTCCCCCTAGGCCTGTTGTCACTGTATCTGCTTGCAGGGATTCTCCTCCTGCTACTATCTAACCCTGACACTACAGCCCCAAGATTCTCTAAATCACCTGACTCTCCTACCTGAGATTGTCTCTAAAGACCCCAGTCCATTATCCTCTTCTACCTCCAGACCCCTCATTCCACCTCTAGCCTCCTGCTCTGCCCAGGGATCTCCCATACTTCTAGGGCCTGCACAGCCCTACCTATGGCCCCTCTTTCCTTATTTTGTGAAACCTAAGACCCCAAAATAACCCCAAACCACTTCCTGGAGCTGATGGCTTCTTGTGTGCCCCAGGTTTCCCTTTTCTTGGAACCCCACAGCTCTTTCCCACCTTTCCCAGCCCCATATCCCTGCCTCTCCCCGGCCGTGCAGGGACGGGCTGTGCCAATGCGTTTGAATTGTGTCTCCGTCTCTCTTCAGTGGCCCCTGTGGGTTGCGGTTCAGGCAGAACCCTCAAGGGAGCTCGAGAGTGATCGGAGGGCATGTGGTGCAGAATGGGGCCTGGCCCTGGATGGTCAGCCTTCAGGTCTACCAGCCCCACAACAACCGCAGGTACCACTCGTGTGGAGGATGCCTGCTGAATTCCCACTGGGTGCTTACAGCTGCTCACTGCTTTGACAACAAGAAGTACGTGTGGGAACACCCAGAGGGAGGGCTCCAGAATGCTCTTTGGAAAGGGAACTTCCCCAGGGGCTCTGTGCGGGGGTCTCCCTGGGGTCCCCGGCAAAGTGGCTACTGGACTCTGGTTGGGGGAAGGCTCTCAGGGTTACTCCCCAGGGGATTCTGTCAACCCATCTGTGAGAACGATTGTTGTACCTTTGTACCCACAGAAGAGTCTATGACTGGAGACTGATTTTTGGAGCACAGGAAATTGAATATGGGACAAACATGCCAGTGAATGATCCTCTGCAGGAGAGATATGTGGAGAGAATCATCATCCACGAAAAATACAACATTGTGACCGAGGGGAACGACATTGCTCTCTTGAAGGTCACCCCTCCTGTTCCATGTGGGCCTTTCATTGGGGTAGGCTGCCTGCCCAATTTTAAGGCAGGCCCTCCCAAAGTCCCCCAGACCTGCTATGTGGCTGGCTGGGGATACATAAAGGAGAAGGGTGAGTGTGGGAAGGGCTCTGAGGAGGGCATGCTGGTCTTTCTCTTGGTGGGCTTGGAGAGGCAGGGATCATACACTGATGCCCAGTTGAGCAACTTTCAGTTCTCATGGTGGTACCATGGGCAGCGGCTGTCACGGTGCCCTTGACAGCTGAAGAAGCTGGGGTCCGAGGGAAACCGAGCCCCTGTCCAAGGTCACAGGACTGGTTGCCTAGTGGAAGGCCGAATGGCATGCACAAGTAGAACCCTGGCCTTTTTCCTGTCTCTGCCTGGCACCTGGAGCCCCACCTGCTAGATTCTGGAAATGAGGAATGTACACTGAAACAGCATTTAGAGAAGAATTCTAGGTGTGCTTTTGTGGCCATGGGCTAGTTTTGCTTCTGTGTGATGATGGCCTCCAAGCAGAACAACTCCAACCTCTGCTATGACAGGGTCACTCTTATCCACCAGCAGCAGCAGGCTCCTGGCTCTGTCCTTGGATAGTCCTGGCACAAACTTCCACCCTTGTCGTTTGATGTGCTTGACATTGTCTCTGTCCCCTTAGAGGCAGGCACGCAGTGGGTGGGCTTTCTGCAGGTCATGGGTGTTCCGGCATTTTGGGCACCTTGGAGCCATCCAACGGGCCCCTTGCTGTTCACGATGATGGTAGCTGCCTCTCTAGACTTCTCTGCCTTGGCAAGCTATCCCTCTTCTCTGGCCCAAATACCTCCCCTACCCAACACTGCCCGACCCACTTGGCACCAGTTGAGTGGTGAGTGAGTACAGGAATCTTTTTTCCACCGCAGATGGGCTCAGCCGCAGAGGGTCCAGGGAGGGAATCTAAAGCAACTGCCATTGCTGACTCCATGGTTATGCGGAGCCCAACATCTCCCCATGAACTTGAAGCCTAGGGGTACTCTTTGTCCCAGGGGTAATTGTAGACAGCAAGATTCTGACAGAGGACAACCAAGTGGAACTTGATCTCTGAGCATGACCCACACTCCAGTTTTCCATAAGCAGCCACATAGAATTTCGTCCACTGACACTAGGGTGGTGACACAGAAAGCTTGCTCTCAGTCTCTTCTTTGATAATAGAAAATTTATGCTTCTTAATTGAAGCAGTTCAGTCACTTGGGGCTTAAAACTTGTTTGAGATTCTTTCTTTTACTCTTATTCCCTTGTTCCAGCGGTTGATCTGGTTCCTGATGGGTTTGTTACCAGTCCTGTCCCTCTAATCTCATTTTCACTGGCCATTGCTGACATGAGACCATCACTTTCTGACCTAGTGTGCCCACCCCTGTCTCTGCTGCTGATGCTAAAGGTTTTGCCATGGTGTCCAGAGTGAGGACCTGCATTATTCTAGATCACACTCCTTTCTACCCTTTGGCCTGTCCATGGCTTGAAGGGTTTTCTAGTCCCTGGAAGGCTGTTCTTGGGGTCCTCACTCCAACCCCACATCTGCTATCCAATTGTAGGCTCCCAGACACAACTTGGAGGTCAAAGCAAGGCCTTTTTGTCCTGGAATCCCCCAGAAATTAATGGGGCATCTCTTGTTCCTTTTTTTTTTTTTTCAAACATCCCCTAAATTTAAGTCTTAAAGAAACACTCAGGCTCCAATCTCTCCTGTGACTCACCGGAAACTTCCGGAAATTAGTTCTGGCTAATCCTTGAACTCTTTGGGGCTGAAAGAGTACCCCAGAGTGTTGCTTCTTTCCCTTGAATTTTGAGTTCCTGTGGGCTTCTGGCCTTTGTTACTTAAGCCAAGGGGCTGGGATTGAGGAAACTTTCTTCTGTTTTAGGACACTGGGCATTTCACAATGATCATGGCTTTCAGGACTATGGTTCTGCAGAGATCTGAAAAGTCATCTCGACTGCTAACAACCTGCCATCTCAGTGTGGCCACCACTCCCAGGGCAGGGCACACATTAATCCCTTGCTGCTGCTTGAATAGGAGGACCGGTGGTAGCTGAAGGGATTGAAGAACCAAATCCCACCTGGCAAACACACATCAGCAGTCATCTACAAGATGCTGGCTGAGTGTGCATCCCTGTGTACATGCCTCAAGCATCTCCCTTACCCTCTGGGCCTGCATGGTTGTGTTCCCCAGGCTGCTCCCTGCCTGTGCTGCGGACCTTCTGGATCTGCCCACAAGGCTGTGGTGCTGCCATGGAAGGGGTCTTGCTGTGTGCACCGGATGGGGGCACGGAGGCACTGGAGGTGGGGCTACGTCTGACCCCATGCTTGCTGCTTGCATGAGCTTGCACAGACAGGCCTTTCCTAACCCCCATGTCATGATAGGGTCGGAGCTGTGAAGGAGACCCAGATTCAGCTCTCTTCTTCCTACAGTCTCCTCAAAACAGATCTGAGGCATGTGGGGAGGGACTAATTAGCCCAGCTCCACTGCTGGAAGGAGAAGTCCTGGTGAGGAATAAGAAGCAGGGAGGCTGATTCCTAGCCAGACGGTGTGTTCTAGACTTGGGTCTGGAGAAGGGTGATCCTGGGCAGATTACAGCTGCCCTTTCCCACAGTAGGAAGGTGGCACTCTAGCCCCAGGGAATAACTGGATTAATAATGGGAATAACAGGATGTGACTCGTGAGTGCTGGGCAGATTCCACTAACCTCCTTAACCCCTCATCTACTATTAATATACAGGAGAGTATGAGGGAAGGTGGGGCGCTGGCTGATGGATCTAGGTGTGACTAGAGCATCATAAAGGATGGGGGTTCAGTGGAGGAGGAGGCAGGGCTTCCCTCCAGATCTGCCTTGATCACTGACCACTGTAGGCCTGGCTGCAGCCCCCAGGCCGTCGCCTGTGCTGATGGAGGCTCGTGTGGACCTCATTGACCTCGACCTGTGTAACTCGACCCAGTGGTACAATGGGCGTGTCACGTCCAGCAACGTGTGCGCAGGGTATCCCGAAGGCAAGATCGACACCTGCCAGGTAACCCTCTTCCTGGTGCCAGACTCCTGGGTCCCTCCAGGGCTCCTCAGGACTGAGAACACCTCTTTTTGGGTCCCTGATCCACTGCCTCTACTCCCTGCCTAGTGCCCTTCTCTAGTGAATCTTTCCCTGGTCCCTCTCCCAGCACTGACAGTCACAGTGAAGATGAGAGGTGACACCCACCAGCTACTCCTACAGAGAACTCCTCACCCCTTTCAGTACTTGACCCCAACCTCAGCCATCAGAACATATCACCCAAACCTCGTGCCTGAAGACCATGCTCCCCTCTTTCCCAGAGCTCAAAGCATTCAAACCCACACGTGCTGGTGGATGCAGGCAGATCTCCACGCGTGCACACACTTCACTCGTCTCACTGCAGGAAACCCATTTCGGTCCATGCTGTTGTCCGTCCTAGCTGAGGCTCTTGCACCATCTCAGATTTCAGCACACCCATCTAGGTTTCTGGCAGCAGGAAACCGTGTGGCTGCAGAAACTGCCCTCCCAGAATCCCACGACCCCCCTGGGCAAGGAGAGTGGCTCGGGCGGAGAGTGACCTCTGTGTCCTTTGGGCAGGGGGACAGCGGCGGGCCTCTCATGTGCAGAGACAACGACCAAAGCCCCTTTGTTATCGTGGGGATCACGAGCTGGGGGGTAGGCTGTGCCCGCGCTAAGCGCCCTGGAATCTACACGGCCACCTGGGACTATCTGGACTGGATCGCGTCCAAGATCGGTCCTAACGCCCTGCACATGATTCAGCCGGCCACCCCACCTCCTCCCACTCGACCTCGGCCTCCGCCCCGACCCATCTCCCGGCCGCCCTCGGCCCACCGTCCCTGGTATTTCCACCAGCCTCGCCCTCCCCGGCCCGTCCCACTCCTGCCCCTGCGCACTCCAGCCTCGTCTCCGCCCCGGATCCCCGCCCCCACCCCGGTCCCCACCCCCACCCTGCCCCCTCCGCCACCACCCACGCCACCGCCTCCGCCTCCGCCTCCGCCACCGCCTCCGCCACCGCCACCGCCACCGCCATCTCCTCCGAGGCCTTCCACCAAACTTCCCCAAACACTGTCTTTTGCGGAGCGACTTCAGCGTCTCATCGAGACCCTGAAGCGCAAGGATTATTCCAGCTCCAAGACCTCTTACGACACGGAGACCATCGAGCTGCCGGGATCCATATCCTGATCCCACCCGGCTCCCAGCAGACCCGAGGAAAAAAAGATGAAATAAACAGAGATTTATTTATTTATAAAAAATATCTATACATGAAGAGATGCTCTCTGGACTTCTTTCTGTCCGTCCAGTGCAACCCAGACCTCCATCCAATCCCTCCCTCCTTTCCCTCTCCAACCAGGTGGAACTGCGAGTCCTGAACCTGAAATGCCAGTGCTGGATGGAGGTGATTGGGTCCACAGGCCAGGTCTAGTTTTCCTCTCACCCTTTAGTGAAACTGGCTAGAAGCGGTCTCTGCATATGCAATTCAGCTGGGGTTGTGCCCTGAAAATGCTGTGAGCTGAGCTGACTGGGAAAAAAGAGGCAAAATTCAAAGTCTTCCACCAGGAGGCCAAGTTCTCCTGGTGCTATCAGGAGACAGCGAGGCTCGTGCAGGTGGAGAGAGCTCTCAGAACCTGGGACAACACAACTGTGCAGCCATAACAGCAAATGTCCAGTACAGCACCCAGATTGGCTGCTGTTGACTGGCCGGCTGAACATGGCTTGTGTGACTGGCTAAATGACTTAGTTCCTGGATTCAGGCAAACTAGAAAATTATTGGCTATAGTTTTCCAGGAATAGCAACAGAATAGAGGTCTACCTTTTGGATGCACCTGAGTGGATTTTGAATGGCTTTCTTACCATTCAGGGGTATTTAAGATCTTCCATGGCACGGAACAGAAAGTCATTTAAATGATCAGGATGCAAAGACATCACAAAGAGCCAACAGTAAATGTCAGAAACAGATAGGAGCCACGGCATGGCTAGAGTCTGAAATTTTCTCAAGAGTGGCTACAAATGCTCAACTTGAGTGGCAGACCTACCTGCCCTGTCCTCAGGCTGGGGTCACCCCTAAGAACTGCTCATATGTGTTGGCCAAGTCCTGGGAAAGAAATCCCGATGGACTCAGGTCAACTACCCTCTTTGGTCAAAGGAGTAAATAAAATTTGACTGCTAGATTACCACTTGTGTTATCAAAGATGGAAGACCCCAGTGAAAGAAGACCCTGGCTTCTGGCATTCACTTGCAGGTCCATTCATCAAATTGCATGGAGGGATTCTGAACAAGTCGGGGAGGGACTACAGTAGCAACAGTACTGTAATCCAGAGATCTTTTTTTTTTTTTATTGTGGTATTGAAGATTGAACCTAGGGGTAATCTACTACTGAACTATGTACCCAGGCCTTTTGATTTATTTTGAGATGGGTCTCACTAAGTTGCCCAAACTGTCCTTGAACTCATGATTCCCCACCTCGGACTCCAGAGCAACTGGCATCACAGGTGTGCACCACTGCTCCTGACTCATCTCTTCTTATGAGACTTCTTGGGTCAAGAAGAGTCTTCCTGGTGCTCTTTCTCCTCTTAAATGTTCTAGCCCTTGTCCTAATTTATTTCTCCTTCCTCAGTGAAGTGGAAAGTCTTGCCCTGGGCCTGTCATCCCTAGCTAGCACCCAACCTCCTTCCTGGGTAGAGGGCCGACTCTCAGGAAGCAGACACGTGGCCACACGCTGGGTGGAGCATGGGGAGTCCAGTGACGGTTTCTTGTTCACATCTGGAGGCATCCCATCCACATGAAGGGGTTGATGCATGCTGCGGTCCCCTATCTAGTTTCCACTTCATGGTACTCTATGACTTCCTTTTCTATTTAGCAAATAGTTGTTTCCACGTGAGCTTATGCAGGCCCACCTTAGTTCTATAGATGGGTCTCATGCACCATACTTCTTCCTGGCAGAAGCATGTAGCCTTCCATGCCTGAGAATGCTCATCTCCCCATGTCTTAGCCAACATGCTAAGATTCATTCCTAATCTTTAAAATTAAAACATCTATTGCATTGGCTAAATGTGTGTGACTTTTTGCCAATGCAATAGATGTTTTAATTTTAAAGATTAGGAATTAATTTTTTAAAAAAAATGAGAGAGAGAGAGAGAGAGAGAGAGAGAGAGAGAGAGAGAGAGAATCTTTTTTTTGTAGGTGGGCACACCACAATGCCTTTATTTTCATGTGGTGCTGAGAATTGAACCCGGGTCCCTCCTGTGCTAGGCGAGTGCTCTACCACTGAGCCACAATCCCAGCCCTAAGAATGAATTTTTTCATAAGTAAATTGAGGCTCTTTGGTTCACCTTCGTGTTCCTGTGGATATTCTGACCCTGGAATAGATATCACTTACATGAAGGCAGAAGAAAAATGGACCAGCCACCCAGAACACTGGAACCCAGGGGGCCTAGCGTCCGAGGCATGTGCTCACTGCTCTCAGGACCATGAAGCACATGATGAGTTCTTTCCTCCCTCCCTCCCTCCCTCCCTCCCTCCCTTCTTTCCTTCCTCCCTGCTCCCTACCTCTTTCTTTTTGTGCTGGGGATGGAACTCAGAGCCTCATACTGCCACATCCCAGTCCTTACGGTAACGACTTTAAAAGATTAAATTAACAGTGAACGTTATTGCTAGGAAGAATAACAGAAAAGAATCTGACAACAGATGAAACTGCACAGGGCAGAAGTCTGACCCCAGAAAGGCAGCCATAGTGAAGGTCACAGATGCACAGTTAAAAAGATCCAGAGGAAGAGGTTCTGACTGTGACTCTGATCAGGAGAGGAAATGGAATATTATCTACAAGGGAAAACTGACCCTGATGAGTACCATTTTATTAAATTTAAAGTGATAAAGTAAAGACATGGAGATGGGTAGCCTTCAGTGCCCAGAAAACGGAGCCAGAAGCTGGCTTAATGGAGTCACTGCATGACTGCCCTTTTGGTAAGTGACTACCAGTGACTACGGTGTCCCCACAGGTGGCTCTTTCTGTGGGCATGTGCTTTCGTCTCCCTTGGGTGAATACCTAGACCAGTGAGCAGACCTGGAAGTGTGGGAGGTGCAGTTTGACATAGGAATACACCATGAAGCCGTCTGACCGTGAGCTAGCCTACACACCTGCCCTCCCCCAAGTCTCCTCTACCTGTGCCTTTCTCCACGAGATTGTATATAAATGGAATCCTGAGCAAGTCCTCTTTTTCCTTTCTTTTTTTCTCTCTGTCTCTCTTTTCTAAGATGGGGTTTCAAACTTATGGGCCCAAGCAATCCTCCTGCAGCCTCCCAAGTAGCTAGGACTATGGGCACACGTCACCTCGCCCAACTCAAGCACTTTTTTTTTTTTTAAAAATCTACCTTCTTTCACTCACCATTCACTTTGACATTGGTTCATGTGGTAGTATGTATCAGTAATTTATTCCTTTTTATTGTTAAGTGTTTCGTGGTATGAGTATAGCACAATTTGTTTTTCTATTGTATTGGGTTGTTTCCAGTTTTGGCTATGACAGTAAAGCAGCGATGAGCACTCATATTCATGTATAAGTCTTTCGCATTTTATTTGGACTTATATACTTTCATTCTGTTGGTTAAGTGCCTACATGAAGAATGGCAGATCATATAGTAGGTGTGTGTTAAACCTTTTTTCAAAAACTGCCAAAATATTTTTTCAAAGTTAGTTCAACATTTTGTATCCCGTAAAGCTGTAGCGTTATAGTTCCAGGCCCTCTACAGCCTCAGCAACACTTGGTATGGTCCTTCCTTTCATTCTAGTCCTTCGGATGGGTATACAGTAACCGTCATTGTGTTTTTAATTTGCATTTACTTAATGATTGGCAATGTTAAGCATCTTCTCATGTGGTTATTTCCATTCAAATATCTTCTTTGATAAAGTTTCTTGTCAAATCTTTTGCCTATTTAAAAATATTTATAGAGTTTTGTGGGGTTTTTTTTGAGTTTTGAGTTTTTCTAGGTGCTGAATATGACATTAATACATCATATGCTTTTAAAATATTTCTCCCTGTCAAGGGGAGAATTCTCTAAACAGTCCTTGAATTCTCAAAACAAGGTCCTTTGAAGAACAGAAATTTTAAATGTTGATGGAGTACAATTAATCAAATTGTTCTTTTATGGATCATGTTTTTGATATCAAATTGAAGAAAGTTTTGCTTAACCCAAGCCTGCAAAAATTTTCTTCTATATGGTCTTCCAGAAATTTAATTTTAGGTTTCACATTGAGGTCTATGATCCATTTTGAGTTGATTTTCGTGTTGGTGTGAACTGTGTGTGGCCGTCCAGTGGTTTCAGCACTATAGTTTGAAAAGATTCTCCTTTTCCCATTGAATTGCTTTGCACCTCTGAAAAAAATTAGTTGCTCATATACCTATGGTTCTGTTTTTGGACTTTCTATTTTGTTTCTCTGATCTATGTGTTTGTCTTGATACCAGTACCACTCTGCCTTATCTTATATGGTATATAGTTTACAGTAAGTCTTGAAACCACTTAATGTCTGTCTTCCAATTTTGTTCTTTCTCACGACTGTCTGGCTAGTCTGAGTCCTTTGCACTCCATTTAAGTATTAGAATCAGCTTATTGATTTCTACATTAAAAATCCTGTTAAAATGGTACAATCCAATTACTTGGAAAATATTTAAGGGATGTGAAATCAGTGTGTCAGATGGATATCTGTTCTCCCATGCTCACTGCAGCACTATTCAGTAACCAGGAGATGGAATCAACCTAACCATCAATGAATGAGTGGATAAAGAAAATGTGATGCACATACACAGCATGCGCGCATGTGTGCACGAGCACACACAGAGGAATACCATGTGGCCATGAAAAAGAAAGAAGTCTTATCATTTGTGACTGCATGGATGAACCTGGAGAATATTGTGCTGAGTGAAAGACAAATACCATATAATTTTACTTATATGAAAAATGTAAGACAAACACAGAGAGACAATTATGCACAGAAATGCAAACACCATATAATTTTACTTATATGAAAAATTTAAGCCAGGCACATGCCTGTGATCCAAGCAGTTTGGGAGGCTGAGGCAGGAAGGATCTCAAGTTCTAAGCCAGCCTCAGCAATTTAGCAACTTAGTGAGACCCTGACTGAAAATAAAACTTAACAAGGACTGGGAATGCAGCTCAGTGGTCAAGTGGCCCAGTGTTCTATCCCTAATACTGAAAAAAAAATTGCTCTTGACTATTAACCAAGCTGTAGAATTTATTCCGATTTTACCAGTTTTTTCTTTTTATTACTTTTCCTTTCTGTCTGTTCCAAGGTCAACCCAGGTTACCATGGCATTTTTACTTGTCATTTGTCCTTAGTTTCCTCTGGTTTGCTACAGTTTTCCAGTCTTTCTTTGCTTTTATAGGACAAACCTTGGCAGTTTGGTGCAGGACTTGTCAGGTGTTTTGTAGAATGTCTCTTAATTTGAATCTGACTGAACTTTTCCAGGATTGTGTTGGCAATATGAGTTTGGGGAAAGAATCCCACAGAGATGAAATGTCCCTGCTGTCCATCCTACCAAGGGCCACCACAGGCCACAGCCAGAGTGCCATTTTGCCCCAGCCACTTGGTGGGCCTTGTTTTCCAGGCCCCTCTCTGATTTCCTACTGTCGCATTCCCGGTCACAAAACACTCAGGGGCACTCCAGGGAAGCTGGGCCGTGCAACACAACCCACAAGAGACAGACACACCTTTTCCCTGGGGTCCTGTGACGGCTCCTCTGACCTTAAGGGTCCACAGAAAGAGAGAGAGCGCGTGCTGACCCCTTTTATAGAGAAGAAGCCATTCAAAGACGGCCAGGGTCAGACTTCAGGGGGCTGCGCCTAGCTTCCCGATGTCCACGGTCAGCAGGTTGTCTGACGTCTAGGGAGGCCACAACCCAGGGCGGAGCAAGAGAAGGGGACACGCAGAGGGCGTTTCCATGGGACATTCTGTCCCAAAGGAACAGGTGAGTGTGGCTTGACCCGTGGAGCTGCAGAAGGCACGCCTAAGCACGAAGAAGACACATTCTGCGACGTTTCGCGACTTCCACCACGGGGGCAGCCATCCAGGGCCACTTGGATGTGGCCAGATCATGCAAAGTAACCAGCGGAGCCTCGACTGATCAGGGGAGGACAATGCTGGTCACATCGCGCGACGGCCTCCCACACCCTGCCACAGGCTTCTCTTTGGAAGTGAGGTACTGGTTGTAGCAACTACACACACCCTTGGGATTCCTTTGCAGGTGAGGTGGGTTTCTCATTAGTCCATTCACGTCAGTATAGATTACCTGTGGGTATGTATAATATCATTCAATCCGTTGCTCATAGTTCCCACCTTTGGCCTTTGGGAGATCTTCCTTGATCTTTATTTCCTTTAATTTGTTCTTTCTTTTTCTTTTTCTTGGTACTGGGGTTGAACTCAGGGGCACTCAACCACGGAGCCCCATATTCAGCCCTATTTTGTATTTTATTTAGAGACAGGGACTTCCTGAGTTGCTTAGTGCCTCACTTTTGCTGAGGCTGGCTTTGAACTCTCGATCCTCCTGCCTCCACCTCCCCAGCTGCTGGGATTACAGGGGTGTGCCACCACACCTGGCTTAATTTGTTCTACTTATGGGAAAGCTGAGCTTATTGACTTGAAACCTCTTCTTTTGTAAACTTCTCCCTAAACACGGCTTAATAACATACCACATATTTTGTATATTGTTTCCATTTTTTGAGAGAGAGAGAGAGAGAGAGAGAGAGAGAGAGAGGGAGGGAGGGAGGGAGGGAGAGAGAGGATGTAGATGGATACAACACAATGCCTTTATTTTTATATGGTGCTGGGAATTGAACCCGGGTCACGCCCATGCTAGGCAAGTGCTCTACCACTGAGCCACAATCCCAGCCTGTGTTTCCATTTTTTATAACATTTATTTTTTAGTTGTAGTTGGATACAATATTTTATTTTATTTTTACATGGTGCTAAGGATTGAACCCAGGGCCTCGCACGTGCTAGGTGAGCACTCTACCACGGAGCAAAACCCCAGCCCTATTGTTTCCATTTAAAAAAAAATATTTATTTCTTTGGTTGTAGTTGGACATAATATCTGTATTCCAAACACTTAGTTTTAAGTGGTGCTGAGGATAGAACCTAGGACCCTTCGTGTGCTAGGTGAGCGCTCTACCACTGAGCCACAATCCTAGCCCCTATTGTTTCCATTTTTTATTGGCTTAAAATACTTTTAATTTCCTGTTTGATTTCCTATTTGGTCCAGGTGTCATTTAGAACCATGCCATTTAGTTAGCAAATAGGAATCTGTTATTGATTTCTAATTTAACCCCCTTGTGGTCAGGGTACACTTTGGTTTGAATCGTTTTTTTTTTTTTTTTTTTTTGCAATTTGTTTTATGGTACAGGATGTGGTGGTCTATCTTGGTAAATGTTCAGCGTATACTTGGGAAAACATATGTGTTCTTCTATTAGAATGTTTTATAACTGTCAATTAGTTCAGGATGGTTAATAGTGTTCAAATTTTCTATATCCTTACTCATTTTTTTGTACTCTTATTCTGTAAACGATTGAGAAGGGGCATGAAACTGCTGAAGATAATTGTAAGTTTGTCCTTGTAAGTCTATCAGTTTTTTAAAATATATTTTTTAGTTGTTGATAGACCTTTATTTTATTTATTTATATGTGGTGCTGAGTATTTACCCAGCCACATGCCAGGCAAGTGTGCTACTGCTAAGCCACAGCCCCAGCCCACTCAGTTTTTATTAGTATATATTTATTATAGCTACGTTGATATCTAGCTTACATGCCGCCATCTGGCTGGGCACAAATCACGAGCCACTCAAGCAGGAACCAACTTTAGTTCCGAACTCCCCCGAATGCCACCCACGCGGTCCTTCTAGGCACACCACACACCAACCTGAACTCCCTCAACTGAAACTCCCTCCACCAGAACTTCACCAACCAATGCGAACTCCCCAAGAATCCCTGCAAGAACTCCAAAGTAGCGGGCGCCTGAGGCGGACAGCAGGGGTCTATATACAATTGAATACACAGCCTGTTTCAATCCAGCATCATCTTAATGGCTCGCCTCTCAACCATTACTTCTGGCAAAATGCCAGGGGCCATTCCGACTCGGCTGTGGCCCTCAACATCTCCCCCCTTCTTTTTAATTAAACTATAAGCAATGTGGCTTAGGGACCATGCCTGCCTTAGGTTGTCCAATACTACATATGATCCTTACCCATCATCTGATGAGGTGACCTCAAGGTGTCAGCCTCCTGTCTTAGGTCGGTACCATTGCAGTTGGATCTTACCCGTCACTGACTACCAGCCCAGCATACAGCCACACTGTGGAGAGGTCTTTGTACCAGCGGGGGGGGGGGGTGAGGTTCTTTGCCTCACCTCTGTTGGCCCCCAAATTTTAGACCAACACAAGCAGAAGGGAAGAGGATACAGAAATGCCACGACACCAAGCCAATTGACGCCTCCTTTTGGAAAAATTGTACCACCGGTGACACCATCAGCAAAGATACCCCAGCACTACCACAATTCGCTGCCCCAACAGATAGTTCACAATGCATACAAGTGATACATAGTCCAGGCAAGTTCTGCAAGCAGTTCAAAGCAGAGGAATCTATCAATATGTCCATTTCCTCCCAAAGTAAATCGACTCTTTGATTGAGCATCACTTGTTGAGTTATTATTCACTGATGCATCAGTTTATACAGTTTGTTGTGATAGCTATCGTAGAAGCTGTAGTTTGGTTTTATCTTTGTCTTCACCGGCACTGGGATGAAGATAGGAATTCTGGCAATGATGGCTAAAACAAAAATTATGTAACATTCCAGCAGGCACTAAAGGAAAGCAATTTTCTAAACAATTTAGTATCCTGAATAGAATTAGATATAATGAAAAGAAAAGGTGAAAGTAAACAAACAGATCTGTTAACCTCCTTTTTTGTTCACAAATTAAAACAATCCTCAACAGCTGTTTACCCAATTTAAATTAAACCATTTAAATCACGTGAATAAAAAAAATTTGGATCCATTTTTTCATGAGTGCTCCTCATATATGATATATGAACATACGTACATACAAACATACAACACAAAACACAAGTGTGCACACATAACATAACATACAATATATAAGACAATAGTAAAGGCCTTGTAGCTTTTCACAGGTGAAATCTCCATTGTAATGTTTAAAAACTCTACAGTCAAAAAATAGAACTGATCAGAAAAACATTAACCTAGGTCTGTATGAGCTCAAAAAAATAAAATAGAACTTTATGATATGGGAAAGGGCAATAATAAAATACATATTGAAAAAAAAAGCATCCTGGTTACCATATAGGTTTGACTCTTCTTTTGATATTCCATCCTTCTTCCTGTAACTTGCATAATGGGTCTGAAGGTATTCCCACAAGCAAGCCCCAAGGTTTTTTACATTTGAAATAGGCCTTAATGGTATCCATTATTCATTAGCCTCCAGGTGTGGGAGAACCACTGTTGCAGATGTAAGGATATCAGCTGTTATGGATTTGAGCCAAGTCATCTTCTTTTTGGTCTATAGAAATCACTTTAGTTAGTCTCTCTGGAATCCAAATCGGCTGCTGTTCTCCCTGTGGAAACCCAAACAGACCCCCGACTCCAGAAAATCACTGGGTCAGGACCTTTCCATTGTCCTGTTAGAATATCCTTCCAAAGTACCTTGGGCTTATGTACATTTTTTGGATACATGTGCCTTTCCGCAGCACTAAGCCCTGATGAATCCAAATTTAAAAAGTTTAGAGTAAAAAGGGTTATTTTAAGTTTATCTTTGGGGGATATATATACCCCTTCCCAATTCCCTATTTTTGCTTTAATAAGTACATTTTAATAGTTTGATGAGCTCTTTCAACTATGCCTTGTCCCTGTGGATTGTATGGGATTCCAGTTATGTGAATAATACCAAATGATGAGCAAAGTTGTTCAAAAGAGGTAGAAGTATAACCAGGGGCATTATCTGTTTTTAACTGTTTTGGAACGCCCACAGTGGCAAAATTTTGTAAGCAATGAGCTATAATATCTTTAGTTTTTTCTCTGGCATGAAGGGAGCCCATCAGAAATCTGGAAGAAGTATCAACTGTAACATGAAAATATTTTAATTTTGCAAATTCTGGCAAATGTGTGATGTCCATCTGCCAAATATGGTTAGGTATCAGTCCTCTAGGTTGACTCCAAGATTAACTTGTGGTAAAAAGGTCACACAATTTTGACATTGTTTTATTATTTGACTAGCTTGTTCCTTAGTTATTTTAAAATGCTTTTTAAAAGTATTTGCATTGACATGGAACCTTTTATGAAAATTTGTAGCTTCTTCTAGGTAGAGAAAATATGTATGTCACGTGTAGTTTTATCTGCTAAATCATTGCCCAAACTAAGGGCTCCAGGCAATCCTGTATGTTCCCTGATATGTCCTATAAAGGAATCCCTGATTGAGCAGGTCCCATAATAACCACCTCATTATTAATGACTCTTTTTTTAAAGAGAGAGGAGAGAGAGAGAGAGAGAGAGAGAGAGAGAGAGAGAGAGAGAGTTTTTTTAATATTTATTTTTCAGTTCTTGGCAGACACAACATCTTTCTTTGTATGTGGTACTGAGGATCGAACCCGGGCCGCACGCATGTCAGGCAAGCGCACTACCGCTTGAGCCACATCCCCAGCCCTATTAATGACTCTTAAATCTTGCAATAATCTCCATTTACCAGATTTATTTTTAATGATAAAAATGGGAGTATTATGAGGAGATATGGAAGGTTGTATATGTCCCTCCGCTAATTGTTGTTTGACCAGGTCATGGGCTGCTTGTATCTTCTCTTTAGTCAGGGGCCACTGAGGAACCCATACTGGTCTTTCTGATTTCCAAGTAATTTTTATTGTCTCAGTGGCCCCTCCTGAAAACCCAATCCATGTCTGTCTGTTCCTTGATCTATTTGTATTGGTGCTGCTATACCTTGTTCTTGTTCTCCTAATCTTTTTCCTTTCCTAAAACCTTGTCTAGCCATAATAGTGGGTGCATTTGGATTGATGTTATTTGTTAATGTCAAACCTAATTGATTTAGGACATCTCATCTCCATAAATTTACAGGAAGATGATCCAATACATATGGCTGTATAGTTCCTTCACATCCTTCAGGATCCTTCCAATCTAATACCATTGCACTTCTGTGGGGATTAGTTGCCACTCCTAGGCCTCGAAGCATTTGAGTGGCTTGTTGTAATGGCCAATGTTTTGGCCATTCTTGACGAGAGATGATGCTAAGGTCAGCACCTGTATCCAGTAGCCCATTAAATTCATGTCCTTGAATATTTAATTTTAGCATGAGGCAAGAATTTAAATTTAAAGAAAGCATAGCCCAATCTACACCTGTGGAGCCTAATCCCCTGGAACCTCTTTCTATAGTATGGCTGGAAAATTTATCATGCAGGCTGGGTATTATTAGTAACTGTGCCATCTATCTCCTAGTGAAATTACTGATATACCCCTTGGAGAACTGGCTCTAATTTTGTTTTCACCTTCATAATCAGGATCAATTACCCCAGGACTTATCATAAGTCCTTTTAGAGTAGAAGAACTGCATCCCAATAATAAGCCTACTGTTCCTTGGGGAAGAGGTCCTTTTACCCCTGTGGGAATGATTTGAACTCCCATCTCTGGAGTTAGTACTATTCTGGTGGAGGCGCAGATATCCAACCCTGCGCTCCCTCTGGTTTTTCTGATGAGAGATCTGATGGACAATGTGTCCTGGGCACTACCCTGATGGGGTTGCTGGGTTCCTCCAGTGCTCCGTATATTTGTGGTCTTGGGCCCCGGAGCATTGGGCCCCCCTATCCGTTTTTTTTTGGCATTGGAGCCCAATGCCTTTCTCCATGATATCGTGGGTAAACACCTGGTCCTTGTCCGATTTTTGATAAGGGAGTACCCTCTATGGTGGTTTGAGAACGGCATTCATTAGCCCAATGTCTCCCTCTACGGCATTGTGGGCAAATACCTGGTATTCTACCCCTTTGATACCTAGTTTTGTTAAACCTCCTCCTATGGGGCAACTCCTTTTAAAATGCCCTGTTTGTTCACAATTGTAGCATGTTTTTGGCCTGGCATCTAAAGCCTGTTTTACTGCAGCTGCCACAACTTGCCCTTGTTCATTAATGTCTCTACATAATTTAACATATGTGTTTAAATCTTCATGTTTCCATGGTCTAATGACCTCCTTGCACCATTTGTTTGCTTGCTCAAAGGCTAGCTGTTTAATTAATGGCATTGCTTGCTCTGTATCCCCCAAAACTCTGGCAGCTGTTTGAATAAGCCTATCTACAAATTCAGCGTAAGGTTCATTAGCTCCTTGTATTACCTTAGATAATTGACCTTGTAAATTTCCATGTCCTTGTAAAGTCTTGCATGCCCTAACCACATCTGCAGCAATTTGTGAGTATATGGAAGGATCATATGCAATTTATTGCTGCTGACCCTCATAAGGTCCTTTTCCTAACAACATATCTAGATTTCTCTGAGGATAACCGGCTGCTGCATTTTGCCTAGCTGTCTCCGTGCAAAATTCCTCATTGGCAACCTTCCATAACAGGTATTGTCCTCCATTTAGCACAGCTTTGCACATACTAGTCCAATCTGCTGGCATCATTTCCAAGTTGGTAGTGGATTCGACCATGCTTACAGTGAAGAGTGCTTGAGGACCATAGGTTGTTAAGCCTCCTTTATCTGCTTCACTGTTTTGAAATGTAAAGCACGGTGAATTCGCTGCCCTCCTGTCTGCTCAAGTACAGGGCATGCTAATCTTTGAGGTCCTATCTCAGGATCCCATCTATCAACTATGGGGGTTGGGGGCCCCCCAGCATATGTTGTCTCCATAGATGGAGCTGCTGGTTGGACACTTACACCCTCTGGTGGTAGAAAGGTGTTAGTAGCAGCCTCCTGTGGTAACTTCTCCCCTGATAGCCCTTCCTCCTCTAAACTTTTTTCCCCTGTCTGACTAACTCGAGAGACTTCCTCTTTTACTTGATGTAAGATGTCTTCTCCTAGACTAAGCAAACAAGACTATACCAACGTCCATAATGGTAATGTGCCAACTGGCAGCGTTCCTGGGCTTTCCTTTTGTATCTTTTTTAAATCTTCACCATGATGGTTCCATTGTGATATATTTAACAATCCCTCTTTAATGAACCATGGGCTACACCTTTGTATCGTCTTAACGTATGCCCTGACTGTTCTTGATTTTACTGAGATGCCTCCTTCCTCTAGCACTTTACTTAACTCCCTTTCAGTTTGGTTCTTATTAATTTTTAATTCCATATTTCTGTGACGAAGATACCCCTCACTAAGATAATGAAAAAGAAAACCGAGACAAAATGAAACAAAAATGGAACAAAATTCATTATATCAGCCTCTCTATCCTCCTGAAATGTCCATCCGTCCTTTCTCCCTATCTGTTCCTCAGATGCAAATAGTTTTTCCTCAGATATGAGCGGTTTTTCTTCCGTCCCACCCATCTCCAGGGACTGGCACCTTAAAGCAAAAGTGAAACAAAATGAAAGAAGAATCTTTAAATGGTCACCCATCCTCTCGCACTGCCCTCAGGAGTAAGCAGTTTACCTTATCACTTACCCCCCCACCCCGTACGGGTCACCAGCAGTCTGGCTGGGCACAAATCACGAGCCACTCAAGCAGGAACAAACTTTATTTCCGAACTCCCCCGAATGCCACCCACGCGGTCCTACTAGGCACACCACACACCAACCGGAACTCCCTCCACCGGAACTCCCTCCACCAGAACTTCACCAACCAATGCGAACTCCCCAGGAATCCCTGCAAGAACTCCAAAGTAGCGGGCGCCTGAGGCAGACAGCAGGGGTCTATATACAATTGAATACACAGCCTGTTTCAATC
The DNA here is from genome assembly GCF_052094955.1 of Ictidomys tridecemlineatus. Taxonomy (NCBI): domain Eukaryota; kingdom Metazoa; phylum Chordata; class Mammalia; order Rodentia; family Sciuridae; genus Ictidomys; species Ictidomys tridecemlineatus. Next base: position 177,240 of record NC_135482.1, on the reverse strand, counting down.
CAACATCATCTTAATGGCTCGCCTCTCAACCATTACTTCTGGCAAAATGCCAGGGGCCATTCCGACTCTGCTGTGGCCCTCAACACTTACATACCATGCAACTCACCCATTTGAACTATACAATTCACTGGTTTCCATCAGTTTTAGAACAATCTCATTGTCCCTGCAAGGAAACCCTGTACCCCTTAGCTTCCCCACCAAGTTCCTCCCCCGCTGCCCCCAGCCCTGGACAGGCACTCATCCGCTCTCTGGTTTGCCTGTTCTGCAAGTTTTTCAGAATCAGGACCATGCAATATGCTGTTTGGGAGGCCACCCACACCTCAGCAGTGCCAGGGCTTCATTTCTTTGCATTTTCAAACAACATTCCACTGCACGGAGAGACCATGCTGTAGAGACATTAGGGTTATTTCCAGGTTTCTGGCTATGATGAATAATGATGCTATAACATGCATATCCAGGCTTTTGCATGAGTGTGTTCTCATACATCTTGAGTATATGTCTAGGACCAGGTCTGCCGAATCATGTAGCAGCTATGCTTAGCCATTCCAGGAATCGTCCACCTGTTTTCCAAGGTGGCTGCACTATTTCACATTCCCACCATCAGTGCATGGCAGCTGCGATTCCTCCACATCTTCACCAACGTTCAGTATCTGTCTTTTTCATTATATGAAGTGATATCTCATTCTGGTTTTAATTTCTAGTTCCTTGATGGCTAATGATGTTGAGCATCTTTTCACGTGTTTGTTGTCCATTTGTGTGTGTGTGTGTGTATATATATAAATGTGTACTAAAATGCTTCATGCAGTTAAAAAATCACTTTATTGACATACATATTTACTGTATACAACTTGATGAGTTTGAAGATAAAGGTTTTTCTATGAAGCCATCACCACAAACTATGCCATGAACATATCCAACACTTCCAAGTTTGCTCTCATTCTCTATTATTATTATTTAATATTAATATTATCATTATTTAATAATAACGATAATTTACTATTTTTGAGACAGTGTCTCATTATGTGGCACAGGCTGGCCTTTTAATTCTGAGACTTGTGCATCCTCCTGGGCAGCTAGGATTGCAGGTGTGTACCCCAATGTTTGGCTTATTATGTATTTGTGATAAGAAACACTTGACATAAGAGCTACCCTTTTAGCAAAATCTCAAGTGTGCAGTGCAATGTTGTTAACTTTAGGACTGTATGGATGGTAACAAGCATGTGAAAAAAATGCTTCATATCACTGCCATTTGGGAAACTCAGAAACTCAGGAGGATAGAAGCTCAGTGGATTAGAGAAGGGGGAATGAAGGAAAGGGAGGGGAATTGGGAATAGAAAAGACAGTAGAATGAATGGGACATAACTTTCCTGTGTTCATATATGAATACGAGACCAGTAAAATTCCATATCATGTACCAGAATGGGATCCTAATATGAATAAATTATATTCCATGTGTGTATAATATGTCAAAATCCACTCCACTGTCATGTATATCTAAAAGAACAAATGAAAAATAAGAAAAAATGAATAAGCAGAATGGCTTGAGCCAGTTCTCAAAGCTACTGAGGGCAGAGGCTCAGTGCCTATGGGGAAGAGCCCAAGATAGCAGCAGGACATGAAGTAGTGATCACCCCCTTCCTCAGAGGTACCTGCCATGTTCATTGAAGGGGATTCCCAGATATTTTAAGGACTTTCTGCATGAAATCAAAGTAGATGTTGATCCTGGGGATGCAAAACCATCACAGCCCACTTGTTAACCTAAGAGGATGTGTTGGGTGATATATGGATTTCTGGCCCAGGTCCTTCTCACAGGGCGTATAGTCGCATGGATTCATCCCGCGACGATGATGTGTACTTTGAATGGACGTGCTGAAGAGTGGGAGAGCTCTTGCATCAGTTCCTGGGCCCACAGATAAGAGCAAATAGAGCCGTTTGAGAGTCAGTACCTCCATACCTCCGCCCACACCAGGATGGCCAATAAATAATTCTGCACTCCTTGGGGACTGGCAGAGACTAGTGCCAGCCATAAAGACAGACTTTTCAAAGTGAAGTGACACCAGGAGAACAGCAGAGAACAGCTTTAAACTTCTGTGCCTCCGCAGAAAGCTTGGAAAGAAGAAAGAAAGAAAGAAAGAAAGAAGGAAGGAAGGAAGGAAGGAAGGAAGGGAGGGAGGGAGGGAGGGAGGGAGGGAGGGAAACATTGTCTGAACTCGGGAAACTCGTCAAAGTCTTAGAGAAACCAGGAAGACAGTGACACCAGGAAAAGGCACCTCAGGCACCTAAAAGCCGTCTGGCACGTTTGCTCACTCTTGCCCCCCACCCCCAGCTTGGTCTTGAAGCCCAGAGTCCACTTTCCCAGTGTGGGACCTTGAACTCTGGTTCCAGAGGGAGCCAAAAAGACAAATTATTGCTTGTCTATTCTAATCTACTGGACTACCTGGAAGACTAATGGGAGGTGCCTGTTTGTTTTGTGTGAATTTGCACCCACTCAGGGTAGAAAAGTGATTTAGTTTGTTTCTGTGGTGCGGGGGATGGAACCCGGGGTCTCACATATGCTACGTCAGTGCTCTGTCAGTGAGCTGCACCCGAGATCAGTTTTGACAGAGATGTCCTTGAATGTCCAGAACTAAAGGTTAGACTAGTCTGCATGGTCATGCAGTGTAGTGAAGTGCTTCAGGCCAGGTGACCCTGCGTGTCCTGGTGGCTCTGGCATGGTGTGCACCATTGGCACCAGGTATGACCTGTCAGCCTGTACTTTCTCTCCTGATGGAAGAGTTTTTCAAGCTGAATATGCTGTAAACTCTGAAAATGGTAGTACAGCTATCAGGATGAGATGTAAAGATAGTGCTGGCTGTTGGATAGAAAAATCAGTCCTTTCTAAGCTTATGAAAAAGAGTTCAATAAATGACTAAGTGTTGGCCAGCATGTTGGGTTTGCCATAGCAGGTTTGTTTGCAGATGCTCATTCTTCAGCAGACATAGCAAAAGAAGAAACCTCCAACTTTATATCTATATTTGGCTGCAACATTCCACTAAAACATCTCATAGACAGGTGGCCATGTCCATACCTTTGTATACCCTCCACAGTGCAGTAGTTCCATGTTAGGGTCTTACCATAGGAACCACACGAGGGACCCATTCATCAAGGGTGTGTTGTTGGCAAAGCCAGGCAAGCTGTAAAGACAGTAATAGAAAATTTCAGATGAGTGAAATGACCTGCTGTAATGTTAAAGAAGTTGTGACAGTAACTAACATAGCAGTCAATGAAGTTAAAGATGAGGCTTTTGAACTAGATCTCTGCTGGGTTCATGGATTGATTAAAGGAGGATATGAAGGCCAATAATCTTTGTTCCAGAAGATATAAGGGTAGGGGCAGAGAAATATGCTAAGGAATCTTCAAAGGAAGAAGATGAATCAGATATTCATAGTATATAACATTACGTCAGTATCTTCTCTGATACACATTTCTATGAAAGTCCCATATAACTGTTTAGCCTATGAGTTATACAGAATCACTGACCAATTTTCATTACATTTTTTTATTATTTTTTTAAAAAGAGCCAGATGTGGTGGCACATACCTCTAATCCCATGGCTTGGGAGGCTGAGGCAGGAAGATCAGATGTTCAAGGCCAGCTTTAGCAATTTAGCAATGCTGTAAGCAACCCAGTGAGACACTGTCTCAAAAAATAAAAAATTGAAAAAATAAAAACCAAACCAAGAAACAAAAAGAACTCAGAAAAGTCAGTAAACAAATGGATGACTACAACCTTTAACAATCAAGATCAGAAAACCCTGGGAAAAGGAAACATGTGATTTCCAAAAATTACCACATCATATTATTATAATAGTTTTCAATAAGAAATCACCAAGTTGACAGGGAATTATGGGCCGTTTATAAGAAAAAAAATGACAGAAACCATCCTTGAGGAAGCCAAGATGTTGGGGTTTCTAGTCAAAGACATGAAATAAACTGTCTTAAATATGTTCAACGAGCAAAAGAAAACCATGGACAAAGTACCAAAGGAAATAAAGAAAATGATGCATGGACAAACTGAGAATATTAATTGAGAAAAACAGCCAAATAAATCTTTCCTCCTTATAAATTTTTCATCTCTGGTACTTCATCATAGCAACAGGATTGACTAACAGTATCTAATGCTTTCAAAGGTTTCAGTTCCTAGTTGCTTGCCCATCACTCTGTGCTTGTGGCAGCACAGTCTGTTTTGGTGGACACATGTGGCAGAGGAGGTCTGTCAACCTCACCACGACTGGGAAGCAAAAAGAGAAGGAAGGAGGAAGAGGCCATGGGGCCCTTTAAGGGTGTGCCCCAGCAAACTGACTTCCTTCTAGTAAGACCCACTTCTTAAAAGTTCCACCCCCTCCCAATAGCACCTCAAGCTGGGGCCAAGCCTTCAACGCATGAGCTTCTGGGGGACATTCTAGATCCAAACTATGACATGCCACTCCTGTTTGATTGATGTCCATCTCATGATGCAAAATGCATCTTGTCCATCTCCAAGAGTCCCCAAGCCTCAATACTTCCAGCATTATTCAAACATCCAAGTCCTCTAAGACTTATGGAAAACTCAACCTTGAACCCCTATAAAAATAAAAAGAGCAAGTTATAAACTTCCAAGATACAATGGTGCAGGGCAACTATTCCTGTCCCAAAAGGGAGGAATAAAGGCATGAAAAGGAAAAACCAGACCAAAACACACAAATGTTAAAACATGTCCTCATGTGCAGCATCTGGGACATGTGGTGGCATGCTGTGAGATCCAAAGGGCTTGGCCAGGGTGTGAAGGTGATCTGGCTATGGCATCCATCATCCCATCAACCACCTGGCTCATCTGGCTGGCCAGGCACGGTGCCCTCTTCACTTACCATTCTGTGTGCATCCGTGCTCAGTGGGAGAGGATGACATTTCCCCATAAAGAAGGAACATTCTTCCTCCTTTTCTGGCTGTGCTCAACTGCTAGTGTCTCCAAACAAGGTTTCAAAGTCCAAAGGGCTTGGCCAGCCCACCCCCGTGTCTCTGCTTGCTACCTACAGCTCCTTTTAGCAGGGGGTCCATGTTGCTAGCATCTCTAATCTGTGGAGTCTCCATTGCAGCTTTTGCTTTATTCTTACAGTTTTATGCATCACCCTGTTGGGGGCTTCTTGTGGTGGCTTCAAGCCTGCCACATACTGCCTGGACTCCTGGTTTCCTCTGAAATCTCGAAGGACACCTCTAGGACCCCATGTCTTGTGCACCTTGCATGCCAGAAAAACCATGTTCACTGAGCATCATGTGGATGATGCTGGGGTCTGCTGCTCGCGTGAGCTGTATCAGGGCTTGATTAATCATGGCTGCAGCAGTTTCTGAGTGCTCACAGCAAAAAGAATGCCCCAACAATTTCCTAGGTGACCCTGTGCAGAGGGCACCTTGGGCTCAGGCTTGCCTTTCCCATGAAAGGTCTACACCCTGACCCTTTGAGCCTGTCATAGATGGGGCCTTACTGATTACTGGAATTCCATCGGAGGATCTTTTCTACTGTCCTGGTGAAAGAAATTAGCTTCTTTTAATGGTGCTATCTCTTTAGCAATGGTACCCTTCTTGAGGACACTTTTACCCTTGCTCCTTTTTTGGACAAACTACAACTTTTTCAAATATTTCCACTCTACGTTTTGCTCCCAATTCTCACTGTAAATCCGGCTAAAAGCATCCTGCTACAACCTGAATGCTGTGCTGCCTTGAAATTTCCTCTACCAGATTAATTAGTTCATCGCCTTTAAACTCAGCCTCCCATGAAAATCCAGCGCATGGACAAAATGTACACAAATAATTTGCCAGAATGTAATGTGTGGCTGCTAGTCTAACTCCGAATGGAGTCCTGTTTCCCCCCAAAACCTCATCATCATGGCCTTCACTGTAGCATTTCTGTCATTATTGCTGGTCTCAGAGCCTTCACCTGAATCACCCATTATGCTCTGCTTACAGAACTCTAGGTTTAATGTAGTTTGTTTCCCCAAACTTTTCCAAATTCCTTCTGCAGACCGGTTCCAAGGGTTTCTGTCTGAATTTTTGGTATCAACATTCTGTGTTGGTTTCTGTCACTGGGACAAATATCTGAGATAAACAACTTAAAAAGGGTGAAAAGTTTATTTTGGCTCATGGTATCAGAGGTTTCAGTCTGTGGATGTTCGGCCCTGTTGCTCTGGGTCTCTGGTGGCCGGGACGTCATGGCAGGAATGTGTGGTAGAGGAGGCATCACCTCATGATGGCTAAGAAGCGAAGCGGGGAAGAAGAGGGCCGGGATTCCAAGGTCCCCTCCAAGGGCACACTCCTGAGGTCCCACCTCCTGAGGTCCCACTCCTCCCAAGGCACCACAGGCCACTTTTAACCCACGACACGTCAGGGGACATCACAGATCCAAACCGTAGCTGTTTCCAACCAGAAATTCTGGGACTCAAGGGTTCAAAAGCTGCCTTGAAAACCTACTAAAGGAGCTCAGCAGCAGACTGGAGCAGGCAGAATCAGAGTGTGGACTGATTCAGTTGCAGGAGAGAAAGAAAAGGGAGTTAGAAAAAATGAACGGAGCGTGGGGGACCTTTGGACATCACCGGATACGCCAGTGTACAGATTGTAGGAGTTCCAAAAGGAGAGGAGGAAATGGGCAGAAAACTTACGATCCCAAACTTCCCCAATATGAGGAAAGACATTAATATACAGACAAGAATTCAAAGAACTCCCAGAGATACACATCAAAACACATCATCGTCCAAGTCATGGCACCAAACACATGCACATACACACACAGTCATAAACGGTCAAATTTTTGCCTGTATTTGCTCATTTAGGTCATTCTTTAATTCACAGATCACTTTAATTTTGAACCTTCTGACTCCTTCTCTGACATTTTATCACCTTCGCTGTCCACGGCTTCTGTTATTGTAGTGTCCTGGTTTGTTTGGGGCACTTTCCTCCCCTGTTTTTTCATGTTGTCTATATGTCTTCTTCCTTGCAGCGTGGATCCTGAACCTCATGCCAGCTGGTGAGGGCAGATCTGGGCCAGACTTGAGCTCCTGCAGTAGTCTGCTGGTCAAAAGGGGTGTCCTGTGCTGGGGGCTGGGCTCTGGTGGGTGTCCACCTATGATGGGTTGGACTGGGGCCTCCTGTGAGCCTCTGTCCTGGTCCTGTACAGGCTGGTGTGGGTGGATCTGGGCCGGGCCTGCCTTCTCGCTATATCATAAACTGTCAAAAGAAAAAGAGCAGAAAGAGAAAAGCAACCTGTTTTTTATATATATATATATAGTTGATTTCCTACCAGAAAGTATGAAAGCTATTTGGGATGACAAAATTAAAATTTAATGAAAAATTCTTTCAATCAGCAATTCTATTGCCACAAAACTATGCTAGATGACAAAAAGGTGGGAAGCAAAAATGTGGGAAAAACACCAAGCTGTGTGAATAGCACCTGAGGCCTGGGGTGGCTCTATTATTGTCAAACAAAATAGATTTCAATTCACAAAAGGCTGCAAGAGACAAACAAGGATGTTTTATATGTTGGGAAAAGTTCCAATGTACTAAGAAGATGTAAGTACAAACACATTGTCTTAGTCAACTATTTCGGTGCTGTGACTAAAGGATTTGACCAGCACAATTGTAAAGGAGGAAAAGTTTATTTGAGGACTCATGGTTTCAGAGGTCTTAGTCCATCAAAGGCCACCACCTTGGGGTTGAGGGGAGGATGAACATCATGGTGGAGGAGTGTGGCAGACGGAATCGGCTCACATCATGATTGGGAAGCAGAGAGAGACTCCACTTGCCAGATACAAATATATACCCAAAGCCATGCCCCAATTCCCACCTCTTCCAGCCACACTCCACCACTGCTGTGACCACTCAGTAATTCCTTGGTGGGATTAAATCACCAAATGGATTAAGACTCTGATAACTGAACCATTTTCCTCTAGACCTTCTTGCATTGTCTCACATGTGAGCTTTTTTGGGAACACCTCACATCCAAACCATAACACACATTCACACCTAACAACAAACCCCAAGTGTACAAAGCAAAAATGGATAGAATTTAATGGAGAAGTATTTATTTCCGTAATAATGTTTAGAGAGTTTAATGCCCTACTTTAAATAATGAATAGTATAAGCAGACAGGATATCCACAAGGAGATCGGAGACTTGAATGCCATAACAGACACACACAGGACGCTGTACCCAACATGAGCAGAATACTCACAACTCAGTGTTCTCCAGGGCCAACCGTACAATATTAGTAAATTTAAAAAGACTGAAATCACAATGAAGCATCTTTTCTGAGTTCAAAAGAATAAAACTATAAACCAGTAACAGAAGGAGAATTGGAAAATACACTAATATGTGAAAGTTAAAAATTAAAACAATACATTCTTTTTTTTTTTCACCAGGGAAGGGGCACTTAACCACTAAGCCACAGCCCTTTAAAAAAATGTTTAGGGTCTTGCTGAGTTGCTGAGGCTAACTTTGAATTTGTGATTCTCCTACCTCAGCCTCCAGAGTTACTGGGATTATAAGCATGTGTCACTGCACTCAGTTAAATAATACACTCTTAAACAACCAATGGGTCAAAGAATAACTCACAGGTAATTAGACAATGCCTTGAGGTGATTGAAGAAAAAAACACAACACACTAAAAACTTATGGGATGCAGCAAAAGCAGACACTAAGAGGAAAATTCATAGCTATAAACATGTATATTAAAAAACAAGCAATTCTAAATCCCAAATATATCCCAAATATATCTATATCTGAAGGATCTAGAAAAAAGTAGATCTGAAGCCAGCAGAAGGAAATAATAAGAATCAGAGTAGAGACAACACAGATATTAGAAAAATAATAGTCAAAGACACCAATGTTGGTTCTTTGAAAAGAACAACAAAATGACACCCTTTTAGCTATATTGACTAACAGTAAAAGAGAGAAGACCCAAATTACCAAAATAAAAATGAGAGTGGAAACATCACTATCAATTTTTATAGAAACAATAAGAACCATAAGAGAATATTATGGATAATTGAAAGTCAATAAATGGGATAATCCACCTAAATGAGATGGAAAAAAAGAGAAAAAATCGGAATAAATCTTAATAGACCTGTAACAGGAGAGGCTGAGTCAGTACTTAGACACCTTTCAAAAAAACCCAGACCAGATGGCCAGATGGTGGCACTTGTGAAATCTATCCAACACTTAAAAACTAAATACCAATCCTCAAACTCTTGCAAAAGATGAAAAAGAAGGGAATACCTTCTAACTCACACTATGAGATCAGCATTATTTTGATACCAAAGCCAGACAAGGATACTACTGGAAAAGAAAGCTATAGCAAGTAACTCATAAATGTATTTGTAAAAATCCTTCACAAAATACTTTAATTTCTTGCTAACTGACCTTGCCTCGACCAATCAAGGAGAGGGCCGTAGAGCAAGCGGAGGGGCTGCAACAGATGGCCTCATGTCCTGGCTGCCTACAGTGTAAGCAGCCTGCCGCTCATGCGCCTAGCACCAGGGGAGTGGCCTGCCACTCAGATGCCCTTAACGTGTGCCATGTATGCAGTACTCCATGCACCTGTCCCTACAATTAGGCATTAAAATTAGAACATTCACAGAGACAGAAAGTAGAAAAGGTTACCATTGCTCATGAGAGGCTCATGCTTAACAGTTACAGTTTCTGTTTGGAGTCATGAAAAAGTTATGAAATAGAGAGTGGTAGATGGTTACAGAAAATCATGGGTGTAGCTAATGCCATTAAATTTTATGCTTAAAAACAGTAAACCTTGTGTTATTTATATATTAGTACCATAAAATAATTGAAAAAAGTTATACCACAAAAAATCAACTAAACACAAAAGAATGCAGGCATAAAGAAATAAGTGATGGAAAGTACAAGATAGTATACCCACAGTGGCAACTAGCTGGACTTCTGCTGGCATCCAGGCTTGCAGATAGCAGAGGACCTGTGGGGGTGGCCTCATGGGGCCCTGATAAGTTCTGCAGCGAGTCATGCAGCTCCAGGCAGCGGGGTGTATTCTTCCTTTCTCAAATAAGTCACAGGTAATCTTCCAGCAGATGCATCCACCATCGTTGACTGAGCTTTGGCCCTGTGTTGAAAGTGAGCATGGTGTGGAGCTATGCCATGAGACCGTGAAGAGGCCCATGGAAACTCACAGTGCAGACCCTCCAAGAGGAATCTGAAATCCTCAGTGTGGTCATCATTGGCTACTTTAGGCCAGAAAAATACTTTTCTATTTAGAGTCACTTATTCCAACAATTCCTGGTGATATTGAGGAAGTTAAGAAATTAGATTCACCAGCATATTCAAAACTCAAAGAAGACCCATGTTCCAAAAAGCAAAATAATGAATGTCCACTGATGAAAATCTCCTTATTTTTTCATCTTTTTCTGATATGTCACTGCTCAATACTATATATTAGTGTATTGTCACATCTTAGGTATATTTAAAAATTAAAACATGTTCAAACAACTATGAATTAAATATGTATGAACTATATCATATAGTTAACACGTTGTTTCACCTGTTAAATTAAACCCATCATGTTATAGAAAAAAGATCCATAGAAAAAAATCAAGATTTAAAAAACTTCATATGTTAATTAAAAACTCAAAACTTTCTAAAATGTACCTACCACAAGGAAGTTTCTCTTATGATGAACATAAAGCGAATAAAGACACATGTGAAAGGGCAAAACAGCAGTGTTAGAACTGTAGTGTTCATGGTAAAACACCAGCACACACACACCAATGGGGCATGGAACCACAGAGAGGCTCTGTAAAAGTAGATGCCTGTTGGGACTTTGAAGTGGTGGTTCCACCACACAAAGCAGTTTGGCAGTTTCTCACAAGGCTAAATATAGAATTATCACATGACCTGGTGATTCCATTCTTTTTTTTCTAATATGTTTTTAGTTGTAGTGAGAATACCTTTATTCTATCTATTCTTCTGTGGTGCTGAGGATCGAACCCAGGGCCCCATACGTGCTAGGTGAGTGCTCTACCGCTGAGCCACAACCCCAGCAGTAATTCCATTCCTAGGTACACATCTTGCTATAGACTTAATTGTGTCCCCTACTCCTTCCCAAATTCATAGAATGAAGCTTAACTCCCAAGGTAACAATATTTTGAGATGGGCCTTTCAGAGGCAATAAGGGTAAGGAGATCACAGGCGGTCCTCATCCAACAGAATGTGTGGCCTTCTGAAGAGAGGAAGAGGGAGGGTCTCTCTCTTTGCTTGCATGAACAGAGATCATGAGCACATAGGAGTGCTACCAGCCAGGAGAAGAGGCCTCAGAATGACGCCTACCTTGTTGGTACCTTGATCTCAAGACTTCTCAGCCTCCAGAACTGTGAGAAAAATAAGTTTCTATTGTTAGCCACCAGTTTGTGATATTTGTTGTAATAGAATGAGTAGACTAAGACACCTGAAGGAACTGAACTCTGGTACTCATGCAAGTCCATGTTCATGGGTGTTCTTAGCACCACTATTTTTAATAGATAAAGATTGGAAACAGCTCAAATGTCCACCAACAGATGAATAGATAAATCCTATAACACATTGTTATATGATAGGATATGAACCAGACACAAAAAGGAAGGAAGAACATGTTATGTGGGTGAATCTTGAAATCAGTGTGCTAGGGGCTGGGGATGTGGCTCAAGCGGTAGCGCGCTCGCCTGGCATGCGTGCGGCCCGGGTTCGATCCTCAGCACCACATACAAATGTTGTGTCCGCCGAAAACTAAAAAATAAATATTAAAAATAATAAATATTAAAAATTCTCTCTCTTCTCTCTCTCTCTCTAAAAAAAAAGAAGAAAAGAAAGCAGTGTGCTAAGTGGAATAAGCCAGATACGAAAAGTCACACATTGTGTGATCCCTTTTATATGAAATAACCAGAATATACAAATCCACAGAGAGAGAACACAGATTAAATAGTAAGGTGTTCATTTTGAAGTGATGGAAATATTTTGGAATCAGAGGTGATGGTTATATAATATTGTGACTGTGTTATATGCATGGAACTTTTGATTTAATGCTATATGAATTTTTAAATTTTATGTGAATTATTTAAAAATGATTTATGGGTAGTAGAATTTTATATATATAATTTATTCATGTAATTTGACCCCTACCAGAAGTGGTTGACTCATAGAGGATGAGAGTAGACTCCCTAAAACTTAACAAAGAAGTAGCCTCATTACAGCTGTTGTGCAGGATTTGGTGTCTTTACTGGAGTGGAATAATAGAAACTTGGAAATATGGACTGTGATTATTGCTCTCCAAAAATGCATTATTTTCCAGAAAGGACAAGCGGTTGCATTCACTTAGGATCAAGAGCTGTGTAATTGTGCATGTTCTTGGCTCTGCCCGAGGCTATGATAATTCTGCTGCTCTTTTATAACACACTCTGAAGGTAACTGGACCACCTTGATCTCCCATAGAACATCACTATATTGATAGCTGCATAATGGGGCCTGGGGATCTAATTATTCCAGATGCCTTCATAAGCTGTGTGTACTCCAGAGGGTGGAAGGTCAGCCCTACAAATATTCTGGAGCCTGCCACATTGGTAAAATTTAGAGATTTACTGGTCTGTTAGCTCAGTATGTAACTGCCACAAATGGACTGCTGTGCCCTTCGGGATGATGATTCTGAAAGATGATGGTAAGGGGAAATCTTCCCCATAGTCAGAGCTTTTGGCAATGCAAGAGGCCATGCACTGTGTAGAGGGAAGTGGCTTGAGTTAGGGTATTCCTAGATTTTTAGGCTCAGCTGGTTGTTAGGGGGCCTGAGAAGAGCAAGACCAAAGAGGTCAGGTGCACAGTAGTCTGCAGAACTGTAAATATATAAAATTACCTGTCAGTTGATAAATAAGTAAATACAAAGTGTTTTAGTCAGCTTTTCTGCCATTATGACCGAAAGACCTGACAACAATTTTAGAGGAGGGAAAGTTTATTTGGGCCTACTATTTCAGGAGTCAGCCCATAGATGGCCAATTGCATTACTCTTGGCCTGAGAGGAGGCAGAATATCAAGGCAGAAGGGGATGATAGAGGAAACCAGTTCAGGAAGCACAGAGAGCTCTCTCACAAGGGACAAAATATATACCCTAAAGGCATCCTCCCAGTGAGCCACCTCCTTCAGTCACACCTACCTGCCTGCAGTTACCACCCATTTAATCCACTGATTAGGTTAAGGTTCTCCTGACCCATTCTTGCATTTTCTCTCACACAAGCTTTGGGGACATCTTCTATTCTAACCACAACAGGCCCTTCAGAATGTGGTATGCAACTCAACGATCTGTGTAGGATTTCGTATCCTGCATCTAGTAGCCAGGGATGGAGATGGGAGAGCCCTGCTCACCATCTCTTAATGACACACCCAGGGAATCTGTGGTTCTGGTCTGCAACTGTAGGCAGTTGGTAGGGAGGTGATTTCCATCAAGTGACAGAGTATCACAACATAAAGGCAGAGCTGCTTCCTCAACACTGAACGTGCTAGGAAACTGGCAAGCAGAGAAAGGAGTTAGTGTTCTGGAAGGAGGTCACCAATCTTCACCTGGAGGAAGGATGTTGCTATATAATGGAGGCAGATGGCATGCACCTGTACTCATGTGACCCTGCGACCTTGGTACTCACATATCCAGCTCTAAGTGCAACTACTGTCTCAAAATGGCTTAGGCCCCTCAGTCAAGAGGAGCAGGATCCATACAAGGCAAACCACCTAGACTGGCAGAAGTGCTAGCCAGAGGGTGGTGGTGGGAAAGGGAGAGGATGTTGCTCTCTTCAAGAGGGTCCAACTGCAGCAGCAGGGCTCTGGTTTCCCTGACTCTCCGCTTGTACATTTCCCAGAAGTTAGGACTGGTCGGATGTTGGGGAAGCTGGGCCTGGATGACGTGAACTGCCTAAGAAGCAACAGAGGGTGAGTGGCTGAGGATGGGTACTCGGCACTGACGGATAAAACCCACAGCTGCCCTTTCCTCAGAGAGGGGCCCTAACTCAAACAGGAACCACTTGCCCTGGAGACTGGCTGACTGGCTCAGGAGAGCCCGGCCTTGAGGCAGGACCAATTCCGAGGGAGTCTGGCCCGCAGTGCTTCCCCGGGATGGGAGGAGGGTTGAAGCTGGCCTCCACTGAGACCACAACCTCGCTCAGCTTCTTGCCTCCCAACCTCCCCCTCCTCTCCCTTGTTTCTGAGAGAATCGCCCTGGTGAGCCATTGAACAATTGCCCTCCCAGGGTCTGCTTCTGGAAAGCCCGATACAAAGCAGCTTCATAAAGTCAATATTGACAGTGAATCAATTTTGAAGTCTACCTCAACAAGAAGTTTGTAGCCCTGAATTTGTTCCCCAGCACAGCGAAAAACGAACCAGCCCTCAAATTATTAGTCATTTATAATAAATAATAAAAAAATTCCACCTCATGAAAACTCCTGAGCAGTTGAAATCTAAGTTGAACATGTACAAATTACTTAAAGGGGAAACACGTTTATTCTCAAGCTCCCAAATCAATACCTATTCTTTTTAAAATACCGCATTCCACTGAAATGGTCTCCTTCACAGTTGGTCAAAAGTTGACATGGCAGACCAAGGCAGACTCCCCTCATTCATTGGTTGACAATATGTTTTGTCTTTTTGCTCAGATCCATAAAGCACACATGTATACTTTTTTTTGGTAATTCAATCTTTAATGTAAAAACAGAAATAATACAGACAATAAATTAAAGACCCCAATGCAAATGATGCCCAAGATGATCCTAAAAGCACACTAGCAAGCCTTGGACACGGGTATGGCTCAAAGGCAGCTGAACAGCTCTTCCTCTGCAGTCCTCGGCCACCCCTGGGAGGCACAAGATCTCATTTGTCCTGGAGAAATGAAGGAATAACTCCCAAGCTGATAGACAGGCTTCGAAGGGAGCAGTTCTGAAAGTTGCTTTCTTATAATCAAAATAGGTATTCTCATGGTCTGGCTGTTTACAGCCAGTACTGTTTACTTTCCTTTGTGTATTTATATGACCAAGTATGGCTAGACTTGTTACCTGCTATCATTTAATTTTAATGGCAAACCTGTTCCTGTGATTTTGGCCTGACCTACAAGAGCTCCTGAAATTTTTAGGTGCTCAAAAACTTGGAATGAATAGCTGTCTGTTCAAACACATCTTTTAAAAAGTTGACTGAGGAGACTAGAGGGGAAAAAGGACAAGGCCTTACACATTTGCAGTGGGGGCCTGGGGTAATCAGGGAATAGCAATCATTCTCTTGTAAGAAATGCAAGGTACATTCCCTGAGGTCAATTTGGGGAAGAAAAAACAAAAAACAAGAAACACCTAAATGTGTGTTTACTGTGAAGAGACACACAATTATGTTTTCTGGTTCCTTCCACTGGCCGGCTCAGAGTGGGATGGGAGGTATGAAAGACACCAATCCCCAATTCTGTTGCAAGCAGGTCTGGGGGACCTCCTACCTGTCCAGGATGCTATTGCTAATCTCATCCTATGTTATAGGGCGAGTTTATGGGAGGCTGAGCAGGGGTGGCCAGGAGATTTTCTATTCAGAGCTGAAGGGGTATTCTCAAAGGCTCCCCCACACATCCCCAAGTCAGCCATGAGAGACAGCCCTCTGGTCAGGAGGGGGATGGGTTTTCGATCCTGCTACTCTGGTCTTGGTTGGGTGCATCCTCCTCTTTCTGCTCCAACTTGAAGTTCTGTGAACAAGGTCACAGGTGAGGCCTGGCCCTGCATTTGCCCAGCTGTGGTTCTGATACATTTAAAGACAATCAAAAGCCACTATATTGTGTTATATTCCACATCTTTGAAAGAAGGCCTGCTTTGTCTATCCCACTCAAAACTTGGCCTGACCTACCTCAAGCTCCTGCAAAACCTCGTCCATGAAGTCCTGGGAATTCTGTTTGTAAGATACAGCTAATCGAATTGCATCATTGAAGAGCTGGAGGGGATGGAGATGGAAACAGTGTGGCAGTGGGCAGGAAGGCCATGAACCCAACCCGACAATCGGCCAACTCATCCTCAAATTCACCTAACCCCAACCCATGCAAGGCCAATGCATTTGTGCCTCATCAAGCCCAGGCCATCACATCCTCCCTTCCCTGTCACATGTGCACACTCACTGGCCCTGTCCTCTTATCCCTTTCCTTCCTAGCCTCCCTGTGACTGCCACCTGACTCTTCCAGCCCCGTCATTGAATTGCTTTGGTAGACTCCCATTACCTTCACGACATTGGTACCATCAGCAGCTGAGACAAAGTACAGGGGCAGAGAGAACTTCCTGGCAAAATTGAAGCTTTTTTGGGTCACATTTATATCTGCTGCAGAGAGAAGTAGGGCATTGGCCTGTCTGTCCAGGGGAAAGGAGAGGGGACTGGAGGGTCAGTGGGGGCCCTGTGCCACAAAGTAGGGCAGAGATGATCAGGGTTGTGTCCTCTGTATCTTAGGAAGAGGGCAAGGATGGCTCAGCTGACATCCTTACTGGGAAGGGAGAACAAATTGCTGACAGCTGCCTGCCCTAGGAGAGGAGAGGAAACATGGAGATGGGTCCCATGCGTCACTGTCACCCAGGTGCAGGGATGGCCCACCATCAATTTTGTTGGCTACCACGATGCATGGGATCTCTGGCCTGAATTCCCGAAGCTCTGCATACCAGGTACTCAGGTTTTTATAGGTGACTTTCCTCTGCACATCAAACACCTGCAAGATACAGAAGACAGTTCTGGTATGTCGACATCTCTGAACTCCACCTAGGTGACTCAAAATACCCAGTCAGTGAAGTGTGAGCATGTGCCACAGAGTGGGAGCCCAGGCCAACACCCTTAGAAGAGGGTCTGAGAGGAGCCAATGATGTGGCACAAGCAGAAGGCTACTTCCAGAGAGAGAAGTGAGAGGACTGAAACTGAGATGGCTAGGTGCCGCAGTCCGGCTGGGCTGGGCAAAATAACGGGGGCGGGGGGGGGGTGACAAGCAACTTGTGAAGGTTGATACAGCGGGAGCCGCCTTACTGTAGGACAGCAGAGCTATATATACACTTAACTGACTATACACAGCTTGTTTCAATTAACATCATCCAGATACAGCAATTAGCCAATAAGGAATCTCTATCATCTTAATGGCTCGCTGGCGTTACTTCATCTTAATAATTATACACAGCTTAACTCAATTAACATCATCTTAATGTCTCGCTGGCATTACTTCTCAAATCACTCCTCCTGGCAAAGTGCCAGGCGCCATCTTGACTTGTTTGTGGCTCTCAACAGCTAGAAGTAAACTTCTGGGTTCTTGAGAGACAGACTTTGGCTCCTATCTGCTTTACCGCACCATTCTTATTTAGTACCATTAGTTATCAGGATTAAAACTCTAGGAAATCCTAAAGGTTCTGTACTTAAGGCACTGCAGGAGGGGTCTGGTGACAAGCCCTTTCTTACCAGAGGGCAGGAGAGGAGACTCCTCTGTTCTCACCACAGTGTGGCCAGCTGCTAGGCTCCTGCAGCAGCATTGGGTCTTTGCCCACTGGCACCTGCATGCGCACAGCACAGAGCCCACGTGCCAGAAGTGGGTGCCCAGGGGAAAGAGAACCTCTAATGACAACATCAGGGGTGGCTGTGAACTGGGGAGGAGCTGAAGGGAGAGGGAGGGTGACCAACTCCTTCTGCGTGTCCTCTGTTGCTGCTCCTTATGGGTAAGTGATAGCCACTCAGGCTTAGGGTGAGTCTGTGCATACTACAGGTAGCCACTAAGTAGAAGGCAGGGCTGGAAGGCTGGGTGGTACAAAAAGCTACGGGAGGCAGGGCAGATTTCAAATACCAATATCGCCCAAGTGCTCTAACCAGAGAGACTGCAGCCAGAGCGAGGCACGGGGTCTGCAGGGTGAGGCCACTGCAGCAAGAGAACTCTCAATAGGCTCCCCTTGGGTGTTCAGTGTTGGGAGTCACATGGAGCAGCACCTGCTGGTGGTCCAGCTGGCTGCCAGTGTGTGTGGAGGTGCTGGGGGAGGGGGTCTTCTCAGCTGAGACCCCAAACATTATTGGTTCTTGACCCAGTATAAAACTGATGTTTTGTGTCACCCCAGTTTTTATTTTGTGTAAAACCAGTCAATTGGGCTGGGAATGAGGCTTAGTGGTAGAGTTTAGGTATGTGCTTAGTTGGGTGCTGGGTACACACTGGAAATCCCAGTGGCTCGGGCGGCTGAGGCAGGAGGATCACAAGTTCAAAGCCAGCCTCAGCAATCTAGTGAGACCCTAAGCAACTTAGTGAGACCTTGTGTAATAAATAAAGAAATAAATAGGCTGGGGATGTAGCTCAGTAGCAAAGTGCCCTGAGCAGTCTATTACTTCATGTGTACAGACAACTAATGTGAAAAAATTCATAAGTGGCCCAAAATAAAAACACACTCCTTTTTAGCCTCTAAGAATGGTGACCTGAGAAGGAGCCGGGGAACCCACAGGCAGCACTCCTGGGGGACACAGGTGTTCGTGGCCCCTTTTCACTAGTCCCTCCATGCTGCTTTGGGTATTCCTGTGGAGTCCACTACACCCAGACAGCAGAGAGGACACTGGGAACAAGATGAGGGCTGGTTTGAGAGGGAAGGGTCACTGGGAAGCATCGGAGGTACTGGGAGCTTCTTGGAGGGAATGTGCTCACCAGCGAGGGGCTGTGGCCCTGTCTCTGTCGGATCTGCTTCTGGAGCCCTGAGGGTGCTGCTCACCCTGGAAGTTCTTCACCTCTCCTTTACCCATTCCCACCTGAGGCAAGCTCACCTGGCGAATCTCACTTGAAACTCCGGGAAGCCTGCGTGCTCTGAAGCATCTAGGAGGTTCTGATCCCCCCTCCCACAGGAACCAGCTTGGTTGGGAGGGCCCAGGACTGCTGAGCCCCTGTCCCCTTCCCCCTCAGGGCAGAACCGCCCAGAGCCTTTGTCTACTCCCCAGCTGGTCTCATACCATGATGCAGGCGTGGGCCTTGTGGTAGTAGGAGGCATGCATGCTCTGGAAGCGCTCCTGGCCTGCTGTGTCCCAAAAGTCTGTAACATGAACACAACTCTGACTGCCTGATGGGGCTGGAGAGCAGACCCCCCAGGCCCCAGACATTTCTGCACGGGTATCTGTACGCAGAAACACCACACATGTGGCAAGTGTCGTGTATAAGTGCATGGGGGGCGCGTGGGAAGGAAGAAACTTCAGACAGTGCCCTATGTCCTCAGGACACGCACTGGGTGTGCTGAGAGGTATGTGTACACTGGCGTGTGTGTCGAGGGGACACGGGGCCAGGGGCCTGGAGGAGGGATAATGCAGACAGGAAGACCCACAAGAGGAAAGGTAGGTGCCCCTCATCCCCACATTCAAGATGCAGGGTTCTCCAAAGTTTCAAATTCCAGTGCCATGGACACAGGTGGTGAATAGTCAGGCAGGAGGAGTGGCCTGGCCAAGGAAGAGGCCATGACCTCATGGAAGGTCAAACTCCGCATGGGAGAGGATGCTCAGGCCACATTTGCTATTTCTTTACACTGGCTGAAGGAGAAACCCTGAATGAGGAAAGCTACTGCCTTGTCAAGGCCTCTGTGTTCCTCTCTCCTTTGGCAGGCACAGAATCCCAACGTCTGCCTGTCTGAACCTTCCTCTGTATGCTGCTTCTGGCCTGATGCTGGGGTTAGAGGCACCGTGTCCCTGTGTGTTCCTTCCTCCCTCCCTGAATCCCTCCATGGACCTCCTCAAACCTCTCTTCCTCTCCCACTTCCTTCCCCTTGAGGCTCAGTGTGGCCTGGGCCTATGCTGCTCACCCACGAGAATGGTCTTGCCATCCACGGTGGCCGTGTGCTTGTACAGAGTCAGAGCATATGTGGACAGCTGCTGTGGCTGGCTGCACTCAGGTTAAGGAGCAAAGATGAATAATGGAGCTAAAGAAGGGGCAGGGAGGGAGGGAGGTATTTGGTGTTTGGGGTGATGGAATGGCCCTCTCCCTTCTTTTCTTTTTGGTTACTTATATTTTAAATGAATGAATTTTGGAGATGGAGAATGAGGCTCTCACTGGCACATGGTCCAGTGGAAGGGTGAGGACAGCAGGGGTTGGGAGTGTGCTCTGGCCATCTAGCTCTGAAGGAAGCCTGGGCCAGGATATCAGAGAAGCTGTCATAAGTGGCACCATGGAGCTGGAAAATGCAACTGTGGATGCCTTCTGCATGGACAGAACCCTTGTAGCCCAGAAAGGAAACCCTAGCCCTAGGCAGCAACATGGCTGTTCCATGGAAAAAAGTGCCCACAAATCAGACAGCTGATAAGCTGTTTATAAATTGAAGTTTGCCTCCTGAAGCACAAAGATGCTGGATGTTGTAACTTGCAGAGCCAGCAGTTAGGCTGGGTGGAGAGTAGCACTGGCTATGAGGTGGACCAAAAACTAAGATTCCAGAGCAACTGCCTTCAGCTACACAGTGCCAGGTCAGGGAGCAACAGGCTCTGGAGGTTTTCTCACTCTTGGTTCTGAGTGGCCTCACCTGGGCGTTACAGGGAGGGCCTCATTCCAAAATAAACAATGCAACAATTCATGGGAAGTGGGGGAAGACAGAAGCTTATATACTACAAAGTTCATTCCTTATTATGGGGCCTGATCTCTCAGGTCAGAGGTTAAGGGACCTGCCCAAGAAGGATCTGAACCCAAGCATTTGATCCATATCAGGTGTTGTCAGCCATTCTTACTGCCTTCCTAATACAAAATAAAGCCAAATATGAGCAAGTTCCAAACCCGAGTGCACCTATCATGTGAGGGCATGCAGGTTACCCAGTGAGCAGGCAATGAGAAAAAGCCAGGCATTCATTTGCCCACCACTCTTCCCTGGTGGAGGAGGTGGAGATGCATCAGAGTGGGAAGAGTCGCAGGAACAAGGGGCATCTCCAGACTTGAAGGATACAATCCATTCATGAGAAATCTCTCCATGAGTCTGTAAGAGAGTATTTAAGGCAGTCATCAGGCAGTGTCTTTTTCTTGTCCCTACTTTATTACCCCCAGGCTGACAACCTAAAAACTACATGTGGCTTCCCCTCTCCTGCTGACTTCCACCCACATGGTTTCTAGGTGAAGTTCCCAATAAGGACTTGTGTCACTGTAAGAGCAGTCCACGTGAAGCTCTCAGATCCATGGTTTCTACTTCAGCACACTGTTTTATGTACAGGGAAACTGAGGCCAGGAAGACTGCATGCTCCACTCAAAAGCCACTTCCCCAAGATTCTGGAGGTCCTGAGGACTTTGCTCAAATGTCACTCAAGCAGGGAGACTGACCCTGAGGACTTTGTTTAATAATTTTGTATTCCTTCCTCCC
Source organism: Ictidomys tridecemlineatus (assembly GCF_052094955.1). NCBI lineage: Eukaryota > Metazoa > Chordata > Mammalia > Rodentia > Sciuridae > Ictidomys > Ictidomys tridecemlineatus. The sequence continues at coordinate 155,876 of NC_135482.1, read as the reverse complement.
TTTCTACCTTGTACATAACAGCAGCTGAGGTGCTGGTAATTTTATTCCCCCTCAATCAGAATGGATTACGGACCAGAGTAGTTCTCAAGTCTGTATCTTGCTGCTGTATCCCCAATGTTTAGGGAAGAGCAAAGGTGCAGTAGGGCTCAGGCACCCTCCAAACACGTGAATGTGGTGGGCACAGTCAATAAGCTTAATACAGATCCCCAGTCTCTGAATCCTTTTCTGGCTTTCACATAACTGACCACCAACTGAAAAAAAAAAAAAAAAAAAAAAGAAAGCAAGCCACCCTTCCCCAAAAGATATGATCAAGATTATATCACAATTAACACAACTATTTTTAAAAAAATTTAACCATTTCTGTATGTTAGAATTGAAAGACAATCAAACATATAAAACCACTTATAAATAACTTATGTTAAGAATTACTGGGGCTAGGGTTGTGGCTTAGTGGCAGAATGTTTGCCTAGCATGTGTGAGACACTAGTTTCAATCTTTAAAACCACATAAAAGTAAAAACAAATAAAATAAAGGCATTCTGTCCAACAACAACAAAACAAAACAAAACAAAACTTTAGAACACAGAAAAAACATCCCTCAATATGGACAATAGTGAAAAAGTAGAGTGGAAAAAGGGAACAGGTCCCAGGGGACCTGTGAACAAAAAATGTTTGTCACTGAAACCTCCAAAGGAAAGGAAAAAGAAGACCAGACTGGAAAATAGAAGAAATAACATTTTAAAAATTCCTAAATTGGGGTAGGGTTATGCATCAGTGGTAGGGCTCTTGCTTAGCATTGGGGAGGCACTAGGTTTGATCCTCAGCACTGCATGAAAAAAATAAATAGTCATTGTGACCTCCTATAACTAAAAAATCATTTAAAAATATTCCTAGGGCTGGGGATGTGGCTCAAGCGGTAGCGCGCTCGCCTAGCATGCGTGCGGCCCGGGTTCGATCCTCAGCACCACATACCAACAAAGATGTTGTGTCCGCCGAGAACTAAGAAAAAATAAATAAATGTTAAAATTCTCTCTCTCTCTGTCCCCCCCCCTCACTCTCTCTTTAAAAAAAAAAAAAAAAAGAGAAGAAGAAAAAGTTTATTAAAAAAAAAATAAAATAAAATAAAAATATTCCTAAATTTGGCAAAAGACATAAACCTATGGAGTCAAGAGGCTGAACATATGTCAAACAAAGTAAATCCAAAGAAAGCCACAACAGGACACAGCTTAGTCAGCTCCTAAACTCCAGAGACGCAGAAAAAGAAAAAAAAAACCTTGAAAGCAGGGGGAGAGAGCAAGGGAGGGAGAGAAAGGGAGGGAGGGAGGAGACAGAGAGAGACAGGGAGAGGGATGGGAAAGAGAAAGAAAAGGAGGAAGAGGGCGAGAGGGAGGGAGGGAGGAGACAGAGAGAGACAGGGAGAGGGATGGGAAAGAGAAAGAAAAGGAGGAAGAGGGCGAGAGGGAGGGAGGGAGGAGACAGAGAGAGACAGGGAGAGGGAAAGGGATGGGAAAGAGAAAGAAAAGGAGGAAGAGGGTGAGAGGGAGGGAGGAAGGAGACAGAGAGAGACAGGGAGAGGGAAAGGGATGGGAAAGAGAAAGAAAAGGAGGAAGAGGGCGAGAGGGAGGGAGGGAGGAGACAGAGAGAGACAGGGAGAGGGAAAGGGATGGGAAAGAGAAAGAAAAGGAGGAAGAGGGTGAGAGGGAGGGAGGAAGGAGACAGAGAGAGACAGGGAGAGGGAAAGGGATGGGAAAGAGAAAGAAAAGGAGGAAGAGGGCGAGAGGGAGGGAGGGAGGAGACAGAGAGAGACAGGGAGAGGGAAAGGGATGGGAAAGAGAAAGAAAAGGAGGAAGAGGGCGAGAGGGAGGGAGGGAGGAGACAGAGAGAGACAGGGAGAGGGAGAGGGATGGGAAAGAGAAAGAAAAGGAGGAAGAGGGCGAGAGGGAGGGAGGGAGGAGACAGAGAGAGACAGGGAGAGGGAGAGGGATGGGAAAGAGAAAGAAAAGGAGGAAGAGGGTGAGAGGGAGGGAGGGAGGAGACAGAGAGGAGGAGAGGAGGGAGGGAGGAAGAGAGAGAAGCCACTTACCCACTTACCTTTGGGGGAAAAACACTAAATGACAGAGGATTCCTCATCATAAACTACTGAGGCCACAGGAAAGGGCACATGATTCTTAAGTATTCAAACAGAGGAACTGTCAACCCAGAATTCTAAATGCAGTGAAAATTCTTGAGAGTGAAGGAGAAACTAAGTTTTTGTTTTTGTTTCTTTCTTTGTTTCACATTAATGAGAAAGAAGAGAATTCGTTTCTAGCAGGCTACCCTAAAAGAATGGCTCAAGGAAATTCTAGAAACAGAAAGGAAAATGATATAAGAAGGAACCTCAGAGTATCAGGAAGAAAGAACAAGGTAAGGAAAAATTCTGGAAAATATAATACAATGTCTTCTCTCCTTTGAAAATTTCAAATTATTTTTGATGGTTAAAGCAAACATTGTAACACTGATGAGAGCTCTCAGTTATGGAAAGGAAATATTGATACAGTTAAATAAGGGAGGGTAAAGGGATGTAAAAGCAGGCAGGGTTGCGATGCTTCACTCCTAATGTCTGTGACCGGAAAGTTGCCTCCAACTTAATACCTAAAACCACCACCACAGGAGCCACACAGAGAGGAACACTCAAAAACTATAGATAAATAAAAATCAATTTTTTAAAAAGTCTAAGTAACCTATAGGAAGGCAGGAAAAAAATTCAAGGCCAGCCTGGGCAACTTAGTGAGATCCATCATCAAAATAAAAACCTACCCAAAAGCAAAGCCAGGGAGTGGATAGCTTCATTGGTAAATTCTAGCAGTAATTTAAGAGTTTACAGCAATCCTTCTCAAACTCTTCCAAAAATTATAGAGAGGAGGAAACACTGACTAGTTTTTTCTATTAGGCCAGCATTGCCTTGATCAAAGCTAGATAATGAGGGTACAAGAAAAGAAAACTGCAGGCAGAAAAAAACCACAAGACACTAGCAACTCAAATCTAGCAGCATATTAAAAGGATTATGCACCATAACCAAGAGGGACTTGTGCTTGGAATATAATTTAAGAAAAGTGATCAACTCAATACATCACCTGAGTACAATGAAGGAAAAATAATCAGGTGATCATTTCAATGGATGCAGACAAAGGATAAGACAAAATCAAACATCACTTCATGAGAAAATACTCAGTAAACTAGAAGAGTTACTACATTTGTGGGCACCCAGTTCTTCACAATAGTCTCGATACATTATTTTCATTTCTGTAAAGTGAATACTCATATCCTCAGCTACATTTGTGTTTCCTTTTTTTTCCTAGTCAATCTAGCTAAAGAACCAACTTGTAGTTTCATTGATTTTTTTTCTCTATTTTTAAATTTTAGTTCTTCTATTCTTTTGTTCAGTCTAATTCATCAGCAGGGTAAAGCCATATATGAAAAGCTCATAGCTGACATCACACTCAATGGGGGGACACTGTTAAGCTTTTCCCCAAGATCAGGAACAAGGCAAGGACACCTGCTTCATGCTTCTATTCAGCACTGTACTGTGAACTCCAGCCAGCACACCTGTGCAAGAAGCAAAACTCTTCCAAAATAGAAAGGCAGAAATACAATTAAAGACAACGAAAACCTGTTATATGTAATAATAATAATAAAAAAAATTCAGCAAAGGTGAAAAATATAAAATTGACACACAAAAAGCAATTATACTTCTATTCACTTGCAATGAATGACAGGGAAAGAAATGAAAATAATTCCTTTTATAATCCCATGAAAAAAAATACTTAGAAATAAATTTAATCAAGGAGACATAAGACTTGCAACATTGAAAACTACAAAACGTTGCTGAAAAATCAAACCAGACCAAGTAAATGGAAGAACATCTGCATTCGTGAACTTGGAGACTTACTGTGTGGTAGATAAAACCACTCAAAGCAATTTACACATCCAATGCAATCTCTTTCAAAATCAAAACGTCTTTTTTCTTTTGTAGAACAGAAAATAGATCCTAAACTCACATGGAAATCTAAGGGATTCCAAGTAGCCAAAGCAAGCTTGAAAAAGGAAAACAGAGTTAGAGGACTGACATTTCCTGATTTCACACCTAAACTACAAATGTGAAGTAATCAAGAGTGTAGTGTAGAGGTGTAGGCCAATGGAACAAAATAGAACCTAGAAATGAAACCTCTCACGTGTGGTCAGTCGATTTTTGACAAGGATGCCAAGACATCCAGTGGGGAAAGGTCAGTCTCTTCAATAAACGGTGCTCAACAATAAGCAAAGAATGTAGACCCTTAAGACATACCCTGAGCAAAACTTAACAAAAAGTAACAAAAAGACCCGAAATGCTAAAACTATTAAACTCTTAGGAGAAAATACAGGGAAAATCTTCATGTCCATGGATTTGGAATGATTTCTTAAATATGACACCAAAAACTCAAAAAGAAAAAAATGGGTAAATTAGAATCATAAAATTTAAAAACTTGGGCTGGGGTTGTGGCTCAGTGGTAGTGCGCTTGCCTAGCATGTGTGAGGCACTGGATTCGATTCTCAGAACCACATATAAACAAATAAATAAAGGTTCATCAATAACTAATAAAAATTTAAAAAATTTTTAAAAACTCTGGTGCATCAAAGGAAACTATCAAGAAAGTAAAAAGACAACCCAAAGAATGAGAGAAAATATTTGTAAATCATATATTTGATAGGAGTTTAGTAAGCAGAATATATAAAGACATCCTATAACATCACAAAACCCCCAAACCACCCAACGTAAATATAGGCTATTTCCCTAAAGTAAATACACAAATGATCAATAAGCACACCAAAGGATGCTCAGCTTCATTAGTCCTGGGAAATGCAAATCAAAACCACAATGAGATGAATGACTAGTATCACAGAAATGGAAAAGAAGGTGGGTAAGGCCGTGGAGAAATCAGAACTTCCGTGCATTGTCAGTGGGAGTGTGACATGATGCAGCTACTGTGGAGGACAAACTGGCAGTTCCTCATAACATTGAACACAGAGTCACCGTGTGACACAGCACTGTCACTCCCAGTTGTATACCGGAAACCTGACTGCAGGGAGTCCAACAGACATGGTGAATATCCAAAAGGTACAAATACCTCATGAGCCTTTCAGGAGGAGCAGATAAACAAGTTGGTGTGTAGATACAATGGAATACTATTGCCATAAAAGGAATAGTCTATGTCATGGATGAACCTTGAAAGCATTATGTTAAGTGAACTCAGCCAGGTGCTGTGATAAGTGGGAACAAAGGAGGTTCTTATATATGGAGCAGGTCTGACTAGTGCTGAGCATTTGGACAGTGAAAGGGGTCCACGCGGGACCTCTTGAGCTGGCTGGCTCAAGTGTTGCCAGGATATCTTCTCTTAACAGATGGCACACTCAGGAATGAAGGGAACGCCTTTCCAGGAGGCAGCACCAGGTCCCAGGATGCTTGGGGGTTGGGAGCCATCATTAGAGCCCACACTCAATGGAGTCCTGGGTGCTCATAAGGAAAATGGCATCTAGAATAGTAAATATGCCACATGAGGAAAAAAGCACACTTTAAGAAGGCTTGTTGATCTGTGCTGCCAGCACTGTAAATCTCTAAACTTCAAGAAGGCATTACAGTTTCAAAACTACCCTCTGGAACTGAGGCTGTGCATAGACAGATGCCCCCAGATAGGAGGAACATGGGCATTAATTAGCTTCTTTTAAAAAAATTTCTTTTTAGTTGTTGATGGATCTTTATTTTTTTATTTATATGTGGTGCTGAGTATCAAACTCAGTGCCTCACACATGCAAAGCAAACACTCTGCCACTGAGCCATAACCCTAGCCCATTAATTAGTTTCTTAAAGAGAGTTTCTCCTGGGTTTAGAGATACTTAAAAATTTGCAAAGAGTTCCTGAGTCCCATTGAAACTGAACCAAGATTTTTCTTACCTACCCACCTTTCTTCAGATATACTGTTGCCATCCTGGTCTCTACCTGTGGAACATTTTACCTGAGATATTGCTAGGGATGAGAAGTGGCACATCTCATGAGGACAAGCCGCCAGCACTCACTGCAGAGCCTCTCCTCACTTCTCTAGGCAGAAGGTTCCACAGTGGATCAGGTAGGTACTGAAGTCAATGGACTAAATTGATTGTGATTGCTATCCATACTTCTCAGCCTCAGGAGTTGCTTCAAGAAAGCATCTTTACCACCTTTAACCAATCTGTCACTTTCTTCTTTCCAGTCCCACTGTCTCAGGCCCATAATCCCTCAGCCCACATACCACATACAGAAGTTCCCCAGTTTTCACATCCTCACCCTTGATCACGTCAGTAGTCTCTAGGGTAACCTGCTCTACACTTTCAATCAGGACTTGTGGAAATACCCAAATTTCCTCTGTCTTTTTGACTTACCCCCCACTCCCTCAACACACACATCTGCTGAGGTGGTTTCCTTGTTCCTCCATGTAAACCTGTGTTCCAGCCAAGACTGCTCCCTCACCAGGCCATAGAAGCCACTATGGAGGACTTTTCTAACAACCCAGATCCACTCTGGGCCTGGTCATTTTTCCGTAATCTCCCAACATACTTGGACTTGCCCACTGCACTGTCCCCTAGGCAGATGATCTTCACGTTGTCATCAGCATCGTATTTCTCTTGGTCCAGCTCACATGGTTGGGTTCTATCCCCTGCCATTGGCTCTCAGTTGTAGAGGCCCAGCTAGATGATCTTGTCGGTGTCTGGGAAGGTCAAAAAGAGGTTGCTATTAGAGATAAGAACTACCCTCAGCCAAATCTGTTTCTTCCTCCTGGATGGGAGAAAGGAACCCAAGGACACACATCTTTCTCCCTTTACCACTGATGTAACTGCCACATGCTAGGCCTCAGGGTCGTAACCTTGTCTCATAAGATTCTGTTATCTTCCTAGTGCAAGTAAGCTCAGGCCACACTTCCCACCTGCGATGCTGAAACTTTACAAGTTCAACATATGGGTTTTCTTACTTGTCAAACAGTGACAAAAAATAGTACCCATGCCACATGATACGTACAAGACATTGTAAGGCAAAAACAATCTGAGTTCTCATCACCAAATAACATATACTACATAGCCAAAGATGCCTAACCCACATTCCTGACTATCTGCCCTCTCACCTCTCACCTCCCCCTAATCTTCCATCCTGTTGCATTCAGCAGCTGCCTGTCTCTCCTCAACATGGATATTCCCCAAACCCTCTTCTACAGGAGATATTTTTTAAACCTCTAGTAATTTCAAGCAGCTCCTAAATAGTAACTACATGGAGAATGCTTCCCTTAGTGCCAGATTCAGACATGTAATTGACCATCAGACCTGTAAATAGGAAATGAAAGGCCTGCAGGCAAGTTACATGTTAACACAGGTACTATAATCCTGCCCATCACAACTGCTGCTCTTCACATTCCCATATATACAAGACACCACCACCATCCAGTGCCTATGTATAACATCATCTCTAGCCTGTTCTACTCCCCTCACACCTAAATATGGCACTGCAAACGTTTCTAAGTTCCTGAACTAGCTAGGCACACAGAAAAGATACTCTGATGAGGACCTAACAGCACTAATTCGCACTTACTTACTGGGCAGACCTCGCACTGAGTTCAAAGGTGTGCACAGGAGTTGACTGTAATGCCTTTGCATTAGCAGGAACTGAGCCTTGCTCACTGCAGTCCTCTCAGCCGTTAGTGCAGTGCCTGGGAAGTGGCAGATGCTTGGTGAACATGTAAGGGTTCTCTCCTTCCACGTCCACTCTGCGGCGCAGCGACCTATACGAAAGCCAAACCTAACCTAGGACTGTGAGCTCGAAGGCCTTCAATGGCTGATGCTGTCCTCGAGATGTGGGGACAAGCTCTCTTGCATTCGACAAACACTTCTGGGCACTCAACGCTCGGCTGAGAGAACCCTTCCCAGGCCCTCCCTCCGCCCAGGGCCCTCGAAGCGCCTCCGAGGGGCGGGCCCCGCCGGCCTAGGCACCCTGGGAGGCCCCGTCCTCACGTGCGACCCGGGGCAACGGCTGGAGACACCAGGGACGCCACCGCCCTGCGGACCCGTAGCCACGCCGGGCCCAGCCGCCAGCCCGCTCACGCAGCACCGCCAGACGGGGTGCAGCGTCCTGCAGCTGCTACGCAACCGCGCCAAGGACCCCGAGCAGGGCTGCCCGGCAGAGCGCCCGAAGGACCCCGCCGCGCACGGGGTGGCTGGCGCAGGGCCTAGCGGCGGCCGGCCACAAAGTGACATTGGGCTCCGGAGCGCCCGGGTTCAGCTGCTGTGTGCAGGGGCTGGACTCGGGGTTGGGTCGGGGTCGGGGGGCCTTGGGCCGGGCTGGTCTAGGTTCCGGGGCGTGGAGGGAGGGCCATCAGCTTTTGCAGGCTTATGAGCAGGAGGTTGCTGCAGGTTGTAGTTCTTTGATGGGTAAATTTGAGCAAATGTCTCAACTTTTGTCACCGACTCAGCGGGTCATTTAGCTCATGCTAAAGGAATGAAATCAAACAGGACTAATAAAGAGAGGGTTAGAAAGAATTTTTATATTGATTAATATTGATTAATATAGCAATGTGATTACTCATAAGCAGAAAAGCCAGGAGAGGTGGCTCTGCCCCATTGGCAGAAGGGCAAGGAAGGCAAAGGATAAACACAGAGCTGTGGATCAGAAATTTGCATATTTATAGGTTACATAGCAATATTCATTATTAAGTTGCAATTTCTTAGTCCACCTGCACCGTTTTGCACATGATCATAAATGTGTCTCAAATCGTTAAGTCTTGCCCCAGGTGTTTCTTTTACTGTGGAAGTGAATTCCAATGAGAGTCCTGGTTACTTTCAGTTGTGGTCACATCTGGTTACATCAATTGATTTTTTTTTTTCAGTTTTGAACAATGAATGCAGCTGGCTAGAGTTTTTGACCATCCATCTTGAGCATAGAGCATTTAGTGCCTTTTGTCACCAGTTTAACTCTATACTCCTGCCTCATTTTGACATTTGTAACTAAGCATGAGCCTAGATGGCCCCAAAGCCTAAATTGCTGTGAGTGAGCAGGAATTAGGACAGGGGCCTGTCACTGATTCACCTGGCAGGTTCCAGGTGCCCATGAGATCAGCTCTTATGCCAAACACTTTCTAGGGACTGTGTGCTACCGTGCCCTAGAGAGAGAAAGAGACCTGTAATATTGCAAAGGAGGCTCTGAGAAGGCTGGAAGATCAGGGAGAAGGTGCATTAAATCTATAGGAAACCGGGTAGTCATAAGCCAGGCAAACACAAGTTCTTTTATTTCAACTTAATTTCTAATATCTATAACTCTCAATCACATATCACACATTACACAATTATTTATATATATAATTGAGCAAAGGCAAAAAGCAGATATAAATGCAGAATTACTGTAGGTGGTCAAATAGAACTTGTCCAGGGTGCAGAGCCACGTTCAGTGAAAGGCCAAGGTTCGTCGTCGGAGATCAAAACGCACACACAGATAGCAGTGACAAAGATGAAGCACTTGACTGCAAGCTGGTTCTAGCTTATATAGAAAGTGAGAGTCAGTTATCTTAAACCAGGAAGCTCCCGGGGCCAATCATAGTAAAGGTCAGATCATCACCTACGGTGCATGCATGTCCACCCTGCATAAGAGTCATGGGGGGCACCAGCTGTCCACGATCACGGAAGACAGGAGGACCAATTAGAAAATTTTCAAAGCAACTTTTTATCTGCCCACTGGCAACTTGCCTGCCACCATGTTGCATTAGTGGCTACTTATCTGAAAGGCCTTGGGAGTTCTAGCCGCCCACTGGCAATTTGCCCACCGCCATGTTTGAAAGGCCCAGGGAGTTCTCATGGAGACTCCCAACATTCGGAATAGAGAGCAGTTTCAGAGTGTCAGCTTGAGATATCAGCTTGGAGTGGGCCGTGTGCTATCATCATGGACAGGAGAAGTTGTACTCTGCTGAAGCCTGGGGATGGAGATTCAGAGGTTTATTGTGGTGGTGATTTTCCTGGGCAAGGCTCATGATGAGAATTGATCAGGTGATGGGATCAGGGTGCTCACAATGTCCAGTCTCAGGGCATGCCTCCTTTTAGGGATCTCAAATGAGGGGTTGCTTACTCCATGGTCTGGCATGTTTGATGAGCTCCTGATCCTGGATTTCCAATATGTGTTTGATAAGCTTGTGCATCCACGTGCTTCAAATTAATTCAGTAAGTTCACATGTGGTCATTCTTATCAGCATGATTAACTTCTTTATCACTTTGTGCTTTATGGTTGTGCCTGGTAGGTGGTGGTGGTGGTTTACTTGTACAAACAAGGCATGGAGTCATTCCACCTCAGCACTCAAAATCGGAGCTTCACAGGGGTCGGAGAAAATGGCTCGGGGCACCCCCTGCCTGAGCAGAGCAGGATGCTAAATACTCCCTGCTCAGCGGTGCTTCTGCACCCTCTCGTGGCAGTTCCGGTGAAGCTCTGAAATTTGTTCGGATTATTCCAGGCCAAGATTTTGGAACTCAAACAGAAATAAAGCCTACCATCCCACACCCGTAATCCGAACGGATGAAGACAGCAAGAAGCAAAGTACATGGTTGACAGGCCTTGGAATCTGGCAGAGGTGCCTCTGCATGTAATGCTGTGTTGGTTTTCTGAGTGCAGTGGCCCAAATGCTGGGCCTCCTGTGATGCCTTCTGGAGAGAAAGGATGCTACTTGAACTTTCAGGGCATCTGGGAAGAAATGTACCTTGGGAGCCAGGCCAGCACCCCATGGGGAACAGGTACAGATTTTCACCTTTCAACACAAGTTATAGAGCTTCATTTTGAATAAAAAACAGAGGTATCAAGAATTTTCTTAAGTTTTCTGCTTAGATGAAACCACTGCCATCCTTCAGTAGTGTAGTTGGCAGCTTCCTGTTTTAGAGGGAGAATTTGAGAATTATTCAGGACTCGAAGGTGGGTCTTTTCAGCTCAGCAGTCACAGATCAGAATTGAGCTTCCTGTGACTTCTGTGCAGTGAAGTCTTCCCTAGACAGGGAAGTATTCCACCTTCCCACCACCTGTGCCCAGGGTCACACTCCTGCAATAGCCTTCTGAGTGGGGTATGACTGAATTTGGACATGCTTGTGTCTGTGGGGCATCTCCCTTGAGTATTGAGAAGGAAACATGGCTGAGGAAGGCCCAGGGAGAGTAGACAAGGGTGGATTTCCCATCCTCTTTTGTGCCTTCCTGATGCACCTTTCCTTCTGAGATTAAAAGAGACACCTTGGCTGTTCCAAACTGTAGATAGCTAGAGGAGAAGCTGGAGGAGGTAGGAGAGGTGGTTTGTCCAGCCCTGGGCTTTCTGGACTCTGGGACTTTGGGGGTTGAGATTCTAACACATGAAATGTGGAATGCAGACATTGAAACTATAGCAAAATCTTTTTTCAGATCAAGGCATGGAATAGTGGGCTCCATTTTAGCTTAAATGTGCAAATTTTATGTGTTGGAAATAAACAGAACACTAAATTTCAGGGGTTTTACATCAGGGCTAGGCAGTGGCATAGCTCTCTCTGTAGCACCCTTTCTCCCTAGAAGGCATCTAAGCTCAGGGCTGGGAATATAGCTCAGAAGGTAGAGTGCTCGCCTCGCGCGCACAGGCCCTGTTCAATCCCCAATACCAACAGATAAATAAAATACACAATAGGACTGGGGATGTAGTTTAGTGGTCAAGTATCCCTGAGTTCAATCTCCAGTACCCCCCAAAAACAGAAAAGTAAAAAAAAAAATTCAAGCTCAAAATACAGTTGAATTGCATCTTGTGGAAAGAGATGAGATTAAAATTTGGGATGGGGGTATAAAGCTGCAGCATGAAGTGCTCCGAGATACTCAGAGGCAGGACCTCTAATGACAGCCACCTCCAGGCTTTCCCTGGCCATTGTGGCCATGTGGGGATCCTGGAGTTGCCTCCATGTCTGTCTGTCCTTTTCCAGGTGTTCTCCGGGCAAAGATACAGACTTGGGTTGTTATGCCTGCATTTTCCTGAGATGAATGAATGCATGTACAACTTTAAAAAATCTCTTTCCATAGGCAACAACTGCATCCTGAGCCTGTTTATCAACTGCATCTACAGGTGTTTCCATACAGAACCCACTACTGTGCCCTAGTGTGGGGCACAAGAGTAAGGGCAGCCCAGGTGGACCAGGTCAGAGGCCTGGGGAAGCTCAGAGACCCCAGGCCTCCATCACACAAATGTACTGCATTTCTGTCATTAAGGCACATTCTGATTCCTTAATTTATTTGGCTATTCTGCATAGAACTTCTTGTGTAATTGTATGCTGTATTTAGACATGTTTTCAAGACATATTTTCTAAGCAGTTGAAAATTCTTAGGTTCATATTGAATCATATGGTGTGCTCATGTATAACTCTGGGAAAAAATTAAACTTTTAAAAGTGATGAACTCTGTATTCCACTAGTAATAAATGAGAGTTCTGGTTCTACATCTTCCAATGGAGACTGCATCAAAGAAGGTTGCAGCCACTTAATACACATGTAGTGCCAACCCGGCAGTGTAGGTCGTTTCCCCTCATGTCAGGGGACGCTGAGAAGCATTTCTATGATTCTTTGCCATTTTCATATCTTCATTGGTGAGTTGTCACTTCAGATCTTCACCTGTTTTTAATTGGATTGTTGGTTTCTTACCATGTTTAGGATACAAGTCCACTTTAGATATGTATTTTCCAAATATTTTAACCCATCTGTGGCTTATTTTTTGTTCCCTTAATATAAATTTTTCAGAGTAGATATTTTTATTTAAATTTTTTTGGTATTGAGCATAGAACCCAGGGGTGTTCTACCACTGAGCTATACTCCCAGGTCTGCTTATTTTTTTTTAATTTTTACTTTTATTTTTTTTACTTTGAGATAGGGCCTTGCTAAGTTGCCTCAGGCTACCTAATAGCTGGGACTAGAGGCATGCACTACCATGCCCAATGACAATTCCAATTTTAATTAAGCCCACATTATCAATTCTTTCTTTCATGGATTTGTTTTGGAGTTGCATTTAAAAAACTCAATATGAAACATGGTCATAAATATTTTCTACTACAGTTTTTATAGTTTTACACTTTCAATGTAAGCCATGGACTATTTAGAGTGAATTTTGTGAATCTGATAAAGGTTTTCCTCCCATTACTCTTATAAATTTTCTAAGCACTCCATCACCATCTGTGTAGCAGATGCTCTTTTCTTCATTGAAGGTCTTTTTCCTTTGACAACATTAGCACTCTGTTGGTATGGGTGAGCTTTGGCCTCTCCATTCATCTCCATTTATCTACCTGTGTATTCCTTCACAACATCACATTTCCTCACTGCTTCAGCTTTCTGACAGGTGTTGAAATATAGATGTGTGAGTTCTTTGTCCTTCTGTAGTCTGTGTTATCTATTCTTGGTTCAGAAACAGTTTGCTGGAAATTTGAGTGTGATTGAGCTGAATCTGCAGATGAGGTGTGAGAGAATTTCATCTTGACTATGTAGAGACATGAACAAGAAATATCTCTATTTATTTATATTTTATTTGATTTCTTTCAATTTGCCAAGGTTTTCTGAAAGCACAGTTGTAAGTAAAAACTTATATTTTAAATTTTCAACTCTGGGGGAGATATTTTAAATGGAATTGTTTAAGTTTTTTTCTTATTCTAGTTTTTAAATTCCAATTTTTCCTATACAGTTTTGATGACTTTTAAGAAATCAATTGACTTTTGCTTGTTGACTGTGTTTTTTTGCCTTTTGTTGTTTATCCTGTACGAGCAAACACAGAATGGTGGATTCTACCATTAATTTCAGAGCTTCACCAGGACTGCCACAAGGGGGCGCAGGGCCATTGCTGAGTAGTGAGCACTGAGCATCCTCAACTGCCCACAGTGGCCAGCAGGGGGTGCTCAGAGTGACTTTCTCTGAACCCTCGTATCATCCATCTGCCAGGGATGGGTGTCCTGTGCCCACAGCAAACTTTCTTCTCAGGACTCATCTGGGGAAATTCCATGGCTGGGGATACCTGGGGTCTATGCCCACAGTGAGGTAACCCTAACCTTCAAGACCTACCATAACCCTCACCTTGTGGTCCACCAGGGGAGACCATGGCTGTGGACATGTGGGGCTATGGCTGTGGTGACAAAGCTTCCTTTTCCTTGGGACCCACACAGGGAGATGCTGTGGCTGAGGACACCTGGAAGCCATGTTCACAGTGAGGTCACTCAAACCTAAACTTGGAACCTCACCCAGGAAAAGGCCACAGGTGCAGGCTAAAGGCACCTTGGAGCCATGACTGTTAGGGCATGATCTCCTTGTACCCTCACAGGGAGATGCCTTGGCTGGGGACACGTAGGGACCATGTGTACCAGGAGATTTCTTCCCCCTTGGCCTCTACACATGGATGCCACTGTGGTTTTGGACTGAAGTCTACTGAGGAAAAGGTGGGAAGACTGAGGAAAAGCCTCTTGCCCACTCTCCCCTGTGCTGAGGAAGAAGCTCTGCTGTGTTCTACTTTTGTAGGTCATATTTTAGTGGGACTAAATTTTATGACAGTATCCCTTGTGAGGCTTCGGCTACTCATTGTCATAGTATTCTAAAGTACATGTTATGGGAGAAATCCCAGGACACTGAAAGGAGAAACTGAGACATGAACTCAGGGTAGTTCCGGGGAGGCCTGGGGTTCCCAGCAAGTGGCATCTCACTAGTGCCTGAGAGGAAGGACTAATGTTGCCTCATTGTTTATATTTATCTTTATGTAACTTTTTTTAGTGTTACAGTACTTGAAAAATGTTGAGAAGTTGATGAATCAGTGTGATAATAATATTATGGCTGTACTGAAGAGATATTCCTACCATGTGACTATGAGTTTTGTAGACAATATCAGGGCTTTCTGGATAAGTCTGCACACAGTTGAGTGGCCTGCCTGAAATTCCCAGAAGCCACTGTGGTGATAAGTGTGCCAGACTACACTGCCCAGAATCCCTGGGGTGCCTGGGCAAACATTGCTACAGCTCCCACAGTCCTTTGTGAAGAGGGCTGGTCAGGCAATCACTGAGCTACACTATCAAGATTCCTTGGAATACCAGGGCAAGCACATGGCCCAAAGCTCCCAAAGGCTCCATGGTGGGGGCTGAACAGCAGAATACCAGACTGCAGTGGCACAATTCTCAGGGTTCTCTTGGTATCTATGTGACAGGCAGCTCCCAGCCTTTGGGGTGAAAGATGCATTGGCAGAACAATTGACTACACTACATGAACAATGGGTGCCTGCAGCTCCAAGAGGTCTCTGCAATGAGGACTGGATTTCACTGCCTAGAGTTCCTGAGCTTGCCCATGTGAATGTGCATCATGGAGCTCACATGGCCCTCCACAATGAGGGCTGTACAGGTAGAATACTGCACTGGGAATGTCTGAGGGAAATATGCACCTCTGATAGTCCTCCGTGGTGAGAGCTGCATGGGTAGGTCATTGGACCATAGTACTGAGTCTTCAGGGTGCCTGAGCAAGCATTCAGCCTGCAGCTTACATAGACATCTGACAGAGGTGTATGTGGGAAAACACTGGACTACATTACTCACAATTCTCAGGGGGGCAGCAGAAGCTTACAGGAGTGCTCCCCACTGTGAGCTAGAAAAACATGGGACTACACTACCCACAATCCTAAGGGGAAAGAAGCTCTCAGGATCCCCCACAGAGAACCAGCAAAACACTGGACTTCACTACCCACAATGTTTGGGTGGGGGTAGGAATGGGAGGTTCATAGGAATTCCTTCACCATGAGCTGTAACGTGGGACTACATTACCCACAATCCTGGGGGACAGAAATCACAGGATTCTCCTGCCTCCTGTGAGCTGGTAAAACATGTGACTAAATTATTGACAATCCTGAGGTAGTAAGTCTCCCAGATTCCCCTACAGGAGCCAGCAAAATACCGGCACTACAGTGCCTTCAGCCCTCAGGGGCAGAAGTTCTCAAGAGCCCCCTTTCTCCCCCCATCCACACCCTTCGAGCAGGCAAAATGCTGAACTACATTATTTATAATCTATGGAGTGGGAGGTAGAAGTGCACAGAATCAACCCCTCTGAGCCAGAAAATACAGGGGCTTCATTACCATCCTAATGGGGCAGAAGTTCCCTGGGTTCTGCAGAGGGAACCAACAAAATACTGGATTACATTACCCACAATCTATGGGGGGGGGGTCACCTCATGGGATCATTGCCCCCAACAAACTGACAAAATGCTGGACTACATTACCCACAGCCCTCAGGGTCAGAAACTTTTAGGAGAATTATTTCTACCTCTTTCCGTGAGTGGGAAAAAGTCTGGACTAAATGACCTACAATCCTAAGGAAGATGTGTTAAAGACCCCCGTCCAATGAAAGACCCCCATATCCCTGTCCAAGGAGAATCACACGAAACACTGGCTGCAAAAGCAAGAGGTTTAGGTTTATTGGGACACAGGCGCCTGCGGGTGCCCAGCAACCTCAGCCGGAGCTTTGGTGAACTGGCATACCGGGCTTGGGGATACAGAGATTTTTATAGGGTTTAGGACAGGTTTCACGCGCCCATGGGAGGCAACCGGTTTCTTTAAATCTAGCATACCCACAGGTTTACATTCCGTTGCTTATCTGTTCCGGTTTATTCATGCATGCCCCAGGATGTGGGTGCTCTGTTCTTCAACCTGTTGTCTGGAAAGCATGCCTGGCACCTGAACCTGTTTATGGGGTGCCTGGTATCTTGGTTTCATATCTTGGCCTTAGGTAACTGGGCTAACTGGGCTAGGGTCTTTCAGATGAAGCCCCAGGATCCCTCATGAAGAGCTAGCAAAATGCTGAACTACCTTACAACAAGAATAGAGTTAGGGTTTGGGTTTTTCTGGCTCTCCTTGGGGGATCCTGGGTGCTTCCTCACCCTAAGAATTATGGGTGCTGTAGTCCTTGATCTTACCCACACACCTCTGCCAGGAGACCCCTGAAAGCTGAATGCACATCTTGCCCTTATACCCTGAGGATTCTGAGTAGTTTTAGGGGTAGGATTAGGGCTAGGCAAAAATTAGCCACAGGGCAAAGGTTAGTGAGATTTACAAAACCAAGAGGTACTCTTGAATTTCTGCCACTAAAGACCATGGGTAGTATAGTCCTAGGTTTAACCACTGATACTGGAATTCCTGGGAACTTCCTCCCCTTAGGATTATGGATAATGTAGTCCCAGTATCTCCTGCTCTTTGCTTGGCACTGTGGGAGGTCCTCCCTAAATATTGTGGGTGAAGTATTAAGAGGTGAAGTATTAAGTGGGCTCAGGTTGAGGAATTCTCGGGAATTCCTCCCCCCAACTCAGATGGAATTGTGGGTAACATAATTCCACATTTTATTCAACTGTGGAAAATTGTGGGAGATTCCTCTCCTGTTAGAGTTTTGGGTAATGTAGTCTTATGATTTATTGGCTCTGTGCAGAGGATCTTGGGAACTTCCTTCCTCCTAAGATTATGGGTAAGGTAGTCCAAATTGCCTGCCTACTGCTGGGTATTCTGGGAGCCTCCTTCCTGAGGATTTTGGGTAATGTAGTCCCATGATTTGCCCTCTCTCTCTATGTAAAGAATTCTGGGAACTTCCTGTGCCATAGAATTGTGGGTCATGTAGTCCCATGCATTACACAGTGTGTGTGTGTGTGTGTGTGTTTGTGTGTGTGTGTGTGTGTGTGTGTGGTGGGGGGGGGAACTTGTGGAAGCTTCCTTTCCTGTGGACTTGTGGGTATTGTGGTCCCATGATTTAGCCTCTCCGAGCAAAGAATTCTGGGAACTTCCTCTCCTTAGAATCGTGAATAACATAGTCTCAACATTTGCCATTCACCACTGGGTATTCTGTGAGCCTTTTCCAATAAGGACAGTGGGTGAAGTAGTAAAGAGCATACTGTTAGACCAGGACGCAAGAAAAGACCACTGACTCCAATTAAAATCAAATTAAAACACGCTTATTATTTCGACCGGCCAGGCTGCCTCTCCCTCTCAAAATGGCAGGAACAAGACAGCAGCAGCAGCTTTCCTGCAGCCCAGCTTTATAGCCCAGAAAGTTACACAAAGGGGGGTTACAGATAACAGAACTCTGACGAGCATCACACTGATGGTAGTTTACATTTTTTGCTGGCCCCAACATCAGAATTTATGAGGACCATTAGAGCCTCAGAGAGGGTCGTTGTCTGGCCAGGGAAGGCCAATATTTATGAGGTGTTGATAGACTCAACCTGATCTTTTATTAAAATTGGGAGCCATCTCGCCACAAAGCCATAAAAAGCTAATTTCGGCTTTACTATAAATTACTGCAAATTCTGAACCTGCTTGGAATGCCTGCCCGTGCCTTGAACTCACCCATGCCTGGCTCTCTGACCAGATAGCAGCCCTCTCTGAAACTTAGTGACACCTCATAAATATTGGCCTTCCCTGGCCAGACAACGACCCTCTCTGAGGCTCTAATGGTCCTCATAAATTCTGATGTTGGGGCCAGCAAAAAATGTAAACTACCATTAGTGTGATGCTTGTCAGAGTTCTGTTATCTGTAACCCCCCTTTGTGTAACTTTCTGGGCTATAAAGCTGGGCTGTAGGAAAGGTGGGGCTGCTGTCTTGTTCTGGCCATTTTGGGAGGGAAAGGCAGCCCGGCCGGTTGAAATAATAAGCTTGCTTTAATTTGATTTTAATTGGAGTCAGTGGTCTTTTCTTGCGTCCTGATCTAACATTTTGGAGTTCCCCAGTGAGATGACCCTGCCCGACCAGATCACAAGACCAGACTGCTGGAAATTCTGAAGCCGGCCTTCGCTCCAGGGCTCTGGGTTGGAGAGCCACTCTAAGGGGTGCGCAACTTGAGACGTTCTAAGGCCTCGGAGTGAGCCTTCTGTCCCCCGAGCACTGCAGTGAACTGCCACACTAAAACTATCAGCAAGCACCTGGTGGAGGAGGCCTCCATAGGTAAGTGGCGCCTTTATAACATCTGGTATCCGGTTAAGGGAGATCTCTTCTGATGACAGAGAGGTGGCCTGGCGAGGCTCACATATACTCCTGTCCAGACAGTAAGGAGAAATCGTTCTGTCTTCTGTTCTGTTCTGTAGGGAATTCCTCTGGAAGGGTAGAGAGGTGCTGACGGGCACGCACGCACTCCTACCCCGGAGCTTTGGCAAGACGTTGCACTGCTCCTCTGTTTTTCTGTTTTGGCGCTGGATTTCTGTTTTCTTGTGTTTTGTTCTGTGTTCTATATGTTTTTTTTTTTGTTTGTTTTTGTGCGTTTTGTTGTGTGATTTCTGTGGTAAAAACTTAAGGATATTGGACGTGAAAATGGGTAATAAAGCAAGTCAGCCTGACACCCCTTTGGACTGTGTTTTAAGGAACTGCGATGAACTTTACCCCCCTTTGTTAAGCAGGAGGAGAGAAGCCCCTGGCTGGCTGCTGGAGCACACCCACTGCAGAGGGCAATGCCTGCTGGGGATCTAAGAACTGAGTATCTCCCAGGTTAACAAGTGAGACTCCTTTAAAACCCCTTGTCCCTCCAGATCAAGAGAGTCACAACCTTTGGGCAGAGTCCCCCGTGTTTCTCCTTTGTTAGCAAAGCAATAAAACTCCCTTTTTCTTTTTCTCAAAACCCTGTCCTCATTATTAAATTGGCATTAATTGGCTCTAAGGTCAGGAACCGAACTTTTAGTTACAAATTTTGATACCCCCCACCCCCAGAACTTTTTGAGAACTGACTACTGAAATGTTAGGAGATGGAATGTGCCTGGGGTGGAACCGGACCAGAGGAGATAATCCTGTAAGTAAAAGGAGGGACCGAGGGACTCCCAGCAGCTGCTGAAGCCCTGTTGCTTCGGGGAATTCCTGCCTTCCTTCCTTGCACTGTAAGGATTATGCCACCTCTGTCTTCTTAAAAAAAGAGAAAAAGAAAAAGGAGACACTTAATGCAGTAAAGTCGTCATGGAGACCCTTGATTTTATATTTCAGGTTGCCCCTCTGTGAAAACATCTGGTCCCCTTGTGGGGACATCTATGGTGCCACTGGTGTAGGAGATTTTTCTCTTATCTGCTCTGTTTTAAAGGTTTCTGTCTGTCAGCCATAGTCTGGAGCTCCTCTCTGTCCTGTGTCTTTGTTTCTGACCCTTTAAGACATGTGCAATAGTGTGTTGATATTATAAATTGTTTCTTGGGAATGATCTTGGCTGAATGTGTGTCTAAAAGATGATGTTTTATTGTAACAATCTGGTATCTGAATGGGTTTTTGATGCATTGCACAATGCTGCAGTTAAAAGTTGGGTTTAGGTAATTGTTTAGTTTATGATTTCAGATAATTCATGTCAGAGAACTTAAATACGTAGGATGGAAAACTAAAGAACTCTACTTCCAAGTTGGCAAGTAACTTCCCAATCATTCAGTCTTTTTTTCACCAATTTTGAATTGGGCAGCCTGGGAAAATGTTACTGTGTGTACCAGTGCATTAATTTGGACAAGGATAGTAAATCATAGTATGGTATCTGTTGACAAAACAAGAAGTAAAGATATAAAATTTTGTGAATTGTATCTTAAACTTGTATCATAATTTTCAACATTCAAACCTGAAAATTATGACTTATAGTTAAAATGCCTTAGGCCTGAGGTGTCTGCTCAGAATAGCAGTTTTTCCCTGCTCCTTCCAGACCTCAGCCAGGACTTATGTTGAAATGCAAATGAAAGAAACCTGCAAGCTCAGTAGGAGACTGATCTGAGACCTAAGGAAAAAAAAGTAAATTGTATGGTATTTACTAATTACTGGCCAGTCATTTTTACTAGGACTCTTGTTTTTTTCCTTAGATTCTGTATTTTTTTGAGCTCATGATTTTGACCCTACAGACCTAGATTAATGTTTTTCTGATCAGTCCTATCTTTGACCAACTGTGGAGTTTTTGAAACATTGCAATGGAGATTTCACCTGAGAAAAGCTACTAAGGCCTTTACTATTGTTATGTGTGCACACTTTTGTTTTATGTTGTATGTCTATATATACATATGTCTGTATATCATATATATGATATACAAATTAACATATATAAGGAGCGCTCATAAAAACAAATTTAAAAAAATGGATCCAAAGATCTTTAATTCATGTGATTTAAATGGTTCAATTTAAATTGGATAAAAAGATAAAAATAAATGTCTTTAAATTTAAGCTTACAAGTTTTTCTAGGTGTTCAAAAAACTCATAAAATATTAATGTCTATAAAATGTCTAATATGCCTTGGTTCTAGGACTTTTACTTCAACAAAAAATGGTTTACACTGTTCAATACATTTGTCTAATATTTTGATAAATAAGTAAAGTAAATTTGATATGGGATTACTCATTCATGAGTACTTTTGTTAGATATCTGATTTACTAAGGTCTGTATAAGTTTGTACTAAAGTCTGTATAAGATTGTAAAAATTAGTCATGTGTTAAAGAGACAAAAAATTCTTAAAACATAAGTTTACCCATAACATTGTGTTTATTAAGTTTTATTTTTTTCTAGAGCAAGCAACCATAAAAAATAAACAACTGGTTAAATAAGAACTGTTATTTTAGAGCACTGTACTGCCATTTCTTTAAAAGCTAAACTTGGTTAATGTAAAAACATCAATGTAATTGTGATGCTATTAATGTGCCCATATCTTCCAGGTATACAAGTCTGTAAGGTAGAAACTTTGAAAGAGCATTATATCAAGCTGGTGTTCGGAAGTTGTATGGTAAAAAATATATTGGGGATTTATTTACCTGTTATCAATAAGATATGTAAAGTTTTATGTTACTTCTTACATTGGGGAACAATTTAAATGTATTTTTAAGTTAATGAGAGCCTAATCTATGTAAAGGTTAAAAACTTTCAGCCTCTCTTTAATTCATGTTTTAAATGTGATATCATGTGGTGTTAGCTAATGTTCATGTGACCTCAAACAATTTATGTAAACTTTGTAAAATGATATTTAAAAATACAAAGATCAGCTTTAGAATTAAAACACTTAAGATTTATAAAGAGCCCTACCTTACCTGAGATGAGGCTCTGTGTCCCATCTTACTACATGTGAGAATGACTATGAAAGCAGTAGGCCAGATTTTAGTTCATTTAAAGTTATGTTCAAAAGTTTGGTTTTTTTGTTTTTGTTTTTTTCTGTCAAGATTACTAGGATCTCAAACAGGGGATATAATGTAAAACTCAGCCAAAAATTCAGGGTAGCTGTTACACGAACTAAGTGTTTTTACTCTTGTTAATTTTATTTTGTAATTTCCTTATAAGTGATCTAAAGATTCCCTGTTA
Organism: Ictidomys tridecemlineatus; assembly: GCF_052094955.1. Lineage (NCBI taxonomy): Eukaryota > Metazoa > Chordata > Mammalia > Rodentia > Sciuridae > Ictidomys > Ictidomys tridecemlineatus. The sequence goes on along the minus strand of NC_135482.1, from coordinate 133,536 downwards.
GTGTTTTACAGAAGTGTTGCTTTAAGAATACAACATGGGTTAGTTTGAGATAATAAGCCATCAGACTGATAGGATAATGCAGTTCCCAATTAATAAAAAGATGAATAATTATAAAGTTATAGACATTAAAGCCTAGTACTCTTAATATAAGGCTGTTAAAATTTATTTGCTGGATGTTTAAGATTAAGTTTTAAAATCAAAGTTAAATTAAAAGGGCCAGAAAAACCAATATTTGGCTCTTGCCCTCTGAGTCAGTCTGAATCCAGGGAACAGGGGACTTCTCTAAAGAGCTTTGCAACTCTGGGCCACATAACCTCCCGATCAGGGAGACTAATGAGACAACTGGAGAAGAGAAAGCCATGAAGAGGAGAGTCATCAGAGAAGGGAGACATACCTGGTGCTTCCGAGGGAAGCCACATGGTCAAGCAAGACCTAGACCCATCCTAGCGCAAATGGCACTAGCAGAACTGAGAAGTTTCCCCAGAAATGACTCCCATAAAAGCTCAGCTGACTGTTAACAATAGATAGAAACAAAAGTCAGTTTGCCTGCTTCATCTTAAACACTTAGCAAAGACAGTTAAAATCAAAATACAGCCATTCCTGGGCATTTTAAATAATAAAAATGATGATGATAATAATAATAATAATTTAAGGTATACACTTTATGTTAGCCTCCCAAAATAAGTAAGACTGGATGCTACAAAGAAGAATTCTCAGACAGAAATGCCTGACAACTATAAAAAGAGACTATCAAGAGGAGCTGCCAGAGACAGAGTTTTTTAGTTTAAGGCCTACAGATATTCCTAACCTACACAGGTAGGCTTCGTGTTTGCTAGTATGATTATCCAGCCCTGAGTAACAGAATTAAAGGTTTCTCTATTAGACACAGCGCTCATACTAGTAAAAGAATTTTGCAAGATCAGATGACATTAAATTATTAAACTGTATCTTATGGGGAAGGACATCTGTAACACTAAAAGTTAAATGTTATGCTTACAGTCCTGATAACTGGGGATGTTAAAGCATGGTGAGGGAACTTCTATACAGTGACACGTTCCAGCTGCTGCAACATTTACTCAGTACTCATGGTTTTTGTTTCTCTCATAGAAGCACCCATCCCTAGATGACTTTACAACCTGTTCTTCCCCAACTAGACTTCAAACCGAACTGACTTCTAAAAGGCAACTCATGTCCCTCAACTGACTTCTAAAAGGCAACTCATGTCCCTCACACCATGCCCCCTCACGGCACCTTCTCTCAGCTCAGAAGAAGCCAAAATGAGTGACGCCTCTCTTCTTACATCAATGGAGCCAAAAATAAATAGATTATCAATATAAGTAATTAATTAAGTCAGGTAAAATCAGGGAGACCGGTTTTGGGTGAGTTCTAAAAATTTAGAGACTGTTACCTGAGGGATTAAAATTCCCTCAGTGCTCTTCCCCTACCCTTTCAAAGATTTGAAAGGGACACATAAGAAAAGGGGGGAATGATAGACCCAACCTAATCTTTTATTAAAATAGGGAGCCATCTTGCCACAAAGCCATGAAAAGCTAATTTCGGCTTTACTATAAATTACTGCAAATTCTGAACCTGCTTGGAATGCCTGCCTGTGCCTTGAACTCACCCATGCCTGGCTCTCTGACCAGATAGCAGCCCTCTCTGAAACTTAATAAATTCATAAATATTGGCCTTCCCTGGCCAGACAACGACCCTCTCTGAGGCTCTAATGGTCCTCACAAATTCTGATGTTGGGGCCAGCAAAAAAAATGTAAACTACCATTAGTGTGATGCTTGTCAGAGTTCTGTTATCTGTAACCCCCCTTTTGTATAACTTTCTGGGCTATAAAGCTGGGCTGTAGGAAAGGTGGGGCTGCTGTCTTGTTCTGGCCATTTTGGGAGGAAAAGGCAGCCTGGCTGGTCGAAATAATAAGCTTGCTTTAATTTGATTTTAATTGGAGTTAGTGGTCTTTTCTTGTGTCCTGGTCTAACACTCACCTCTTGGGATACCAGGATACCAGCTATGGCCTCCTTCTCCCTTGCTGGAGAAGTCTATATTACTCCTTTTAAAATAATCCCTGGTTTATATGCTTGCCTCTCCAGTGTGCTTCTCTAATGTTCAAACTTCAACATGTGGGGAAGCAGGACTCATAACTGATAACCGGCAGTGTTACAGCTGTTTACTGGTGACAAGTCCTTGCTTCCCCAAACATTGAAGTATAACACCAGGGAAGCATGCCGAGGCAAGTGTAGAGTGGAAAGTGGAAGGCTTTATTAAAGGATAGCAGAAAAGACTTCCTACTGGAGGAAGAAGGGAACCCAAAAGGCAGAATCCGTGGAAGGGCAAGATCTTCCCTTTTTTATAGCTAAGGTCTTCTTTTATTCCTCTCACATTTCTGTCCTTTGTTTCCCTTTATCCTTCAGTGATAGAATGTAGGTGGGAAGGTCAAAAGGTGGGAGGCAGATGACTGGAGGAGTAATCTGGGTAGGAAGGGCCTGGGGTGGTTTGATTAGCACCTCCCAGTTTGATTAGCACCTCCTTGTTAGCTGGGAGCTGTTTCATTAACAGTTCCTTAGAATGGGTTCCCAGTGTTGGGGACATTAACATTTCAATTTCCCCAAGTACTGCTCTGTTTTCCTGGACTGTGTTCTCCATAATGGTCTCCATTTTCTTTATCTTACTCCATATTAGACCCAATTTACCTAAGTACAGTAACTACCTATCTTTAAATCTGGCTTCAGCGGTATCAGCAGGGCACTCAGTTCCTCTGAACTCTATGTATAGAAAAATGGAACTGGGATTCTCTTGATCGTAGGACTCAACAGTGATGCTGAGCTTTACATGATGAGCTAGTAAATTAGAGTCTATGACAGCAGTACATACTGGGAATATTGGCTTTTTGTGGAGCATCCAGAACCTGGGATTTTATCATGGCAGTATAGCTGGGGTCTATGTAGAGAGCCAGGGACCTTGGATTTTAGAGAGCAGGATTTGCAGAGATGGTTACCTCCTCACAGAATGTTAGAAAACAGGATTGAGGGAGCCTTCTGGCTGGAGTGATGATGAGGTACACAGTAAGATGGACCTTAAACAATGGTAAGAATTTTAATTAATTTAATTAATTAAGGCAAGGACATTCTAGGCACTCAGAACAGCAAGAACCAAGATGAAAAGAGAGGTGGCAAGTCAGAAAGACATAGGATTTATTTAGAGGAGTGGTTCTTAAATTTTTTGTCTCAGAGAGGCAGAGGTAGGAGGATCACTTGAGAGGTCTTGAATTTGAGACAAATTCTAGGCAACAGAGCACAATCTCATTTTTATTTATTTTTTATTTTTTTTAAGAGGGAGAGAGAGAGGGAGAGAGAGAGAGAAAGAATTTTAACATTTATTTTTTAGTTTTCAGCGGACACAATATCTTTGTTTGTATGTGGTGCTGAGGATCGAACCTGGGCCGCAAGAATGCCAGGCGAGCGCGCTACCACTTGAGCCACATCCCAGCCCCCATTTTTTTTTAAATTGTTCAAAGAGCTTTTATCATAAGATAACATCAGTTGGTTTTTATTGTTTTGGAAATTAAAATTGAGTTACTGTGTTAATTCCCTATGGCTGCTCAAGGAAGTTGCCACAGATAGTGACTTAAATGACAAAAATTTATTATCTAGGGTCTTGTAGTAAGAAGTCTAAGATGAGTTTCACAGGGATAAAATGAAAGTATGCCAGATAGCAATCTCTTGATGTCTCCCTCTCAAGATCAACCTCAGCTCCCTGGGATTACAGATGTGCACCACCAAGCCCAGCAAAAGATTCTTAATCATATATACAAAATCCCTTTTGTAATTTAAGATAACATATTGAAAGGTTCCACAGATTAAACTTGTATATATCTTTGAAAGACCATTATTCTGCTTATCACAATTAGTAATTTATTAATTGCACTGAAAAACCAGCCTCTACCTCAGAGCAAAGACTGTCCAAGGAAGGGGCATGACCTTTGTCCTTTGAAAGACCACAGAGCACTCCCAGGCACATTCCCACCCAGCTAAGTTGTTTATCTACAAATAACAGGAAGAGATCTGCTGGGCAAGGTGTCCCTGACTCAGGCTAGGTCGGGACCCATAGTAACCCACTAGCAGCCACCAATCAGCATGAGACAGGGAAATACCTGGGATGCCAGATGACCCTCCCAGTAGTTTATGGTGGTTGATAATGTGTTGGGGGGGGAAATCATGTAGTTCAGCATGAACACCCCTCTTGGCTTAAACCAATCAGTTCAAAGGAATCCCCCTCTTGTAGTAACCAATCACCCCTACCCAACTTGTTCTCGCCAGTGAATGTGCTAATCATGTTTTAGAGTTGTTTTATGATTTGCCTGCGGTGTGTGATAATTTGCTAAGAGATGCTGATGTATGTGAAGTCCCTGTATTCTCCAAAGAGTGTATAAAACTACTGCAAACCCTGGGCTCAGGGCCTCTCAGCATCACCAGTTGCTGTGTGTACTTGGAGGACCGAGCTAGCTCGCAATAAACACCTCTTTGCTGCTTACATCAATCTTGGTCTCTGGTGGTCTTTTGGAGGTCCAGAATTTGAGCATAACAACACATTGGCACACACTCATAAATCCTAGGGACTTGGGAAGTTGAGGCAAGTGGATCAAAAGTTTAGCCAAACCCTGTTTTAAAATAAAACAGAGGACTGGGGATGTAGCTCAGTGGCCCACATCCCTGGCCTCACACCTCAGTACCACAACACACACACACACACAGAGTTATAACTGCATTACAAGTTAACATAAAATTGTTACAAATAATAATCAAAAAAGTGAGAAGAGAGGTATTGTTTTACTCTTTTGCAAATATTTTAAAGTTTACCATGATAAAAAACCAGATTCTTGAAAATTGCTTCTGCATTCAGTTTCTTGGGTTAATGTAAGTCTCTGGCCAAATTCTACTATACAAATATGAAATAATGAGAATAAAAAGGCAAATAATGTATTATATCATGAAAAGTTTTCATTTTATGGACCCTCTGAAAGGGCCTCTTGTTCCATAGGGACTCCTGGATTTTACTTTTGATGATAATGTTTGAGTTTGTCTGAGATACAAGGTGTATGTGTGGATGATGACCTTTGAACTATAGTTGTCATATTGATCTCCCATCTATGGTGGCCACTGAGTCCCAAAATGTCTGTAAGTTATGCTGACATCAATAAAGGCTTTATGAATTGGAAAAGGTGTCACTATGTTGTTTTTTAAAATAAGAACTAATTCTGTGGGCTCCAGAACTGATGTCTGCAAGAACTTGCCAATAAATGGGTGGCCCTGCCATCTCTCCTTAGATCTATATAAGCCCACAGCCTTTTGCAATAAAGTGGAACTTTCTCTCGTGGCTGCTTCTTTCACTCTGAAAGACAGGGGGCCACATGGATGGGGTTGGCCTGCTAAAATTACCAAACAAAACAGGAGGCTGCTCTGGAGGCCTTTAGGTGATGATATGTGACACTGTTACCACTGTTGACAGGTGACCTTGCTTCCCCAATGTTGAAGAATAACACCAAAGAAGCACGCTGAGGCAAGGTCAGAGTAGAAATTAGAAGTTTATTAAAGGACAGCAGAAAAGACTTCTCCCAGAGGAAGAAGGGGACCCAAGAGGTGGAATCCATGGAAGTGTGGTTGTCTCCCCTTTTTATAGTTTTGGTGATGGAATGTAGGTTGGAAGGCCCGAGGGATGGGACACAGGTAATCTGGGCAGGAAGGACTTTATCACTTCTTGGGATAGGCTACCTCCAAATCTGTTGGGGGCTGTTTCCTGGGTTCCATTAACATGTATTTGGGGTGGACTTTGGCCTAAGGCCTTTGCAGGACTTCATTAACATTCCATGAGTGGTCCTGGGCTTCCTGGAATCATTGTCAGCATGGCCTCCATTTTAGATCTTACTTGATATTAGACCCGATTTACCTAACTACACTGACTACCTAACTTTAAATCTGGTTTCATTCCCCCCTCTAATTTGGGGAACTCCTTACTGCTGTAAGGAAAGGGGGTGAAGATCCTCTGGCTTCTTCAGGCTGAAAAGGGACAGTGTGGGGCAAGCAGTTTGAAGTCCCCTTTAAAAATCGCGTCTATTGAGTGGTCCATGATAAAAGTCCGATTGAGAAGTAATAAGCTGCTGGGGCTGGGGATGTGGCTCAAGTGGTAGCGCGCTCGCCTGGCATGCGTGCGGCCCGGGTTCGATTCTCAGCACCACGTACAAACAAAGATGTTGTGCCCGCCGATAACTAAAAAATAAATATTAAAATTCTCTCTCTCTCCTCTCTCACTCTCTCTTTAAAAAAAAAAAGAGAAGTAATAAGCTGGAAGGCCATTTGAGTGATGGGTGGTCTATAGAAAAACAAGAATTCATTAGTACTGGAACCAGATTGATGCAGCAATAACTGCCACAGCACAGGAATATGCCAATGAATATGATGCCAATGACAGAGACTAACAATGTTTTTCCACCAGGAAGTACCAGAGAACCAGGAGCTAGGATATTGTTTCCATGATGAAGTTGCTGAGGACATGGCTTCTATCTGAGCATGTAAATCTTTAAGGATATTTGTCACATTGCCAGAATTGTCAGGGATGTAAACACAACATTTAACTTTTAGGGTTACAGCTGTCCTTCCCCTTAAGATACAGTTTAATAATTTAATGTCATCTGATCTTGCAAAATCCTTTTATTAGTGAAAAGGTCGGGCGAACGTCAGAGGAAAAGACCACCAAGAGACTGTCTTATGCAACAGCAAAGGGTTTATTGGGGGTCCAGCATGCTGGGGCTCAGAGCTCACTTCAGAGGAGCAAAGAACAAAGAGCCCCGAGAACCACTTGAGCAGAGTTTTTATACGTTCTTTAGAGAGGGCAGGGACTTTACATACATCATAGCTTCCTTCAGCAAATCAGCATACACCGAGGGAAAATCAAACAACAACTCTAAAACATGATTAGCACATTCACTGGCGGGAACAAGTTAGATAGGGATGATTGATCAGTACAAAAGGGGTATTCGTTTGAACTGACTGGTTTAAGCCAAGAGGGGTGTACGTGCTGAACTACATGGTTTCCCAATTTGTTATCAACCACCATAAACTGCTGGGAGGGTTATCTGGCATCCCAGGTATTTCCCTGACTCATGCTGATTGGTGGCTGATAGGGGGCTGCCATAGGTCCCCACCTAGCCTGAGTCAGGGACACCTGGCACAGCAGATCTCTCCTGTTATTTGTAGATAAACAACTTAGCAGGGTGGGAATGTGCTTAGGAGTGCTCTGTGGGTTTTTTTAAGGACAAAGGCCATGTCCCTTCCTTGGACAGGCTTTGCTCTGAGATAGAGTCTGGTTTTTCATTAGTATGACCTCTGTGTCTAATAGAGAAATCTTTAATTCTGTTACTTAGGGCTGGATAACCATACTAGCAAACACTAAGCCTACCTATGTAGATTAGAGATAAAGGCCTTAAACTAAAAACTACTCTGGCAGTTCCTTTTGATAGTTATCAGGCATTCCTGTCTAAGAATCTCTTTTGTAGCCTCCAGTTTACTTATTTTTGGAAGTTATATTTTCATTTCAAATGCTCAGGAATAGCTGTGTTTTGGCTTTGACTGTCTTTGCTAAGTGTTTAAGATGAAGCAAGTCAAACTGACTTTTGTTTCTATCTATTGTTAACAGTCAGCTGAGTTTCCCTGGGAGTCCTGGGGGAACTTTACAGCAGCTTCTCAGTTCCGCTAGTGCCATTTGCACTAGGATGGGTCCAGGCCTTGCTTGACCATGTGGCTTCCCTGGGAAGCATCAGGGATGTCTCCCTTTTCTGATGACCCTCCTCTTCACAGCAAATGCACGGATTGGCTTTCTGTTCTCCAGTGGTCTCATTAATCTCCCTGATCGGGAGGTTATGTGGCCCAGAGTTGCAAAGCTCTTTGGAAATGTCCCCTGTTCCCTGGATTCAGACTGACTCAGAGGTCAAGAGCCAAATGTTGATTTTCTTGGCCCTTTTAATTTAACTTTAATTTTAAAACTTAATCTTAAACATCTAGCAAATAAGTTTCAACAGCCTTTCAACTCTTATATTAAGAGTACTGGGCTTTAGTGTCTATCTCTCTAACCTGTAGGTGATAACTCCTTATCTTAAATTAACCCAGGTTGTGAGTTCTTAAAGCAGTACATTTGCAAAACATTAACAGGCAATCTTTAGACCATTTATAAGAAAACTACAAAATAAAATTATCAAGAGTAAAAACATATTTAGTTCATATAATAGCTACCTTGAATTTTGGCAGAGTTACACATTATATCCCCTGTTTGAGATCCTGGTAATTGTGACAAAAACCAACTTTTGGACACAACTTTAAATGTACTGAAATCTGGTCTACTTTTTTCATAGTCACTTTCACATGTAGTGAGATGGGACATAGAGCCTTATGTCAAGTAAGGCGGGGCTATTCATAAATCTTAAATACTGTAGTTCTGAAACTGATCTTTGTTTTTTAAACATCATTTTACAAAGCCTACATAAATTGTTCAAGTTTACATGAATATTAGCTAACACAATATAATATCATACTGAAAACATGAATTAAAGAAAAGCTCAAAGCTTTTAACCTTTTATAGAAAAGTAGCAAAGTACTTTTGTGTTTTACAATAAAACCTTTATGCAGATTAGGCTTTCATTAATTTAAAAATAATTTAAATTGTATCTTTGTATAAAAAATAACATAGAACTTTACATATCTTATTGATAACAAGTCCAGTTATAGAACACAAATTATATAAATAAACCTCCAACATGTTTTTCTTTTAAGCCTAAAATTACCATACAACTTTAGAACACCAGCTTGATATAATGCTCTTTTAAAACTTCTACCTTACAGACTTGTATACCTGGAAGATATGGACACATTAATAGCACCACAATTACGTTGATGTTTTTATATTAACCAAGTTTAGCTTTTTAAAGAAATAACATGGCACAATTCTCTAAAACAACAGCACTTGTTTAACCAGCTGTTTAATTTCTTTAAGATTACTTGCTCAAAACTTACACATATAACAAACTTATACAGACCTTCTTTATCACTTACTTAAACCCTCTTATTAACTAAATCACATAGACTCTCTTATCCAGAAACACATTGTCCCTCTATCAAATCCATACCTAGAACCTTCTAGTTTCTCTTTTTCATCTGTTAACCTCCTTCTGTTCACATTTTGAAACAATACTTGTAAATTTTTGAATTTAAGCAGATTATTTCATAGACATCAACATTTTATTAGGTTTTATTTTTGAACACCTAGAAAAACTTATAAGCTTAATTTTAAAGACATCTTTTCTTTCATCTATTTACCAAATTTAAATTGAGCCATTTGAATCACGTGAATCAAAGATATTTGGATCCAGTTTTTTAAATTTTTCATGAGCGCGCCTCATATATCTATCAATTGTCATATCATTGCATGATATATGGACATACACACATACAGACATACCAACATACAACACATAACACAAGTGTAACGCATAACACAATAGTAAAGGCCTTGTAGCTTTTTCTCAGGTGAAATCTCATTGCAATGTTTAAAAAAAACTCCAGTTGATCAAAAACTTAATCAGAAAAAACATTAACTTGTCTGTAGGATCAAAATCATGAGCTCAAAAAAAAAATACAGAATCTAAGAAAAGGCAAAAGTCCTAGAAAAAAATTGACTGGCCAGTAATTAGTAAATGCCATACAATTTACTCTTTGGTTTAATCTAGTTCAGATAAAAGACACCTTTACTTTTTTTCCCTTGGGCCTCAGATCTGTCTCCTACTGAGCTCCAGGCTTCTTCTATTTCCATTTCAACTTAAGTCCTGGCTGAGGTCTGGAAGGAGCAAGAAAAACTGGAATTTTGAGGAGAAGCCTCATGCCTAAGGCATTTTAACCTTAAGTCACAATTTCCAGGATTGGATGTTGAAAATTATGATACAAGTTTAAGATACAATTTTCAAAATTTCGTACCTTTACATCTTCCTATACTAGAAAAACTTGCTCACACAAAACTGAAAATAGGATCTTATTTAATAATATAAAGGCTACCATCAGAAGAAATTTCTTCAGGATCATTAAGCCACTTTCTTTGTTCTGAAGTTCTTAAAGTAGTATTAAGTTACATTAAATCATCTGAAAAAAATTTTAAAAGAGAACCACACACTACCATGTATATCCAAAATTAAGCTTTAAAAATTTCCAAGACTGTTGCTATTTAATGTCATTTTAATAAGCCAGACCAGTATTCCAATTCAACACTTTTCTTTTCTAAATCTTACACACTGAGGGGAACAGACACCATATCATAATTTACTATCCTTGCCCAAGTTAATGCACTGTACACCTAGTGAAATCTTCTCAGGCTACCCAGTTCAAATTGATGAAAAAAAAAATAAAACTGAATGATTGGGAGTTACTTGCCAACTTGGAAGTAGAGTTCTTTTAATTTTCTAACCTGAGCATTTAAGTTCTCTGGCATGAATTATCTGAAATCACAAACTAAACAATTACCTAACCCCAACTTTTAATTGCAAGATTATTCAATGCTTCAAACTCATTTAGATACCAGATTGTTACAATGAAACATCATCTTTTAGACACACATTCAGTCTAGATCATCTCCAAGAATCAATATATAATAACCTTTAAAACAGACAGACCAGATAAGAGAAAATCTCTCCAGGTTTTTAACTCCCATTTAATTATGACTTCTACATCAGTGGCACCATAGATTTCCCCATGAGTGGACCAGATGTTTTCACATAGGGGCAACTATAGGTGTCAAATCAAGGGTCTCGATGTGGCGACTTTACTGCATTCAGTGTCCCCTTTTTTTTTTAAGTAGACAGAGGTGGAGTAATCCTTACAGTGCAGGGAAGGAATGAGGAATTTCCCCAAAGCGAAAATGGCTTTGGCAGCTGCTGGGAGTCCCTCCATCTCTCCTTTTACTTACAGGATTAGCTCATTTGGGTAGATCCAATCCCAGGCAATCTGGCGTATCTCCCAATTTTCCAGTAGAGTCAGTTTTTAATCTGCCTTAGGTCTTGAAGGGGGAAGGGGGTATGTACTTTGATCGGCCCAAATTCTCCTGGCATCTCCTGGAGAGGTAATATAATTGGTTTGCCTGTTGGGGCAGATGCAGAGAGGCCAGCAGATGGAGATTTTGTGGGTCCTCCTGATTCTTTTCCTCAGTGAGTCCCCAAGATTTTTTCTCTTCATGGCAGACATCATAAGTAAGTCTACTTTACACTGTTGGCATAATTTAAAATTTTCCCTTAGAGCAAAGCAAATCTGAATATACGGCACCTCACACCATTTCCTTTTTTGTAAATTTTATCAAACTGTAAAATTGTATTAAAATTGATATTTCCCTCTGGTGGCCAGGTTTCTCCATTAGAGAGTTTGTATTGAGGCCAGGCCAAGAAAATGAGGCGCTTTTTCTTCAGCGTCGGAGGGTCAAATCTATCCCAATTTTTCAATACGCAGGCTAGTGGTGCACCTGGCATATTGGAGAGAGAGAAGCTCCCATCTAAGTGAGAAGAAAACAGGACTCAGGCGCCCCCGCCGTGCCAGAGAAAATTGTTCTCATTAGGGACGTCTCCCTAAGCTTGAGCTTCCTAAATGGTCCAGAAAACCCGTCTCTCACCTTGCTTTGCCAAGGGGTTTCTGGTCCCCTTTAGCAAAGTGCTAGGATCTCAGTTTTCCCTGTGCCACAGACCCTGGAAGGATTCAGACTTAAGGGCATTACTGCTTATCCTCCCTGCCACTAAACACTCATTGCAAAAGAGAATCATGCACTTTTTTGTTGCCTTTGCTCCGTAGACTAAAGGAATCACCTAAGGGTTAAGGGATATCTACTGGTTGTAAGGTATCAGATTACTGGGGGAGTTGATTCTAAAAATGCCTCTCTAGCAGCTTAAAGAACACAGCTCATTTTAAACTTTGGGGTGGTAAAACAGACTAGTGAAAGTTACTTATGCATCTTATGGAACCTGGGCAGATTTAACTAATTATCTCATGCCTTTCTCAGTCCTACAACCTGAATTGCTAACATTTCTGACCTGTGAAGGAAGGGGAGCATCCAGGAGGAATGGATGTGAGGTTGGGAGTGTTGTGTAGTCCATACAGAGGCAAATGTGATTGGGGCTTTCCCTCAGTGCCATTCATCTACTGATCACCCTAGATGCCCCTGAGGGCTGTCGGGAGGGGGCTCAAGAGAAAGGAACCTTAGGAATACGTCTGAGTGTAGCCCAGACTGGAATTCCGCAGTTGTTCCAAACTCCTTCTTCCTCCTCCACGCATCCGAGGCAGATTGGGATTCGGGATACTGTGTACTCACGCCAATTGCTCTCTGGGCCCAGACAGAAAAGTTGGAAGTGGCTTTGGCAGAACCCAACATGTCTGCTCTGTATTGAACAGGTGATTGAGAGCTGCCTAGGCTGGGAAACCTCTCACCCGAGTCTTGAAGAGTAGCGGCTGCACTAATTGTGTTTAAGTAGCTATCGGGTGCCCACCTTACCCTCCAGAAAGAAAGAGAAAGATGCACCTCAAACAGACATGGGGTGCATGGAGAGGGCTTACCTTGGTGTAGGTGTAGAATCTTGGTCTAGGACCTCCAACATGTTACCACTGTTGACCAGTGACGAGTCCTTGCTTCCCCAATGTTGAAGAATAACACCAAAGAAGCACGCCGAGGCAAGGTCAGAGTAGAAATTAGAAGTTCATTAAAGGACAGCAGAAAAGATTTCTCCTGGAGGAAGAAGGGGACCCAAGAGGTGGAATCCGTAAAAGTGCGGTTGTCTCCCCTTTTTATAGTTTTGGTGATGGAATGTAGGTTGGAAGGCCCGAGGGGTGGGACACAGGTAATCTGGGCAGGAAGGACTTCATTATCACTTCTTGGGATGGGCTACCTCCAAATCTGTTGGGGGCTGTTTCCTGGGTTCCATTAAAATTTCTTTGGGGTGGAGTTTGGCCTAGGGCCTTTCAGGGACTTCATTAATATTCCACGAGTTGTCTGCGTTTCCCAGAATCATTGTCAGCATTTTAGATCTTACTCGATATTAGACCCAATTTACCTAACTACACTGACTAACTAACTTTAAATCTGGCTTCAACACCAAGTATCATATCATTACTAACACAGAACACAGTCGTCCATAATTATCTCACTTCTAAATAATTTTCAAACTCATTTCTCTGTTTTAACAACAAGAATAGTAGTGTTACCGCTGTTTACGGGTGATGAGTCCTTGCTTCCCCACTGTTTAACCCTAACACCAGAGAAGCACACCTAGGCAAGTTTAGAGTGGAAAGTAGAAGTTTTATTAAAGGACAGCAGAAAAGACTTCTCCCCAGAGGAAGAAGGGGACCCAAGAGGTGGAATCCATGGAAGGGTGTAGTCTTCCCCTTTTTATAGCTAAGGTCTTCATTCAGCTTTCCAGAATTCCTGTTCTTTGTTCTGTTATCTTTCAGTGATTGAATGTAGGTGGGAAGGCTCAAAGGTGGGGCACATGTGGGCCAAAGGGGTAATCTGGGCTGGAAGGACTTTTGGATTAGCAGCTCTATGTTTGCTGAGAGCTGTTTCATTAACATTTCTTTGGGATGGGCTCTGGGCCTTGGGGATATTAACATTCCAAGAGTTGTTCTGCTTTACCTGGACTCCATTCTCAACATGGCCTTCATTGTATTCTATATTAGACCCATTTTACCTAACTACACTAACTACCTATCTTTAAATCTGGCTTCAATAGCACAGTCAACTTCTATAAAATACCACATGGTAATAAGTTACTAGCGAGGTCTTGTACTTGGCAAACACAGGTTATTAAGTTCCTATGACACGGAGATGCAATCTTGTTACACTGGAGCTTTAATTCATGCTCAACAGTCAACCGGTTGGGCTTTGCTTAGGCTCAAGGAATGGTTTCTAGTGTGTCTCTGCTTGGGCTCACAGGAGAGCGAGCGGACAAGGCCAGCACCATCTGCAGCAAGCAGCACTACCCAAAGGAGCCAACTCCATAGTCCACCCACTTGCTCAAGTTGATTCCTTTCTATGGAACCTCGCGCTGCAGGGACACCAGGCAGCATTGGCTTTAGCTTTCCTGGGAGTCCACTTGGGTGAGCAACAGAGGCCCAGGCCCCTCACCCAGAACCCCAGCTCAGGCCGCAGGACCGCGCAATTCCCGACCTTGAAAGAGACCCCGCCCTTGAGGCTCAGGGGTCCAGAGGGAGCCAAGTGCGCAATGGCAGGCAGCCCGATGCAGGTGCAGCCACATGCACTGCTTCCTTCGCTCTTCCGCTGCTCCTCCCATGAACACCATTAGCTCACCTGGATGCTATGGTCCGTCTGCTGTCCATCATGAGCGCCTCCACCCAGGTGAGCGCGGACTCCCCACTCGTGGTGGCGTCGGAGAGTGAGAGAGCGATCAGGGAAGGTGGGATGTGGCGTGCGCACTGACCGAGTGGCGGTGGAACGCGGAGGCTGCCTGCTGCCGCTGCAGATATGGCGGTGCGAGGGAGAGGGGCGCCCTGGAACTCGCTGTCCATGGACACCTTTGGAACCCTGATTGGGCTCCGTGGTCCTAAGGTGAAGATCAGGTGGAGCGCGACAGCTCCCTCTGACCGGGCGGTCGGTGGTCGCATCCTTAATGCAAAGGGGTCTGCGCTGCTCTGGAGGTCAGGGCTGTAATTAGCTGGAGGGACTCTTGGTGGCTGAGAGCACCGCAGAGCTCAGCTTGTCCTATTCTACAAAGCCAGAGTTGTCCTTGATGGGACTTAAACTCCTGTACTTGATTGAGGAAGGACAGAAGTCACGTTCTTGTGCACATTTCTGAGATTAGCCTAGGGACCTGCATCTCCAGGCACTGTGACAGTGTGACTGACACTCAGGGAGGCTAGGCACCCAATTTTATTCTTGTTGTTTTTTCCTTTCTTTGTTGTTAAAGGAGGGACTGACAAGCTATGCAGGTGGACTTGCCTTCCACTGGTCCTTCTTTTCCTCATGAACCTGAACAGATGCTCAGAGAACATACTTCAGATCCAGAGCATGGTGTGAAGCCCTCACTTTTCCCAACCAAGCACCTGGTTTCTGATGCAGGCTGCGGCTGACTGGGGTCTGAACTACACCAGTGGCTACCTGCTCACTTGCCAAGGTAGCTAGCCAGGGAGACAAAGGTTCTAGACTTTGGGCACTCACCATTGTTCTGCATCTGCCATACAGCATACCCCGTGCCCCACAGGCCAGAGAGCAGAAAGAGCACTGCAATCTGAAAGGAGCATTGCAATCTGAAAGGAGCATGGGTGCATGGCTATGATGCAGGAAAGGTGGGTTGCTGCACCTTGGTCAGAGGGAGGAAGCCAGGACAGGAGGTGGCCAGGGGCACTCAGTAGAGGAGACACATTTACTTCTCTGCTTCTTGCCTAGCCATTTTACACAATGTGAACAGATTGCTGTTCTACTCTATAAGCTGGTGTGGTGTATGTCCTATTCTAAGTTCACACTCTAGGCAGCACACCTGCCTGGGTGAACCTGCTACCCTGGTGCTCAGCTGCCTCAGCCTGGAAGGCTGTGGGCCATATTGTCTGGACCCCAGGAGCTTCTGCACTGAGGGGACCCAGTGCAAAAGAAGAACTTCTTATTAGGTAAGCTTAAGGCCCCTGGTAAAGTGTTCCTACAGGGCTTCTTGGAACTTGTGTAGTCAGTCCTCACACACACTGTAATCTGGCACTCTCTTTCCACTGCAGGCATGTAGATGGCTATCCTGCCCGTGTATTGGGAGATTTTCCCATACATCAGGGAGCAGACTCCAGTGGTGGCAAAAAAGTAGATCATCATGTATCCAACAAACTGGATGCCCAGGGGGCAGGTTGCAAAGGACTGCCATCAGCGGTATTTGCAATCCTATGGGGTTAAAGCCTGAAGCTGCCCTATGCTGCTTAGAATGACTGGCCCTGTATTAGCAGGCCCACTTGTTTGTGAAACATTTCTCTAGACCCAGCACAAGAGAGAAACACTTGTATTTGTAGGAAAATCCCCTTTTGGGATCAGTTCTGAAAAGAGAATGCTTGGACAGACTTCTGCATAGAGTTATCTGTGAATTTGTACAGATAACTGTGTTACCATCTATGCATTGTTTCATAGCATTAGTAGGCACTATCTTCCACCAACCCCATCATTTTCTACTAGGTCTAAAGACAGAAGAAGATGGATTGAAGATGAGGGGATTAGAAGTAGAGTCTAGGGGCTGGGGATGTGGCTCAAGCAGTGGCGCGCTCGTCTGGCATGCGTGCGGCCCGGGTTCCATCCTCAGCACCACATACAAACAAAGATGTTGTGTCCACCAAATACTAAAAAATAAATATTAAAATTCTCTCTCTCCCTCTCTCTCACTGTCTCTCACTCTCTCTTAAAAAAAAAAAAAGAAGTAGAGTCTAGGAGTTGGGAAGCTACTCTCTCAGTCACAGTAAGTCACCAGGCACCCCCAGCAGCATACTTTCATTCCTAGGCAGAATCAATACCCAGAAGAGGGACCTAGACTTGAGGCTGCCCTCATCTAGACTGTTGGTTGGAGTCACATGAGAGCTCTGATAGGTTTGGGGATATCCAAAATGTCAAGTGAACTTTTGGTTGTCCTGTTGGCCTCTTTTGAACCTCCAAGATTCTCCCTCAGACTGCTTTCCATATGAAATCCGTGACACTCAAACATTGCATGGGGGCACACTTGTCCCTGAAAGATTATTGGTTTATCTGAAATTCAGATTTGATGGGTGGCTGCTGTATATGGTATTTGGTTGGCAGTTCTGCTGTGAGGAAGGGGTGATGGGAATGAGGCAGGCATGCCTCTGAAGGTAGGCCAGGGGGACACAGGCTGGCCAGTCCAGCCTTGATCTGGTCTCTGCAGCCTCCTCAAAACTGCCTCATATCCATGGTGTGCTGGGGCCTAGGATGATAACTCCCGCCCAGGACTTAAGTTCTGTGAGTTGGAAAGTACTTTGGGATTGGTATATTGAGTTGCACAATCAACTATTGCAGGGCTGGGAACTCCATGGGCCATTCCAATCCTGGGCCCTGGGTGGGTGGTGTTTGGACACTCTGTGTCCTTCAGGTGCACATGCATTGGACATGGTGAGTTTAGCCAGGTAAACCTAGCCAACCATTGCATCACCAAAGCAGAGGTCCTGAAGATGGTAGTGCAGAACATCCCAGTCCTCTCTGAACCATGTATGTCAAAGACTCTGGGGCACTCCAATGTGGTTCAGATATTTCAGGTTATTAGGATCCTCAAAAATATCTACATCATGATGGAGTACGGAGGTGAGGAACAGCTACTTCAGTATATTACATTCAGTGGCATGCAGGAGCAGGAGGCCTGAAGAATCTGCAGGCAGATAGTGTGTGCCATGGGCTACTGCCATGAGAAGGGTGTCATGCACCAAGACCTGAAGCCAGAGAACATCATGGTGGATGCCAGAGGCAATATCAAACTCATAGACTTTGGTCTCAGCACCAGGTTCATGGCTGGGCAGAAGCTGGACAATTTCTGGGGTACTCTTACATACCTGGCCCCTGAATTTGTCCTGTGGCAAGAGTATGAGGGCCCCCAGTGGACATCTGGAGCCTGAGTGTCCTTCTGTATTTTATGTTGACAGGGAGCTGCCCATTTATGGTGAACACCACTCAGGAAGTGCTGATGAGGATCATTCTTGCAAGATGTCCAGATTCTTCACTCTGTTCCCATCAAAACATGAAGGCTCATCCATAAAATACTGACTGTGAACCCCAAGAAGAGGCCCACAGT
The DNA here is from genome assembly GCF_052094955.1 of Ictidomys tridecemlineatus. Classification (NCBI taxonomy): domain Eukaryota; kingdom Metazoa; phylum Chordata; class Mammalia; order Rodentia; family Sciuridae; genus Ictidomys; species Ictidomys tridecemlineatus. The sequence goes on along the minus strand of NC_135482.1, from coordinate 115,684 downwards.
CAAGTAAATCTTACAGCACTCATGGCTGAGGCAAGGTGAGCAGTATATACCCTGTGAATGTAGTGAGGCACTTACCAAACATCCAGACCCCACAATCATTACAATCCTGTTTGATATGGGTTTTGATCCATGCCAAACCTGAGTGTCTCTGGCCAAGAGAAAGTTTGATGCAAAGATGGCTACACACCTGATACTGAAGCGTCAGAAAGGCCAAGGGGTAAGGTGCTATCTGTTCTGGGTCACCTAGCAAAGACCGTGGAGGGATGAAACCCAGAGTCAAACTGGGAGGCACTGCTGAGAGTGGGGGCCCCTGCAGGCAGGAAGTGGAGAGGAATGGCAGGCAGGCTGGTACTTCTGATGCCCTTCTGCCCTGGCCATTGGAAGCCTGTGCCTCCAAGGATTATGTCTCACCCATGCCCCAAGTATCTTTCTGATGTCCCTGTCCACTCACAGAGGAGCACCAGGGAGTCTGCCCTTAGCACCTTCTCCTTGCCCTGTGAGCATCAGTTGCCCAAGGAGGCCCAATGGCCACATCCACAAGGCAAGGCTCTGGCAACAGAAATGGCTGGAAGTGGGTAAGGTAGAGAATCACTACCTGTGTCCAATGACTGTACAGCTGCATGCCACATGTCAGCAATAAAGTGGCTTCAATAACAGAGAAGAAATGTGTCATATCATAAACAATGTGGCTCCAGGGGAGTGGAGAGCTGAATCAGACAATGCCAGTGGACAGCCTGAGTCTCCTCTGTTCCCACCTGTGTAAAATGTCAGACTGTTCTGCCTGGGACACTTCATTCTGCCCTGCCCCTCTGTTCTTTCCCCCATTCTTCTGAGATGTTTCTTTTCTTTTCTTTTTTTTTTTTTTAGAGAGAGAGCGAGAGCGAGAGCGAGAGAGAGAGAGAGAATTTTTTTAATATTTATTTTTTAGTTTTCTATGGACACATCTTTATTTTTATGTGGTGCTGAGGATGGAACCCAGCGCTATGCACATGCCAGGTGAGCGCACTACCGCTTGAGCCACATCCCCAGCTCCCTGAGATGTTTCTTAATAAACTTGTTGCAGACAAATTATGTCATAAAATTTTTGTTCCAATAATATTTAGATTTAAATGTAGGCGGATTAAAAGAGAGGTGGGGCCTCAGAGTGAGGGCAGGGCCCCACCAGCTGTCTGCTCTAAGGCATGGACCATTGTGCCTCCCTCTGCAGTATAGATACTCACTGGACTTTAGCCAGAATAAATGAGACTCACTCATCTTGAATCTATGTAGTTGGTCACTCACCTTGAGTCAGTATAGAGCACTACTTGCTTTGACCCAGTACAGACAGACTTGTTGTAATGATCTGATATGGATGAGTCTCTCCCCTTGAGCCAGTGTAGACATGACTTTTATCTGGTGATCTTGGCCAGGAGGAATCCCTCCCTGAGGGTTGTGGACAGGATGCATAGCAACAGTTGGAGAAATCACCTCTGAGAAGGCATGAGTGTCCTCAGTGATCTGTGGCATCATTTTCATAATAATGTGTGCAGGGAAGGAAGAGGTGAGCCAGTGGGCAGGGATGGGCATGTCTGCAACAATGGTGGGTGCTTCTGCATCTGCCATGCAGCCTCCACACTCATATACTCATCTCATATACTCCACACTCATATACTCCACACTCATATAATCATCTCATCACTGTTGCTAAAGGTATTGGAGAAGGAGTACAGAAGATTTCAGGAGTGGAGATGTCAATCCTTTTTTTTGGATGCAATTTACTGCTTTTCATCCACCCACAATTGTGGTACTTTCCTTCAAATTGCCACCTTTGAAACTAATGCAGTTAGTTGCTCAGAATAAAACCCACCATCCTGACATTGATATCTAGGTCTGTATCATCTTCCCTAGGCCCCACATGTTCCACTGTGGACACATGGGTTCCCAGGCTGCCTCTGTTTATCTAAGTGGATGGACTCTTCCTGTGTGTCTTGTCATCTTGCCAGGGAAGCTGGGTGTTTCCACCTCACACACAATCATGTATGATTCTGTTTTGATTCCCCGACCCCAGTTGACCACCATGACTCATTGCACAGTATGATACAGGATGGAAACTTCCACAGAGCAAAGTTCTACTATTCTGTGTCCTGTTTTATCAGCTGTATCTAAAAGAATACTTGGTTTTTCACAATAAATACTTGTTTATCTTATTGTGTTCATTATTATCATCTTAATGTGTGCATGACAAGAATCATCTGGAGTAAATTAAGCTGGCTTGCTGTTTGTTGAGTTAAGGTGGGAAGCTAAACCAACAGGACTGAATCTCAGGAAAGATTGCTGGGAGGCAGAAATCAAGATCTTTACTAAAAACCCAGGCTTTGAAGTGGAGCCAGAGGAGGGTGGGCACAGGAGGGTAGGGTGAAGGAAAAGCTTTGGAGGGAGGATGGTCATGGCCAATTGGATTGCTCACCACGGGACTGTGGATGAGGTCCTGGGTTGTTATCCTATGGAAATGTTCTGGAATTTCTTCTCAGATGTCATGCTGTCCTTGGAGTTGCATTGTGGACTCTGGCTCTATATGTGTGCATATGAACATCTGGGCCCATGAGCACACTCCTGGGTTGTGTAGGTGAGTCCTTATAGATTGGATATCACATTTTTAAAGTCTCCACCCCTGTCATTGATGACCTTTCAGGGCCAGAGCTTAAGAGGAGGGCTCATTCTGCATAAAGCTCCAGGTGGGCAGATGTTGATATAGCAGAGTGAATGAAGTCAGCTTTTGAATTCCTGAGTTAAAATTCTTACTTTGCAAATCACCTGGTGGGGAAGGCCTGGTAGGTTTTTGTTTTACTTTATTTTTTGGAAACAGAATGAAACTAAAGAAAGGGGAGGAAGTCAGGGAGCAGAAGTGAGGGAACATTGTGTTGGGAGTCTTCCCTAGTGAAAGAGGTGATCCATAGGGTGCAAAATGAAGGACCTGTGGCACGGGAACATTTACAAATCAGAGCAGGAGCTGTTCTTTCAAAATACCAGGCTATACCTGGCAAGGTGGTATACACCTGTAATCTCAGCAGCTCAGGAGGTTGAAGCAGGAGGATGACAAGTACAAAGCTAGCCTTCTGAACTTAGTGAGATCCTAAGCAACTTAGCAAGACCTGTCTCAAAATTAAAAAAAAAAAATAAACAAAAACGGCTGGGGATGTAGCTTTTAGGGTTTGGTGTCCCTGGGTTTAATCCCCTGATCCCCCCCTACCACCCCCCACACCAAACAAATAACCAACCAAAACACCAGGTAGAATCTGAATGATGGGGTGCTCTGAACATACCTGTTTAGCCCTGCACACTAGGAGACTCCCCTTGGCTCTCAGGAGCTGACTTAACAGAGTCCCCCAGTAGGCCTCAGGCCTAGAGTGGGTTGGGGTTGTGTTATTCCCCCAGACCTGGGAGAAGGTGCTCAGGGATCTGTAAGAGAATGTTCTGGAGTGGCTGGAGTTTGGGCCCAGTGACAAGGGAACCATTTAGATTTGGGCCTAGAAGTGGATGTGGAGAAAAGTAATCTCTTGATCTTGGTTTAGACATGAAACTAGAAGAGCTTGTTGAATGCCATTTTCTTCTCCAAGTCTTATTTCATATTAAGTATTTCCTTGGCATCTCTCTTTATTTTCCTGGCATCTCTTTTAGTAATATTCTTTGAGCAATTTACCTCACTGTGTAAATAATGCTGGTTGGAACAGCTTCATGAAGGCTGAGGTGCACAGGTCAAGGAGTAGAAGTCTCCAATCTTCTGTGGGAGGCATCAGGAAATGACCAAGCCCAACCTCATCCTTCAGGTTCTATCTGGTGTTTTGTTTGTTTGCTTGTTTGATGTGTGTGTTGGGTGGGGGGGATTGGGGGATTAAACCCAGGGAACTAAAAGCTCTGCTCAGGCCTCTCAAGCTTGCTTTGCTCAAACATGTTTACAGTCACATCCTCACAGAGGAACCTCAGCTTTTATCACACTGCCACAAATAAAGTCATCCATCCAAGACAGGGCCCACTTTGTTTGGTTCATCTTCTCTGGTTAGGCTCACATAAAAGTCTCCTTTACACTGTAGTACCTAGAAAATCAATTTATTTTAAAATTTTGGTATGTTGCCTTTTGTCAGATGATGGTGCTTATGTGACCTAGGCTTCTGTCTTGGTCTGCGATGCAGGTGACCTCCAAGACAAGTTCAGCACATGGCCATGACTTCAGATTAGTCATAGTCATGGCCCAGATTGTTGACATATCCTTTTTATCTTTCTGTGTGCTCTTAATTTCATTATTTCTAGAATTATTTCCTTTTAGATACACATTCAGTTTTTAGAAACTTTTGTAATATCATGGGGCACACTGTTGTGAGCAGTGTTGGAGGAACTATACTAAAGCTAGATGCATTTCAAATGCAATTATATTGAACGTACTCTTAACACACAGAAAATGGTAGTATTCCCGCTCCACCCAGCCAGCAAGTCCCTCAGATGTAACAGACCATGTTCCACCCATAGTGCGATGTCTCTGGGCCACAGAAGTGGTCTCTTGACTGTTGGATGCCAGTAGCTCGGTTGGGAACCTGAGCAGCAGCAGTTCATGGTGACAGCAGGGTGACACTAGTGGTGCTGTGGGGAGAGCGAGAGTGCATACATGGCAGGGTTAGGAAGTCTCTGAATGTTTACTTCCCTGAGAGTCCCCTTCTGGTGGCTGATGGTTGTAGAGTAGAAACTCGGAGCATTTGCCTCCCTGTGTGCCTCTCTCTGAGGAGTTGATCTTCTTTGAGAGCTTATATAGGTCACCTTGCAGTCTGCAGGGCCTTGTTGTCATCCTTATAGTTGCTACCTTCTGGTATTCACAAAAGGACAGAAGGATAAGACAGCAGATAGTTGTCACGTCTCCAAGTTCAGCTTGCACTTTCTGGGTGCTTTCCTCTTTAGAGTGCTCCTTACACACTATATTTTTGAAAAATTTGCCTTCCCTACTTATTCTGAGCAAGTACCAAAGATATGTATTTATGGATTTGTTGCTAAGCCCTGGGAGTTGGGCCATGGGTATTTAAGATGGATATCTCAAACCTAATCAAAGCTTGTAAGAACTCCCTTGCATTGAGGGGTGCACAAAAAGGTATTGTACTCTGACCTTGCTCTAGGGGATGTTTTTTGGGGTCTAGTTTTTCATGGTGCTTTGCAGTGACACATGGCTTCTATCACTGGATAGCATTGCCAGTGTTGGGAAGGAGGAGAGACAGAAGGGATGGGGTACTCAGGCAATGATACATGTATACATATGTCCAGCTCTGTCATGGTGAGATCCTCTGTCACTGCCCCCATTCAGAAGAATTCTTGATGACTCTGATGGCCTATTGTATGCCCAGTCGCTTCCTTGATGACCTGAGAGCCTCTGGGAGATAAGCATGAGGACAGGAAGCTAGTCCGAAAGTCACTGCATGCATGTGGAGACACCACTACCGGTCTCAGGAGGCCTGCTATTTCTGTACTTGGCTCACTCATCTGTACCCCTTTTGAACTTGGGTATTGGACATCCCCTGTTATGGCCCACTGCTGACACATCTCTGTCCTGTCTCTCCTTCCACTGCTTGGCCAGTCTGTCTGGCAGTAAGGGTCTTGAGCAGGTATTTAACATTCCTGTACAGGTGACCATGGTGACTCAGGACTTAAAGGTGACTTCTTGCCAACTGTGCCTAGAATTTTGCATGATATATGAGAATGTGGGCTGTCAGCAGCCTTTTGCAGTACAGCCTGAGGCCCTAGGCTCTGTCCCCCTGAGGCGATTATTCATGCACATGCTGAGTACCTCTGATTTTGGTCAGCTCAAGTGCAAGAGGATGACATTCCACCCCCCCATACTGAATTTCCTGACTTTCTATTTCCACTGAGTGAGAATTCAGTTCTACTAATCTGATCTATTTGACATTAGATCTTTAAGGCACATCCCAAGGCCTTTATGAATTCCAAAATTCAAGAGTGACACAAGTACATTTAAACACCTTTCAGAACGTTTTTTTTTAGAAATGTCTAAGAGTATCCCCTTTAAAGTAGTAGTAAATCTATGAATATGCTTAAATTCTCATAGACAGCATTCTATGTAAATTTTTTCATTAAGCAAATTTCTGAGAATGAGTCTTGTGACATTTTCTTTTGTCAACCACTTATTTATGAACATGCAAAATCTGTGTACCCTCAGGAGCTGGATGGCAGTGATGGAGAGTCATAGACCTCATCTCGGGCTAAGGGTCAAATATTTTCTCAGAGGAAATGACAATTTTTAGAGAGTCTGTCCTTTCAGGGTCATGTGGGCAGAGTTAGCCCAGCATGCTTTGGTTTCCTGGATAGTGTCTTTTGTGGTATCTACTAGTTCCATGTGGCCATTGAGATTGTGAATTGTGGCTGGGGAGACTTAGAAACAGACTTTTGGTTTTAATTATTTAGAATGCAAATAATTACATGTGGTGGATGGCTACTTCCTAGGACTCTGGGGATGTGAAGAGATTTGGACATCATAGATGCCTGCTTTCCTAAGAGAATTCCCTGAGGGCCACCCATGCCCACAAGGGGCAGGGTTACTGAATGGAGACAGATGACTTAGGAGATGGGAGAAACATGGAGGACAGGAGGACAGGACCGTAGAGTGTGCTGTGTATTGTCAACCCAAAGCCATCCTCATTGTAGAGGCTGCTCTGTGGAAACAAGACCAGTCTGTCAGAGGTGGGGGTAGAGAAGATGCAGGGGAATGGAGTACTGTGTGCCCAGGACCTGTGGTCTCAAGGCCGTGTCAGGTCCTCAACCACTGGCAGTAGGCCATTCTGTGCTAAGGACGTTGCAGGTAACTGGTGAAAGGCCAGTGGCCTCTCAACAGCAGTGATGAGCACCCTGGTTCCCTGAAAGTTTGGGCATCTGGACACCCACCAGTCTCAGAGTTTGGGAGTAAGACCTGAAGAAGCTTCTGGAAGGCCTTTCCCACAGGAAGAATGTCATTCTCCTGATTATCATTCAGCACTGAGCACTGAAAGCAAATGCTTATCTCAGTGCCAGTCTCATGAGTGTGCCTGGCACAGCTAGTGACGGAAGCAACCAGAGGTCAAATAGGTAGAAAGAGGGAACTGGCAAAAGCAATTCCAGTGTAATGTCTGGTGTCCACAGTCATAGAAATAAAGCACAATGGATTCTTCCTCTTATTTCACCTGTAAGAGAAAATGAATGAGGTGGAGGGAGAGGAGGAGGCAGGGGAAGAAGACAAGGAAAATGGGAAAAGAAGTGTAAAAGGGCATAGGATAGAAGGACAGGAAGAGGAGGAGGAAAAGAAGGAAGAGAAAGGGAAAGAAGATAAAGGAGGAGGAGGAGTGAAGGAGGATGAGGAGGAGGAGGAGGAGGAGGAGGAGGAGGAGGAGAATTATTTCACATTGTGGACTACAGCAAATCAGAGAGACCCACTCTTTGCAAAGCACCACCATTGAGTAAGAATGTGGGGTCCCTGATTAATCCCTGTGGAAGGAGTCCCAGCCGGCCTGCCCTTTGGACCAGGAAAAAAAAAGGTTAGAGAGGAGGCTTCATAGGCAGGCCTGGCTAGGCACAGCAACCTCCACCAGCCATGAGCTAGCCAGGGTGTGGCCAGTCCTGTCTCCTTTGCTTAGGGACCATCTGTGTAGCTGCTGACAGTGAAGAAGGCAGGTGACTCTGACTCAGTTTTCAGAGGGTGGCAGCAGTCAAGTCCACTACTGCTATCTGGGATTTTCTTTCCTATCCTGGGGAGGATTTGTAAAGGTAAAATTTCTAAGCTGATTCTAAACTGCAAAGCCTGAGTTAAAATATAAAAGACTGGGCATTGTGAAGTTTCCAAGCTGCAGGGCCTGAGTTAAAAAGTGAAAGACTAGGTATTGTTAAAATTTCTCTGCTACCCCCAAAACCTGTAATCCCTGTAGCTGTTAGGGCAATACTGGAACTGCCCAGTAAATATTTCCACTGATTCCCTGGTGGTTTAATAGCTAAGGGCTCTGACTAGCTCGGCACGTAGGCATCCAGGCCCCAAAACCAATCAGTTTGAATGTGTACCCCACTTAGGAATGACCAATCACCCCTGCCCAGACTGTTCTCACCAATGAATGTACTAATCATGTCTCAGAGTTGTTGTTCAATTTTCCCGTGCCTCATGATGATTTATTCTGATGTATGCAAAGCCCCCTGCTCTCTCCAAAAAGTGTACTTAAGCTCTGCTTAACCTCTGCTCTGGGCTCTGGGCTGCTCTATCTTCCTGAGTGAGCCTGGAACCTCAGCATGCTGAATCAATAAAATCCCCTTTGCCAATTGCATGAAGCCAGTCTCTTGTGTGGTCTCTTCCTCCGACGCTTCGCCAGACCCTTACAGATTGTTTCCCCTTAAGTCTGTTTTTCCCCCAGATCTTTAGATGCAGATGGACACAATACCTTTATTTTGTTTGTTTATTTATTTATTTTTATGTTGTGTTGGTGATCAAACCCAGTGCCTCATGCATGCTAGGCAAGCACTATACCACTGATCCATGACCCCAGCCCAAGTCTATCTGTTTCTTAACATCCTAAGTGGGTTTTTTTAATTTATAAAAGTAATTTTATTCCTAATTGTCACTTAGTAATTGGACATATGTTGGTATTATCCTGAGAAGTTAGAGCACAGAAGTTCAACCATGTACAGGAGCAATGTCCTCCCCACTTTGTCTTGATGAAAAGAGTCATGCCAATAGGATTATCCTCATAGGAGTGGTGTTGATTAAAAAGTCCTCACAGGATTATAGATTAAATTATAGATTAAAGTGGCCTTACCAGATTGGTATTGATTAAAGTGGCATTACTGGATTGGTAGAGATTAAATTTTCCTTATTGGATTGGTATTGATTAAAATCTCCTCACAGTATTGGCATAGTTCAAAATCGCCTTACCATGTTGATATTGATTAAGCAGTTTTCACAGGGCTTGGATTACGTAACTTCTCATGGTGGCCCCATGTTTGGAGAGGAATGAGCCCAATCTGTGTGATGGGCTGACTCTTAGCTCTCACAGTCTTTATGTTGAAGTCCTAACTCAGTAGCTCAGAATGTGACCATATTTGGAGACAGGATCTCTGCCTGACCTGGAGTGAATCCTGAACCTGTTTTCTGAGCCCTTCCCTCCTCCCTATGCTCAGTAATAGACCTGGATAGGAGTCCACAGACCAGAACACGGCTGACCCAGGATGTGTCAACACCCTACAAGGAGCCTCAGAGTCCAGCTTCTGGGAGGCCAACATATTTCTCACCTATGTCCTGGCATGCCCCAGGAAATCCTCAAGTCTGGATAAAGAGGAGGGTACTAGTCCTGGCCTTTCAGGTTCCCTGAGCTCATCAGAGTGTGTGGAGTTGGGGGAACAGCTATCTGCCTGCCTTCCACAGCAGCACTGGGCCCCTGTGACCCCACCAGGAAGTCTCTCCCAGAGTCAGGGCAGAGGGAGTGACTATTGTGTCTTAGGCTGCTATAGGGTGTGGCAGCTCTCAGCTCTCTCAGGAAACATTCAGAGCCCTGGGCTCATCCCAGCCTCAGCCTGTGGCCTTTCCTGAAGATGGGAGGGTCTAGAATTCCAGTAGGGTGAAGCATGTGAGGGGTTGGTCAATTAGAGACAGGGACTGAGTGATGACCTCCAGGTCATTTTGCTTCCTATGTTGGACAGGCAGTGGGTACAGTCCTGAAATTTCCAGAACCCTGCAACTTCATCATCTGCTTCATCATGTCCATTTTGGGAAAAATGGACTAAAGTGCCTGCAGCTGACTTTTGACTAGGACAGAACCTCCTGGGAAGGGGTACCTGTGCACTGTCCAGAGTTCATCTGGATGGAGGCAGGAAGTCCCTCCTTAGTCTGTAAAGGTAAAATTTCCAAGCTGATTCTAAGCCGCAGAGCCTGAGTTAAAGTGTAAAAGACCAGGCATCCTAAAGTTTCCAAAGTGCAGGGATTGGGTTAAAAAGTAAAAGACTAGTATTGTTAGAGTCCCTCTGCTACCCCCAAAACCTGTAATCCCTGTAGCTGTTAGGACAATACTGGAACTGCCCAGTAAATATTTCCACTGACTTTCTGGTTGTTTAATAGCTAAGGGTTCCGAGTTGCTTGGCACGTAGGCATTGCAGGACCTAAACCAATCAGTTTGAATGTGTACCCCACCTAGGAGCACCAATCACTCCTGCCCTAATTGTTCCCACTAATGTATGCACTAATCCTGATTCAGGGTTGTTGTTCAATTTTCCCGCGCCTCATGATGATTTGTTCTGATGTATGCAAAGCCCCCCACCCTCTCCAAAAAGTGTACTTAAGCTCCGCTTGAACTCTGCTCTGGGCTCTGAGCCGCTCTCCCTTCTTGAGTGGGCACAGAGTCCCAGCGCACTGGAACAGGATCCTCAATAAACTTCCCCCCTGCGATTGCATGAAGTGAGTCTCTTGTGTGGTTTCTCCCCTCCGACGCTCTGCTGCACCCCAACAAGTCCCTGTGCTCAGCCCCTTTGTGGAAAGGTGTCTATTCTCATTATACTGACAGCCAGACCCCTTACCTTCCACCCATCTGACTTTGTCATGAACCACTCTTATGGGTGTGGCTCCCAGCCTGTTCTATGCTTACTTCCTTAAAGGGCCAGCTGGGCCCAGTGGGCACAGGTAAGACACCATGACCAAGTGGAGTATCATCTTCTTTTTTTATAAGAGAGAGAGAGAGAGAGAGAGAGAGAGAGAGAGAATTTTTTAATATTTATTTTTTAGTTTTCGTCAGACACAACATCTTTGTTTGTATGTGGTGGTAAGGGTGGTAAGGATCGAACCCGGGCCTCACGCATGCCAGGCGAGCACTCTACCACTTGAGTCACATTCCCAGCCTGAGTATCATCTTCTGTACATTCCTGAGGGCCTCTCCCTGCTGAGATTAAAAGAGATATTTTGTCTGTTTCAAAGTGTGGATGGTAAGAGGGGAGCTGAAAGTGAATATGAGGGGTGGTTTGTGCTCCAGAGCTTTGGGAACTTAAAATATGGGTTGAAAACATTCAAACCATAGCACCATCCTTTTAGATCAAAACAGGGGATGATGGGCTCTATTTTAGCTAAAATATGCAAACGTATGTTGAATAACCAGAACAGTGAATCAGAGGTTGCACATCAGGACTAGGTAGTGGCACAGCTCTCTCTATAAACACTAAACAATCTAATCAATCAACAGAATCCAAACTCAGGATGCATTTGCAACCTGTGGAAAGAGATGAAATTAAAAGTTGGGATGGGGGCATGAAGCTGTAGCATAATGTCCTCTAAGCTAATCAGAGGTGGGTCACAGGGGCCCTAATAGTAGCCACCTCCAGGTTCTTCCCTAGAAGTGGTTCTGTGGGGATCCTGGAGTTGCCTCCATGTTTGTCTGTTGTTCCCCAGGAAACTCCTATGGACAAAGACGCAGGCCTGGGTTGTTGTGCTTGCATTTTTCTGAGTTTAACACCCACATCCAGAACTTTGAAATCTCTTTCCATAGGCAGCAACTGCATACCGAGCCTGAGTTTATCCAGCTGCATGTACTGGTGTTTCTATTCAGAATTCACTTTTCCCTCTGTGAGGTGTGCAAAGGTAAGAGCAGTGCAGAGTCCAGACCAGACTAGAGACCTGAGGGAGCTCAGAGACACCAGGGCCTCCATGGCATGGATTCATAGCATTGAAGCACATCCTGATTGCTTAAGGTATTGGGTCATTGTGAACAGAACTACTATATGTAATGGCGTGCTATTATCTAGACATACATTTTTGAGGCAGTTGTCTATATTTTTAGGACCATGTGTTGACACCATGTCTAACTTTGGGGAAAATGGCCATTTTTTTTGATAGTGGTGAGCTGTTGTGTGCTCTACCAGCAATGCACAAGAGTTCCTGTGGCTGCTCATCATCCTCATGGTTGATACCACACTTTAGTAAAGACCTTAGCAGCTTAATAGTTGTGCAGTGCACCTTGGGGTTTGTGCTTTCCTCATGACAGGTGATACTAAGAGTCATTTCTATGCTTCTTTGCCATCTTGTATCTTTCTTGTGCATTGTCTGTTCAGATCTTTACCCATTATGTTGTGTTATTGTTGAGTGTCTTACTATATTTTGTACACAAGTTTATTTTAGACATATACTTTCCAAAGTTTCCCCCAGTCTTTGACTTGTGTTTTTATTTCCTTAATATGATTTTTTTTACAGAGTAATTTAATACAGTCCACATTATCAGGTTTTTCTTTAATGGATTTGTTGTTGTTATTGTTTGTTTGTTTGGTAGCAGGGATTGAACCCAGGGGTGCTTAACCACTGAGCCACATCCCCAGCTTTCATAGATTTTTTTTTTTGGGCGGTGGGGAATGTGTTTAGAACCTCATCATGAAATATGTGGTCATGCACATCTTCTAGAGTTTTACAGTTTCCCATTTTAAATGCAAGTCTAGAGAGTATTTTGATAGGTTCTGGTGTCCATATGTGTGGCTTCTTGAAGTGTGTCCTTTTGCAGTCAGTGCTGTCTAGTCTAGGTTTAAAAACAGCTTGTTGGGAATTTCTGACCTGAATCTTCAGTTCAGGTTTGAGATAATTTCATCTTAATTATATTGAGACCTGAACAAAGTATATCTGCACTTATTTATATTTCATTTGATTTCTTTGTAAACATTCCAAGATTTTCTGAAAGAATGATTGTACTTTAAGACTTATATGAAAGTACTTCAAATTTGGGGTGTCTATTTTAAATATTAATGTTTTAAAATTTTTCTTATTCCAGTTTACAAATTTCACTGTTTCCTCTACATGATTGCTGAAATCAATGAAATTTTGTCTGTGGGCCATGTATTTTGCTGCTTGCTATCTCCATCCATTCTGATCAAGACATAGGATGGTAGGGTCTATTTCTTTTTTATTTCCAAAATCATGACTTGGAATAGTCAGAACTATGAATTTTAGAGCTTCACTGTGCCTAGCACAAGGGGGTGCAGCTCTGAACAGCATCCTGCACTGCCTACAGTGGCCAGCAGGGGGCACTCAGAACAACTTTTTCTGATCAACTGCTTTTGGGGTTTGTGTTCTGTGCCTTAATCAAACTTCCTTCCCCTGGGGACCCACCTGAGAGATGCCACATCTAGGGACTCCTAGGGACTCTATCTAAGGTGTGGACCAGAGGTGTTTTTTTTGTTTGTTTGTTTTGTTTTGTTTTTATCCTGGGGCCATACCTGGAAAGATACCATGACCTGGGGATGCCTGGTGGATATGTCTATGGTGAGGACCAGAGCTTCCTTCCCCTTGGCACCTACCCATGGAGACTCCATTGTGGATTCAGGATGACTGAAGTCTATGTGAGGAAAATATGAGGAAGAAGATTCCTGGGTACTGCCTGGTGTGCTGAGAAGGAAGTTCTGCCATGTTATTTACTTTCTCAGGTAATATTTTAGCAGAACTTATTTTACAACAGTATTTCTTACTGAGGTTTTGGCTGCTCGTTATCATGGTATGTCAATGTATTTTGTGTGGCTTGAGTGTCTAAGGACACAAATGCTCCCTCAAGATGGTGCAGGGAGGGCCCAGTGCCTGGAGTCTCATTGGGGCCTGAGGGTAAGGGCTCATGAAAATGGAGCAAGTAGCTCTCAGGAGCCTCTAGGGTGAGAGATGTAAAGATTGTGATGGATTGCACTACCCTGAATCCTGGGTAACTGCAGAATCCTCATTGCAGTTACCAGAGCCTTCTGCGGTGCGGGCAACTTGGATCAAATGATAGACTGTGCTACCCATAATTCTTGGGACTTGCAGCTTCCAGAATCCTCTTCAAAGAGGGTTGTACAAACAAAAAAATCAAACTATGCTACCAATTACTTTTGGGTGCCTGCTTAGCCCAGGAGACTCTGGGGTGAGAATTGCAAGGGCAGAATACCAGACTTCAATGCTCAGAACTCCTGGGGATGCCTATATGCCCTGTAACCCTGTAAGTCCCAGAGGTTTCTGTGGTGATGGTTGTATTGGTAGAGCACTCTACCTAGATTCTCCAGGGTACCAGGGAAAGCATGGGGTCTTCAGATCCTGTGATCCTCAGCAGGACTGTGCAGGTAAAACCCCAGATGGCATTATCTAGAACCCTCAGGGACTGCATCTCCCAGAATCCTCTGTGGTGAGTGGGCAAACCATTGAACTGCATTACCCATAATCCTAAGGGAGAATTTTAGTTTCATAATTTTTTGCAGTTAGTAGGAAAAACACAGGACATATTACCCACTAATCTTGGTGCCAGCAGCTCTCAGGATCCTCTGTTGTGAGGTATGTTGGACTGAGAGTTTAACTACAGTATCCATAATCCTTGGTGGGGTGTGTTTCCCAGGTGAGTATGCAGCCTACAAGTCCCAGACGTATCCCAAGTGAGAGCTCTGCATTATGCAGATCAGACTATACTACCTACAATTCCTGGGGATGCACTGGTGAATGTGCTGTCTCCAATTCTAGGAGGCTTCAACAGTGAGGTCTTTCATACCATGGCAAGCAAGTGGCCTTCAGTTCTCATGCCCTTGCTGTAGGGGCATGCAGGAAAAACACTGCACTACCTTATCCACAATCCTCAGGGGGAATTGCAGTTCCCAGGGTCTGCAATAGTGAAGGTTGCTGGATAGGAAGCTGAACTACACTACCTAGAATTCTTGGAGGTGCCCCGTGTCCATGTTGTCTCCGCAGTGATTGCTATGGAGGCAGAAGGCAAGACTATACTACCCAGAATCCCTGGGGGCCTGCAGCTCCCCGACACCTTCCTTTTGAGTACTGCCGGGGCAAACTTTGTATTGCACTACACACGCTCCTCAGGGGTGTCTAGGCAGGCTTGTGCTACACAGATCCCAGAGCTTTGATGGTGAAGTCCACTTAGGTAGGATGGACTGCACTACCCAGAATAATCAATGGCTCACAGCTCTCAGAGACCTCTGTGATCAGGGCTGACTGAGTAGAACTGACTATAATACTCAGAGTTCCTGGGGACTCTGAGCTCTAAGTAGTCACTGTAGAATTGAACATAGCACCAGGCTATAATACCCATGATCCTTGGGGGCTTGCAACTCCCAGAATCCACTGTAGTGATGGCTGCATTGGCAGAACACCAGACTACACTGTCCAGAATCCCTAGGGATGCCTGAGTGACTGTGTAGCCTGCAATTTCTAGAGACCTCTGCAGAGGGTGCTGCATTGTAGAAGACTGGATTGCACTACCCAGAATCCTGGTTGGGGATATGAGGGTGAATGTGTTACTTGAAGTCCCCATAGGCTTCTGGAGTGAGGGCTGAATAGGCAGAATGCCAGACTACACTGTTCGGAATCCCTAGGGGTGACTGAGTAGCCTGCAGCTCACAGAGACCTCTGCAGCTGGGCTGCATTATGGAATACAAGACTGCATTACCCAGAATCCTGGGGGTATGAGGGAAAATGTGCTACTTGTAGCCCCTAGGCTTCTGGGATGAGGGCTGCATGGGTAGAACACCAGATTCCACTGCCACAGTTCTCCAAGGTGCCTGCGCCAGCACATGGCACACAGCTTCCATGGTCCTGAAGGGCAAAGACTGTGTGGGCAGAGCACCAGACTATACTTGGCAGAATCCCTGAGAACCCTGAATCTGTGTAGCCTGCAGTTTCAAGAGGCATCCATGGTGATAGCTGGACAGGCAGGACAGACTGAATGACCTAGAATGCTCTCAGAGGCTACTGGGAATTTGGTCTGAACTCAGGTTCTTCTACCCTCCTACAGTGGTCCCCCTGGGCTGGGAATTAACAGATTTCCTTAAAACCCCTGATTCTAAAATGGGGTTTTAGAATCACTTTGTCTAAAAGACTACATGTCCCGAAAGCCTCTGTGGTGCTCTGTTTCTAGCCTCTGCCCTTGGGCTGAGGGTCTAGACTCGCTGTAGCTGCCTTCCTCTGTACCTCTGCCCATCTGCTCAGGCTGCTGCAGCCCTTGGCCTGGTGGAGTACAGGGAGGGGGTCTCCTGGACTCCATTTCTCCTCTCTGATATACCATTCCTCATGGTGCCACAGCCAGACCTAGTTAGAGCAGTGGGAACATATTTTATTATTCAGTAACTGCTGAGGGTCAAAGAAGGTGCTGACATTCACCAGGGAGTGGAGAGAGGCCCCGCCTCTGAGCAGTGAGCAGCTTGTGCATGTGTACATGGCCAAAGGGGAGTGGTCAACCAGGGGTGGGGCCTCACTGCCATCTTTTTTTTTTTTTTTTTTTTTTTAGTTTTTCGTGGACACAGCATCTTTGTTTGTATGTAGTGCTGAGGATCGAACCTGGGCTGCACGCATACCAGGTGAGCGCGCTGCCGCTTGAGCCCCATTCCCAGCCCCTCACTACCATCTTTAATGCCGCCTCCTTTAGAGTGAGAGCTGGCTTCCCCCTCAGGACCAACCCAGGAGAGCCCCAGTTCTGGGAGTGTTGGGTCACTCCACAGGGAGGGGCAGAGCTCCCTTCTCAGAACAGATTGAGAGAGACACCCAAGTTGGGAACCCTCATGTGTCATGCCTCCAGGGACTCCCGGAGCTCCCTTCTCCTCAGAGTAGCCTCAGTGGACTTTTGGCTCAGGGACTTTCATGAGTCATGTGTCTAGGGATGCCCAGGGTTCCCTTCTCTTCAGCGGCCTGAGAGACACCTGGTTTGGGGACCTTTGTGGATCACATCTCTAGGGTTTCTGGGCAGCTCCCTCCTCCTTAAAGCAGCCTGAGGGAGACGCCTGGTGTGGGAACCCTCCTGTGCCATGCATGGCTCTAGGGATTCCTGGGCCTCCCTTCTCAGAGTGGCTTGATGAGATGCCAGTGAGGGGATCCTCATGGGTGGCATCTCTAGGGATGCCTGGGTTTCCCTTCTCCTCAGAGCTGCCTGAGGGAGACTCCTGGTGTGGACACTCTCTTACATCATGTCTCTTGGGACGCCGGAGATCCGTTCTCCTCAGAGAACCCTGAGGTAGACGCCTGGTGTGGGGACCCTTGTGGGTCACATTCTAGGGACACTGGAGGGCTCCCTCATCCTTACAGCAGCCTGAGGGAGACAGGCCTGGGGACCCTCATGGGTCACGTCTCTAAGTAGGTCTATAGTTCCCTTCTCCTCAGAGTTGCCTGGGGGATACGCCATTGTGGGGACCCTCCTGGTTCACGATTCTAGGGATGCCCAGAGCTCCCTTCTCCTGAGTGGCCTGAGAGAGACTGGTGTGGGGACCCTCTTGGGTCATGTCTCTAGGGATGCCCAGATGCATCAGAGCAGCCTGAGTAGGATGCCTGATGTGGGGACCCTCATGGGTCACATCTCTACTGGGAGGGGCCTCTCCCTTCTAGCAGGTTGTCTCCAGTACCAGGGGATGGCTCCACTCCAAGGGGTGTCTCCCCTCCCAACAAAGTGTTTCTCTTTGCTGTGGGGGGCATCTGGGGTAATGGGGGTGAGCATCTCTCCTCCCAGCAGCTTGTCTCCCCTCTTAGGGGGCATCTCCACTCCCAGCCAAGATTCAGGTGAGTTTTGCAGGGGGAGGGACTGAGGGCGGGGCCTGGTCACCATCTTGGATCCTGTGCTGCCCTCAGGCTGAGGAGGGAGTTTTTTTTCTCAGAGCTGAGTAGAGGAACCCTGACTGCTGGACAAGGTGGGTCATCCCACAAGGAGGGCAGAGCTTTCCTCTCCTCGGAGCAGCCAGAAAACATGCCAGGCCAGAAAACCCTCATGGGCCATGTCTCTAAGGGCATCCCAGGAGTACCAACAGAGAGCAGCCTGGGGAAAATGCCAGGCCTGGAGACCCTCTTGGATACATCTCTAGGGACAACTGAAGTTCCTCTCCTCAGACCAGCCTGAGGGAGATGCCTGTCCTGGGGACCCTCTTGGCCATGTCTCTAGGGACATGTGGGGTTCCCTTTCCTCAGAGCAGCCTTGGGGAGATGCTAGGCCTGGGGACCCTGGTGGGCCATGTCTCTAGGGACAACCGGAATTCCTCTCCTCAGAGGAGCCTGGGGAAATGCCAGGCCTAGGGACCCTCATGTACCATGTCTCTAGGGTACCCGGGGTTCCCTTCTCGACCAAACTAGGGGAGACGCCTGGCCTAGGCACCCTGATGGGCTACATTCGCCTCTTAGGACACTGTAGGCAGGGGACAGGTAAAGCCTGCTGCTCCCAGAAGCTGCTGGGGCTTGGTCAGAGTTCAGGTTTCCCAACTCCTAGACTGGACATCCTGGGATGGGATTTCACTGCTTTTCTTCATACCCTTGATCCTAAAGTAGGTTTCTGTCACCCTGTGTCAAAGACCACTTCCAGAGGCTTCTGTAGTGGCCCCTTTCTGGCCTCTGCCCTTGGGCAAAGGAGTGAAGAAGGGCTCACTGTGTCTGCCTGGTCCCTGGCCACAGCAGGGTTGACCTGGTGGGGGACAGGCTGGGGTGCATGGAGGTGGCTCCTGGACCCCCTTTTCTGCTCTCTAGAGATTTCACTCCTCCTCATGCCACAGACAGCATGACCAGACCTAGCGACAGCAATGGGAACACTCCTGGTGTGGAGGAAGAAGCAGAGTCCCCAGGAAGACCAGGATTCTCCCCACCCAGCAGGAGCTTCTCCCCTCCCAGGAGGGTATATCCCCATCCCAGGGAGGTGTCTCCCCTAGAGTGGGGGGCCTCTGTCCTCCCAGCAGGGTGTCTCCACTTCTAGGGGGTGGCTTCACTCCTAGGGATGTCTCCCCTTTTAGCAGGGTGTCGCTCTTTCCTAGGGGTTGTCTGGGTTGGGGCAAGCGTCTCCCCTCCCAGCAGGGAATCTCCCCTCCCGGGGATTGGCTTCCCTCTCAGCAGGTGTCTCTCCCCTAGAGTGCTGTGACTCCCCTAGAATGGGTGTTTCCCCTAGCAGCCAGGTGTCTCACCTCCTAGGGGGCATCTCCACTCCCAGCCAAGCTCCAGGTGAGTAGCATAGTGGGGGGCTGAGGGCAGGGCCTGGGTGTCACCTTGGATGATGTTGCCTCTGAGGCTGAAAAGGGAGCTTTCTCCTCAGAGCTGAGCAGAGAAACCCTGACTGCTGGATAACATGGGTCATCCCACAGGGAGGGCAGAGCTCCCCTCTCCTCAGAGCAGCCCCAGGAGACTCCAGGCTGGGAAACCCTCATGGATCTCATCTCCAGCTGTGTCCCTGGGTTCCCTTCCTGAGCAGCCTGGGAGAGAAGCCAGGCCTGGTGACCCTGGTGGGCCAAGTCGGGGTTCCTCTCCTCAGAATAGCCTGTGGGAGATGCCAGGCCTGGGGATACTCTTGGCTATGACTCTAAGTATACCCCAGGGTTCCCTCTCCTCAGAGCAGCATGAGGAGATGCCAGGCCTGGACCCTCTTGACCATGTCTCTAGTGATGGCGGGGGTAATCATTTCAGAGCAGCCTAGAAGAGACGCCAGGCCTGGGGACAATGGTGAGTGATGTCTCTAGGGATGCCCAGGTTTCAATCTCATCAGAGGAGTCTGGGGGGAGACACCAGGCCTGGATACCCTGGTGGGCTACATCTCTCTCATTTTTTTTTAAGAGAAAGAGAGAGAGAGAGAGAATTTTTTTAATATTTATTTTGTAGTTTTCACTGGACACAACATCTTTGTTTGTATGTGGTACTGAGGATCGAACCTGGGCCGCACGCATGCCAGGTGAGTGTGTGACTGCTTGAGCCACACCCCCAGCCCCATGGGATACATCTCTAGGGAATCCCAAGGTTCCCTCTCCTCAGAGCAACCTCAGGGAGATGTCTGGCCTGGGGACTATGGACACTTAGGCTTACCTTTCCTCAGAGCAGCCAGGGGGAAGCGCCAGGCCTGGATCCCTGGTGAGCCACATCTCTAGGGACACTCTGGGGAGGAAGCCACTGAGGCTTGGTGAGTTCAGGTTTTCCCAACTTTGAGAGTGGCCACCATGGGCTAGGATTTCACTGGTTCTCTTCAAACCTCTGATGCCACAAAGTTGGGTCATGTCATCCTGTGTCAAACCACTTCCAAGAGGCCTCTGTGGTGGCCCATTACTAGCCTCTCTCCTTGGGCACAGGAGTGAAGCAGGGCTCCATGTGCCTGTCTGGCCCCTGGTCTCAGCAGGCCTGATCTGGTTTTGGATTGGCTGGGGTGCAGTGAGATGGCTCCTGGACTCCCTTTTTGTTCTCTCTAGAGATTCCACTCCTCTTGGTGCTAGAGACAACAGAGCCAGACTTAGATACTGCAGTAGGAGTAGGTTTCATCCAGTAACTCCTGAGGTGGAGGAAGAAGCAGAGTCCCCAGGAAGCCCCAGCAGCTCCCCTCCAAGTGGGAGCTTTTTCCCTCTCTGCAGGATGTCTTCACATCCCAGGAAGGCCATGTCTCTAGGTACACATGGGATTCTGTGTCACCCTAAGTCTGAGTAGGGAGGTTTTTTTCTCAGAGCTGAGCAGAGGAACACTGACTGTTGGAAAAGGTGAGTCATTCCACACGAAGGGCAGACTCTCCCTCTTCTCAGAGCTAGAGACAACAGAGCCACCGTCTCCCATATGGTTGGGGCTTCTCCCCTCCTAGTGGGATGTCTCCAATCCCAGGGGCTTGCTCCACTCCCAGGAGTGTCTCCCCTCCCAGCAAAGTGTCTCTCTTTGCTGGGGGGGGGGCATCTGGGGTCATGGGGGTGAGCATCTCTCCTCCCTGCAGTGTGTCTCTCCTCTTAGGGGGCATCTCCACTGCCAGCCAAGATTCAGGTGAGTTTTGCGGGCAGAGGGGCTGAGGACAGGTACTGGTTGCCATCTTGGAATCTCTATCACCCTCAGGTTGAGTAGGGAGCTTTCTTCTCAGAGCTAAGCAGAGGAACTCTGGCTGCTGGACAAGGTGGGTCACCCCACAAGGAGGGCAGAGTCCCCATCTCATCAGAGCTGCCAGAATAGATGACAAGCCAGAAAAACCTCTCAGGCCATATCTCTAAGAGTATCCCAGGGGTACCCTCGGAGAGCAGCCTGGGGGAGATGCCAGACCTGGAGACCCTCTTGGCTATATCTCTGTGGATGCCTTGGGTTCCTTTCCTCAGACCAGCCTGAGGAAGAATCCTGGCTTGGGTACATATTCGGCCAATTCTCTAGGGACACGTGGGGTTTCCTTTCCTCAGAGCAGCCTGGGGGAGATGTCAGGCCTGGGGACCCTGGTGGGCCATGTCTCTAGGGATGTCCGTGTTTCCTCTTCTCAGAGGAGCCTTTGGAAATGCCAGGCTGGAGATCCTCATGGATCATGTCTCTAGCGATCCCCGGGATTCCATCCTCAGGT
Source organism: Ictidomys tridecemlineatus (assembly GCF_052094955.1). Taxonomy (NCBI): domain Eukaryota; kingdom Metazoa; phylum Chordata; class Mammalia; order Rodentia; family Sciuridae; genus Ictidomys; species Ictidomys tridecemlineatus. The sequence continues at coordinate 94,415 of NC_135482.1, read as the reverse complement.
CAGCCTAGAGGAGATGCCTGGCCTAGGCACCCTAGTGGGATAAGTATGTCTCTTGGGACACTCAAGGCAGGGGGCAGGTGAAGCCTTCAGCTTCCAGAATCGGCTGGAGCTTGGTTGGAGTTCAGGTTTCCCAACTCCTAGACTGGCCACCATAGGCTGGGATTTCACTGCTTTTCTTCACATCCCTGATCCTAAATTGGGCTTCTGTCACCCTTGTCAAAGACCACTTCCAGAGGCCTCTGTGATGGCCCTTTTCTGGCCTCTGCCCTTGGGCACAGGAGTGAAGAAGGGCTCACTGTGGCTGCCTGGCCCCTGGCCACAGCAGGCCTGACCTGGTGGAGATCAGGCTGGGGTGCAGGGAGATGGCTCCTGGACTCCCTTTTCTGCTCTATAGAGATTTCATTCCTCCTTATGCCACAGAAAGTACAGCCAGACATAGTGACAGCAGTAGGAACATTTCCGGGTGGAGGAAGAAGCAGAGTCCCCAGAAGCCCAGGATGCTTCCCTTCCAGCAGGAGCTTCTCCCTTCCCAGCAGGGTGTCTCCCCATCCCATGGAGGTGTCTGCCTTACAGTGGGGGCCTCTGCTCTCGTAGCAGGGTGTCTTTACTTCTAGGGGGTGGCTCCAGTCCTAGGGGTGTCTCCCCTTCTAGCAGGGTGTTTCTCTTCCATAGGGGGTTGTCTGGGTTTGTGGGGGCATGCGTCTCCCCTCACATATGGGTATCTCCTCTCCCAGGGGTTGGCTTCCCTGTCAGCTGGTGTCTCTCCCTTAGGAGGAGCGTCACCCCTAGAGGGGGTGTGACTCTCTTAGAGGGGGTGTCTTCCCTCCCAGCAGGGTGTCTCCCCTCCCATGGGGCATCTTCACTCTCAGCAAAGTTTCAAGTGATTACCATATTGGGAGGCTGAGTGGGGGGCCTGGGTCCACCTTGGATGCTGTCTGGGCCTCAGACTGAGGAGGGAGCTTTCTCCTCAGAGCTGAGCATAGGAACCCTGACTGCTGGACAACATGGGTCATTCCACAGAGAGGGCAGAGCTCCGCTCTCCTCAGAGCAGCCCTAGGAGAGGTCATGCTGGGAAACCCTTGTGGGCCTCATCTCTAGGCGTGCCCCTGGGTTCCCTTCCAGAGCAGTCTAGTTGTCTAAGTGTCTAATTGTTTAGTTAATATATGTTTATCTAAGTGTTTTTCTTCAATATAAAACACATAATTTATACATTTCTTTTTTTTTAATTTTTTTATTGTTGGTCGTTCAAAACATTACATAGTTCTTAATACATCATATTTCACAGTTTGATTCAAGCGGGTTATGAACTCCCAACTTTACCTCGTATACAGATTGCTGTATCACATCAGTTACCCTTCCATTGATTGACATATTGCCTTTCTAGTGTCTGATGTATTCTGCTGTCTGTCCTATTCTCTACTATCCCCCCTCCCCTCCCCTCCCCTCCCCTTTTCTCTCTCTACCCCTTCTACTGTAAATCATTTCTTCCATTTATATTATCTTGTCTTACCCCTCCTTTCTTCTTATATATCATTTTGTATAACCCTGAGGATCGCCTTCCATTTCCATGCGATTTCCCTTCTCACTCCCTTTCCCTCCCACCTCTCATCCCTGTTTAATGTAAATCTTCTTCTCAAGCTCTTCGTCCCTACCCTGTCCTTGTTTACTCCTCTTATATCAAAGGGGTCATTTGGTATTTGTTTTTTAAAGATTGACTAGCTTCACTTAGCATAATCTGCTCTAATGCCATCCATTTCCCTCCAAATTCTATGATTTTGTCATTTTTTAATGCAGAGTAATACTCCATTGTGTATAAATGCCACATTTTTTTAATCCATTCATCTATTGAAGGGCATCTAGGCTGATTCCATAATCTTGCTATAGTGAATTGTGCTGCTATGAACATCGATGTAGCAGTGTCCCTGTAGCATGCTCTTATTAGGTCTTTAGGGAATAGACCGAGAAGGGGAATAGCTGGGTCAAATGGTGGTTCCATTCCCAGCTTTCCAAGAAATCTCCATACTGCTTTCCAAATTGGCTGCACCAATTTGCAGTCCCACCAGCAATGAACAAGAGTGCCCTTTTCCCTGCATCCTCTCCAGCACTTATTGTTGTTTGACTTCCTAATGGCTGCCAATCTTACTGGAGTGAGATGGTATCTTAGGGTAGTTTTGATTTGCATTTCTCTGACTGCTAGCGATAGTGAGCATTTTTTCATGTACTTATTGATTGATTGTATGTCCTCCTCTGAGAAGTGTCTGTTCAGGTCCTTGGCCCATTTATTGATTGGGTTATTTGTTATCTTATTGTCTAATTTTTTGAGTTCTTTGTATATTCTGGTTATTAGGGCTCTATCTGAAGTGTGTGGATTAAAGATTTGTTCCCAGGATGTAGGCTCCCTGTTTATCTCTCTTATTGTTTCTTTTGCTGAGAAAAAACTTTTTAGTTTGAGTAAGTCCCATTTGTTGATTCTAGTTGTTAACTCTTGCGCTATGGGTGTCCTATTTAGGAATTTGGGGCCCGATCCCACAGTATGTAGATCATAACCAACTTTTTCTTCTATCAGATGCCGTGTCTCTGATTTAATATCAAGCTCCTTGATCCATTTTGAGTTAACTTTTGTGCATTATACATTTCTTATACATGCATTTATCTGATGCTCTGTCTTTTAATTGCAGATATTTGAGATAAATGTATTTTACTATAATTTTTTTTCAAGAGGTCAAACAACAGTGAAGTAATCTCATATTAGTATACAAACTGTATTAGATGATAAACAGATATAATCCTGTCTACAGAAATATCCAAGTACTTTAACTGTATTTTCATTAAGATATTTTTTCTTATCAAGGTATGATAACTTGTTTTGATTCTAAAGTTTTCAGAAATTGTTGCAAAGTATAACCAGGAAAAGTTTTAAAAGAAAAGAAGATGCTTCAACAGAGAAGAAGCACACATTGGACGTCCTCAGAAGAAGAAAAAAATCATGTTTGGGTAAAACAATGTCTTTCTATTCTAGGTTTTAATGATAAAGATATTTTCCTAAATAGATCTTTATATCATTATCTAGACAGACAGATCATACAGAAAGTTAAAACAATTGAGAAAAAGATTTATATGTACTGGACTGACTATAAGAATTTTAACTGATTAATTTAAGAATATTTCAGGCTATTTTCCTGATTTTACTATGCTGATATGAGCTAATATTTCATCCATATTTAGACATGATGAAAACATATTAAAATGCTAAGTTTATTTTCTTTAAGGAAGGTCTTTATTGCCTAATTATTTCTACTATTTAAGGCAAGGATTAATTTTTTCAATAAATTCATGTCCTTAATTAAACACTAAATATATTAAACTGCTGACTTAGATCCCAATTTTGACAATTCTACTTGGTTACTAAATTTGATTGATTCAAAGACACTGCTGATTCTTACATGTTACTTTGTTTCTTGGAAAATTATGAGATTTGGGAGAACATTGTATTTGGACTGAGGTTTTCCAAATTAAAGTTGTATTTTAATTTTGAGCAATATGGTTACAAACCGTGTTGAAAATTCATTGGTACTTTATAAGTTCTCTGACTGGACCTATTATCTGTAAAAAAATATGATAAGATTTATATATCACTCTCTACACTGGGAAGTAACCTTAATCATATTTCCTAAAAGACAATTAAGAGACACCTAATTAAAGGATAATATTCTGAAACAGAGATATTTTAAGACCTTGTCTCAGAAAGAGGTTAATCTTTTTTTCTAAATTGTTAGAATAAATTAACTATCTATATATTGTGAAATTACAATAATCAATAAAAGGTATCTCATTTTCATATCTAGCCTTAATTACTCTTAAGAGAAGGCCTTAAAATTTTACCTACCAGAAACTATAATCAAAGGAAACCTCTCAAACTTAATATAGATCAAAATAAATTCAGGGAGATTTCCAAGAGATCCAGATTCATATATTAATATATTAGAATTTACATCAGGCCTTTAATCAATTTTATTAAATAAAGAAAAGGGGGAAAACAGGACTCCACAGGCACACAGTACATCTTGCAAATATTTCAAAATTTTCTTAAATTGTGATACTGAGAGTCTTACTGTTACTGAAATGATTCAGTAAATTAATCAGATTTCAAAAGATAAAGTTTAAACCTGTCATAATGATAACGACTGAGAAACCTGGCACAGGAAGGTAAATTTTCAGCTGCAGAGTTTATAGCCATGTAGATTCATGAGCTTGTCAGGTCAGTAAAAATTATGAGGAGACTTCTATGGACCCATTTCTCAGATCCATGTTTTTAGATTCAGGCATGGGATAATGGGTTCAATTTCAGCTTCAATGTCCAAACTTATGTTGTGGAATAAAGAGAACACTGAATCTCTTTGGCCATTCTGAATAGAATTTCTGTGTATAAATGCATGTTGTATATACATATTTTCAAGACATATTTTCTAAGCAATTGTCTAAATTCTTAAGTTTTTATTGGATCATATGGTGTGCTTATGTATTGCTCTGGAAAAAAACTTGAAACTTTTAAAAGTGATGAACTATTATGCATTCCACCAGCAATGAATGAGAGTTCTGGTTCTACATCTTCCAATTGAAAAAGTTTGGAGCCATTGAATGCAGTTGAAGTTCCATACAGCATTGTGGGTCATTTCCCCTCATGTCAGGTGTAGCTGAGCAGCATTTCTATGCTTCTTTGCCCTTTTCATATCTTCTTTGTTGAGTTGTCAGTTCAGATATTAACCCATTTTAATTCAATTGTTTCTTACCATATTTAGGATACAAGTCCACTTTAGATGGACTTCATGTATTTTCCAAATATTTTCACCAGTCTCTGGCTTAATTTTTTGTTCCTTTAATATGAATTTTTCAGAGTAGATGTTTTTATTTAAAACAATTTGAGGGGAGCTGGAGCTGTGGTACAGCACTTGCCTAGCATGCATGAGGCACTGGGTTCAATTCTCAGTACCACATATAAGCAATTAAATAATAAAGGTCCATCAATAACTAATAAAAATATTTTTTAAAAATTTGGTACTGAGCATAAAACACAGGGGTGTTCTGCCACTGAGCTATATTCCCAGCTCTTCTTAACTGTTTTACTTTGAGACAGGGTCTTGCTAAGTCACCTCAGGCTACCTAATAACTGGGACTACAGGCATGCACCACCATGCACAGCGACAATTTAAATGTAAATTAAGTCCACATTATCAATTCTTTCTTTCATGAATTTGTTTTTGCAGCTGTATTTTTTAAATAAAAACTCAATATGAAACATGGTCACAGTAGTTTCTACTATAATTATTATAGTTTCACATTTTTTATATAAGCCATGGACTATTTAGAGTGAGTTTTGTGAACCTTATAAAGGTTTTCCCTGTCCATTTCTCCCATAGGGTTTCCAAACACTCCAACACCATCTGTGCAGTAGATGCTGTTTTCTTCATGAAGGTCTTTTTCCTTTGACAAAATCAGCTGCCTGTAGGCATGTGTGAGTTTTGGGCTCTCCACTCATCTCCATTTATATCTACCTGTGTATCCCTTCACAGCATCACATTTCCTCACTACTTCAGGTGTTGTGACACCGATGTGCGAGTTCTTTGTCCTTCTGTAGTCTGTGACATCTATTCTAAGTTCAGAAAAAATTTTCTGGAAATTTGAGTGTGATTGTGCTGAATCTGCAAATCAACTGTGAGAGAATTTCATCTTTACTATGTAGAGACCTGAACAACGAATATCTCTATTTATATTTTGTTTAATTTCTTTCAATTGTTTCAAGATTTTCTAAAAGTATAGTTGTAATGTAAAACATATAAGTTTTCAATTTTGGGGGTGCTATTGTAAATGGAATAGTTCAATTTTTTTTCTTATTCTAGTTTTTAATTTCCAATTTTTCCTATATAGTTTTGCTGATATATAAGAAATCAATTGATTTTTTCTTATTGACTATGTGTTTTGCTTTTTTTCTATCTTTATCCTTTATGAACATGGTATGGTGGATTCTATTGCTGTTTAATTTCCAAAATTATGGCCTCATAAAATCAAAACCACGAATTTCAGAGCCTCACCAGGACTGCCACAAGGGGGAGCAGGGCCAATGCTGAACAGTGAGCACTGATTATCCTCAACTGCCCACAATGGCCAGAAGAGGGTTCTCAGAGTGACTTTTTCTAATCCCCTTGAATTATGACTGCCAGGGATGGGTGTCCTGTGCCCACTGCAAACTTTCTTTTCAGGATTCACCTGGGGAAATCCATGGCTGGGGAGACCTGGGGTCTATGTCCACAGTGAGGTAACCCAAACCTTCCAGACCTGCTGTAACCCTTGTGGTCCACCAGGGGAGACCACTGCTGTGGAGACCTTGGGGCTATGAGTGTGGTGACAAAAGCTTCCTTCTCCTTGGGACCCACACAGAGAAATGCTGTAGCTGAGGACACCTGGTGCCCATGTCCACAGCAAGGTAACTCTACCTCAAAACTGGGAACCCACCCAGGAAGGGACCATGGGTGCAGGCTGAAGGCACCTTGGAGCAATGACTGTTGTGACAGAGCTTCCTTGATTCCCTCACAGGGAGATGCCTTGGCTGGGGACACCTAGGGACCGTGTGTACCATGAGATTTCTTCCCCTTGGCATCTACATGTGGGTGGCACTGTGATTTTAGGATAACTGAAGTCTATCAGAGGAAAAGGTGGGGGAAGAATGAGGAAAAGCCTCTTGTCCACTATCCCATGTGCTGAGAAAGAAGCTCTGCTGTGTTTTTACTTTTGTAGGTAATATTTTAGTGGGACTTAATTTTATGAAAATATTCCTTATGAGGCTTTGAGTGCTCACTGTCATAGTATATTTTATGGGGAGAAAACCCAGCACACTAAAAGGAGAAATTGAGGCACAAACTCAGGGCAGTGCAGGGGAGGCCTGGGGTTCCCAGCACAGGGGACTCACTAGTGCCTGAGGGCAAAGGCTAATGTTGCTTCATTGTTTATATTTATTCTGGGTAAGTTTGCACACAGTTGAGTGACTTGTCTGATAATTCCCAGAAACCACTGTGGTGATAACTGTGCTTACATAGACATCTGACAGAGGTGTATGTGGGGAAAACACTGGACTACATTACCCACAATTCTCACGGGGCAGTAGCATCTTACAGGAGTGCTCCCCACTGTGACCTAGGAAAGTGTGGGACTACATTACCCACAGCCCTAAGGGGGAAGAAGCTCTCAGGATTCCCCACAGAGAACCAGCAAAACACTAGACTACATTACCCACAATGCTTGGGGTGGAGGTGGTAATGGGAGGTTCATAGGAATTCCTTCACCATGAGCTGTAACGTGGGACTACATTACCCACAATCCTGGGGGACAGAAATCACAGGATTCCCATGCCTCACGTGAGCTAGTAAAACATGTGACTAAATCATTCACAATCTTAAAGTGGCAGAGGCTGCCAGATTCCCCCACAGGAGCCAGCACAATGTTGCACTACAGTGCCTTCAGCCCTCTGTTGTAGAAGTTCTCAAGAGCCCCCTTTCTCCCCCACCCAGGCAGGCAAAATGCTGAACAACATTATTTATAATCCATGGTGGGGGAGGTACAAGTGCACAGAATCAACCCCTCTGAGCCAGAAAATACAGGGACTTCATTACAATCCTAATGGGGCAGATTGTGGGTAATGTAGTTCAGTATTGGTTCTGCAGAGAGAACCAATACTGGACTACATTACCCACAATCTATGAGGGGGTCACCTCACAGGAGCAAAGTGACAAAATGCTGGACTACATTACCCACAGTCCTCAGGGTCAGAAACTTTTAGGAGAATTATTTCCACCTCTTCCCAAGAGTGGGAAAAATTCTGGACTAAATGACCTATAATCCTAAGGAAGATGAAGCCCCCGGAGCCCCCATGAACAGCTAGCAAAATGCTGAACTACATTACAACAAGAATAGAGTTAGGGTTTGGGTTTTTCTGACTCTCCTTGGGAGATTCTGGGCGCTTCCTCACCCTAAGAATTATGGGTGATGTAGTCCTTGATCTTACCCACACACCTCTGCCAGGAGACCCATGAAAGCTGAATGCACATGCTTGCCCTTATACCCTGAGGATTCTGAGTAATTTTAGTGGTAGGGATAGGGCTAGGCCAAAATTAGCCACAGAGCAAAGGTTAGTGAGATTTACAAAACCAAGAGGTACTCTTGAATTTCTGCCACGAAAGACCATGGGTAGTATAGGCCCAGGTTTAACCACTGACACTGGAGATCCTGGGAACTTCTTCCCTTTAGGATTATGGATAATGTAGTCCCAATATTTCCTGCTCTTAGCTTGGTATTGTGGGAGGCTCTCCCCAAATATTGTGGGTGAAGTATTAACAGGTGTATGGCTCAGGTTGAGGAATTCTGGGTAATTCCTCCTACCAATTCACATGGAATTGTGGGTAATATAATCCCATGTTTTATTCAAACTGTGGAGACTTGTGGGAGATTCCTCCCCTGTTAGAGTTGTGGGTAATGTAGTTTCATGATTTATTGGCTCTGTGCAGAGGATCTTGGGAAATTTCCCCCTCCTAGGATTATGGGTAATATAGTACAAATTGCCTGCCCATTGCTAGGTATTCTGGGAGTCTCCTCCCTGAGGATTTTGGGTAATGTAGTCCCATGATTTTTCCCTCTCCACATAAAGAATTCTGGGAATTTCCTGAGCCATAGAATTGTGGGTCATGTAGTACCACATATTACACAGTCTTGCAGAAGCTTCCTTTCCTGTGGACTTGTGGGTATTTAGCCTCTCTGAGCAAAGAATTCTGGGAACTTTCCCTCCTTAGAATCATGAATGACATAGTATCAACATTTGCTGTTCACCACTGGGTATTCTGTGAGCCTTTTTCCATAAAGACCGTGGGTGAAGTATTAAAGAACATACCACTTACTTTGGGCAGCTCTGGGAATTCCACCCAATAGAATTGTGGGTAATGTAGTCCCATGATTTGTCCTCTTTGTGCAAAGGATCTTGGAAACTTCCTCCCCTTTAGTATTATGGGTAACATAGTCCCAGTATTTCTCCACTTACCACTTGGTATTTTGGGTTCCTCCTTCCCTGAGGATGATGGGTGAAGCAGTCAGGAGCATACCACTCACTTTGAGGAATTCTGGGAACTTCCTCCCCCTCAGAATTGTGGGTAATGTAGTCACATACTATCAGTGGGGAATTGTGGGAGCTTTCTCCCTATTTGAATTGTGGGTAATGTACTCTCATAATTTGTCTTCTTCATGAAGAAATCCTGAGGACTTCCTCTGCTAAGGATTATGGGTAGTGTAGTTCCAACATTTGTTTGCTCACTGCTGGGTATTCTGAAACCCATTTTACCCCTTAGTTTTATGGGATGTGTAATCCCAAGTTTTGCCTGCTTACTGTAAGAGATCCTGGAAAATGAGTCTTCATAGAATTCTTGAAATTAAAGTTCCATTATTTGCTTGCTCACTGATGGCTGTCCTGGGAGACTCTTCCCCTAAGAATTATTAGTAATGTAATTTCAGATTTACTGCTCACTTTGGGGAATCCTGGGTGCTTTGAGCCCATATAATTATGGGTATTATAGTTCTAGACATAACCACTTCAGAGGGGAAGGGGGACACCATTACCCATAATCCTAAAATGGAGGAAGTTCCCAGTATCCCACTTCCTGCATTTTAGTATTATTGGTAATGTCTCAGGTTTTTCCCTGATAGCAGTAGGGTCTCAAACGAGATTTATGGGTAATGTAGTCCAAATTTCCTGCCCAATGCTGGGTATTCTGGGAGCCTCCTCCCTGAGGATTTTGGATAATGTAGTCTCATGATTTGCCCTCTCCATTCAAAGAATTCTGGGAACTTCCTGTGCCATAGAATTGTGGGTCATGTAGTCCCACATATTACATAGTAGGGGACTTGTGGAAGCTTTCTTTCATGTGGACTTGTTATTCTCCCAGTGAGGATTGTGGGTAATGCAGTCTTGGGTTTATCACTCACTGGGGGATTCTGGGAGATTCCTCCCCCCATAAAGATTTAAATACAGAGTCAGGCTTACCACAGGCCAAATTGTTCCTGGAACATTTTTGCCTTAGGTAATACAGTTCCAAGATTTATGAATAACATGCCCCCATTTTTCCTTGATAAGCATTGGCAATACTGGGAGCTTCTCTTTTTTCTTGGGATTGTGGATAGTGTAATCCCTGGTTTAGCTGGCCCACAGTAGGGAATTAGAAGTTCCTAAACCTTAGTCTGTACATGATATATTTCTGGGTTTACCACTTATGTCAGAGGATCTTGGAAACTTTCTCCCATTAGGATTGTACGTAATGTAGTCCCACCTTTTACCTGATCACTTCGGGGATCTTAAGAATTTTTGCCCATAGTAGGATTGTGGGTAAATTGACCTCACAATGAGGAATTTTGGAGTCTTTCTTTTTAGAAAATTATAGACAATTATGGATAACTAAATTATGGTTAATTTAGTCCTGGGTTTAACCACTCAACATGGGGTATTCTGGGATCTTCCTACATCTTTAGAATTGGAGGTAATACATTTCCAAATTTATTTGCTTGCTTCAGGGATTCCTGGGAAACTTGTTAAAAATTATTGTGGGCACTGTAGTCCTATTTGACTGCCCATTAGATAATCTTGGTGCTTACTACCCCTTGGGATTGTGGAAAATGTAGTCCGTGGAATGCCCTTCACTGTTGAGGATCCTGGGAACTTTCCAGGACTGTGGATAATGTAGTCCCAAGTTTTGACTGCAAACTGCAATGATTCCTTAAAAACTTATTCACAAAGGATCATGGGCACAATAATTCAATTTGACTGGTCACTGATGGGCAACCATAGCAGTTTCTGCCCCTTACAATTGTCGGCAAGTTAGTCATTGGAATTTCCCTCTTGCTGTAGAGGATTATGGAAACTTCCTCCCTAAGAACTGTGGGTAATATAATCCCCAAATTTGCCTACTTACCTCAGAGAATTCTGGGAAATGTATCCATGTAGGATTGTGGGTAATGAATATTTGCAATTTATCACATAGCAGGAAAACTTAGGAGCATTCAGTGTCATAGCATTGTGGGTTTTGTAGTCCTTGCAATTGCCCTCTTACTGTGGAGGATTCTGGGAGCTACTTCACTAAGTATTGTGGTGAATATTATCTTGTAATTTGCCAGGTGACTGTATGGATTACTAGGAAACTTGTGCATTAAAAAACTGTTCATCAGTGAGCAGTCAAATTAGTACATTTGACTGCTCACTGATGGAAACTTGAAGGGTCTTAACCCTTACAATTGTGGGCAATGTATTTCTTGGTTTTATCTTCTCAATGTAGAGGATCTGGGGAAATTCCTAAGTAAAGATTATGGGTAAGGTAGTCTCACACTTTGAACACTGCAGAGATTCTGGGAAACATGTACATGTGAGATGGTGGGTAATGCAGTCTAGCAATTTCACCACTCATTTCAGGAACATCTGAAAGGTTCAAGGACCATAAGACTGGGGACAATGCAATATTCAAAACTGCCACCTAGCTACATAGAATCCAAGGAACTACTACCCTAAGAATTATAGGTAATATAGCTCAACAATTTTAATGCTAACTGCAGAGTTAGGTTTAAGGTAAGATTGTTAGGGTTATGGTTAGGGTTGGGGTCAGGGGTTAGGATTAGAGTTAGAGTCCGTGAACTGATTTCTATGATACCAAGACTCACAGCAATACTGTACTCTACATGGTAACCTGGGGAATTTAGGCTCTATTGATGATACCACTCTCAGAGATACTGGCTATATGTGCATAACCACAGAATAGGGTTTCTATTATTGAGTTTCACTGGCTCCTGAACTCTATGAAAAACCATATAAATCATCTTATATGATGGTAGGATACACAAGCCTGGTGAGCAAAATGTAGAACATAGTTAACTGTTTATAATATGTTAGAATTCCCAGAACTGTTGAGATCTTCCTATGGTTCTTGGGATTTATGATGAAAAACCTACCATATCATCTTGTGTCTATGGGAGCCATGTAACTGGCTTTCCATTATGGCAGGATTCATAGATATGCTGACCTCTATGTGTAGAAAAAGGAACCAATTTCTATGATGGGTGGAAAGCAAAGCAGCTGGTATCTACAAAGAGAGTCAGAAAAGTGGTGTTGTATTTTCTAAGGATCCCCAGGTCTCCTGCACTTTATTTGGAGATCCAAATAAGTAGTGTCTTATGATAGCAGTTATAAAGGTATCCTGGTCTCCATGTGAAAAGCAAGTGACATAGGGCTTAATTTTGGTAGAAGTCAAATTACTGATGGATTTACTGTGTGTCCAAAGCTAGGGAACTGGGTTTCTCTCGTGTCATAACACACAGAGGTGCTCAGCTGTCTGTGCAGACAGAAAAATGGGTTTCTGTGATGGTCGGTACCCCTGGGCTTCTAAACTCCATAGTGGCCAGCCAGGGATCTGAATTTCTTTTGTTGGCAATGTGATTATTGTTGCTGGGTCTACATATGGAGACAGGTAACTGGCATTATAGGATGGCAAGACACGCAAGACTGCCAGATTCTACTTTGAGAGTCATGGAAATAGGGTTTATGATAGGTGTTTGAAGGCTGCTGGACTTTATTTGTACGTCCAGACAACAGGGTTTAAATTAAGGCTGACTCCAAGGACTGCATGGCTCTCCAAGGAGGCCGGGTCAATTGCAATCTATGATTTCCTAATACCCAAAGTTGCCTCAAAAAATGTGGAGTCATAGAACTGGGTTTCTTTGATGACAGGACACCCAAAGCTACTTGAATCTCTGTGGAGAGTAAAAAATGACAAATTCTATAATGACAAAACTTATAGAAATGTTAGGTTTTTCATGGTTAGCCAGAGAACAGGAGAAATAAAATAGCAGGGATTCCAAGTCTTCATGATCATATTTGGAGAATCAAGGAACTGGAGTACTGATGACAGGAATTTCCATGCTGCAGGACTCTGTGGAGTGTCAGGGATTTGAGGTTCAACTATGACATAACTTGAGATTTGACACTATAATGGTGAAACTCACAAAGTTGTTGAGATTTATGTATCCTAGGTAAATGGGGTTATATTATGACAGGATTCACATTTATTTTTGGCCTCTTGGTGAAAATTGAGAGATCTTGATTTTATGTTGACTGTACTCAAAGTGCTATGTGGTCCATGCAGAGAACAATGGGATGAAATTAAATTGATAGTAGAATTCCCATCCTGTCTGAGCTGTACATGAAAAACCAAAACAACAATAAAACAGGTTTTCTGTTTATGGCATGATGCACAGGGTTCCTGAACTCTACAATGAGAGATAGAAAACAGGTGTTCTATGACAGCAGGACAACTGATCTTTATGTAGAGAAAATAAACTGTTTTCTATGATAGCATAAACACCAGAGCTGCTATGAGATATGTGGAAAGCTAGGGAACACAGGTTTGATAAATTGGCCTCCAATGTTTTCTTGGCTTTACTTGGAGACATGGAAATGGGGTTCTATTGTGTCAGAACTCACAGTTCTGCAGGTCTGTATATGGAGAGCAAGAGAACTTGGTTTCTATGATGACGTGACTCTTAGGATTGCTGTTCTCCATGTTTCCAGGAAAATCTAGTCTGGTGGAATTTACATGGAAATCACAAGAAACTGGGGTTATATGATGACAGGACTCTTAGTACTTTTGACTTATCATATTAGTATTAAATTTCATAAGAGTCATTGTATTTGTTTATACATATGTATACATACTAAAGAATTTAAAATACAAAAAAAGGGCTGGGGATGTGGCTCAGTGGTCGAGTGCCCCTGAGTTCAACCCACATCACCAAAACAACAACAGTAACAAAAAACCCACAGGGGACTGCAATTCTAGGAGGTTGGACTATCTGTCCTGCTAATATTTATGTGAAAAGCATTGAAGCTGAGGTTCTATTTAGGGAAGAATTCCTGGTCTCCTGGGGTCAACAAGAGAGACAGGTAAATGGGTTTCTCTGGTAGCAGTGAAGCCAGAATTAGACAGGCAGTCAGTGTAAATAGGTAAATTGAGTCAGGTCAGATCTAGGAGGCCAATTTGAGTGAGTATGGGCAGTTGGATATTGTCCCCTGAGGAATCTTATCAAGAACCTGCCCCTGCTCCAACCCGTTGCCAAGGTAACCTGTCCCAAGAATTTCCCCTCCCTATAGGGAACTATAAGGTTGTTCAAGTGTCCTTGGCTACTCTGCCCTGCTCTTCCCCCTTCAGCCCACCAGTTTTCCAACTTTTGGCCATCCCACTGGGCATTCCTGGGTCTAGTTACTAGGCAGGAAGGAGAAAGATCAGGGGGAAAAGGCAGAAGAACAAAGAAATTCTAGAACATATAAAAAGGGCAGAACACCTCATCTCTTAGGATACCAGGATACCAGCTATGGCCCCCTTCTCCCTTGCTGTTACCCCCTTTAAAATAAACCCTGGTCATATGCTTGCTTTGGTGTGCTTCCCTAAAGTTAAAACTTCAACATATGGGGAAGCAGGACTTGTCACTGATAACTGGCAGTGTTACAGCTGTTTACTGGTGACAAGTCCTTGCTTCCCCGAACGTTGAAGTGTAACATCAGGGAAGCATGCCGAGGCAAGTGTAGAGTGGAAAGTGGAAGGCTTTATTAAAGGATTTCAGAAAAGACTTCCTCCAGGAGGAAAAAGAGAATCCATGATGGGGAAGGTCTTCCCTTTTTTATAGCTAAGGTCTTCTTTTAGTCTTCCCACATTTTTGTCCTTTGTTTCCCTTTATCCTGCAGTGATAGAATGTAGATGGGAAGGCCAAAATGTGGGAGATAGATGACTGGAGGAGTTATCTGGGCAGGAAGGGCCTGGGGTGGTTTGATTAGCACTTCCCTGTTTGCTGGGAGCTGTTTCATTAACAGTTCCTTAGAATGAGTTCCAGGCGGGCCATGGGAACATTAACATTTCAATTTCCCCAAATGCTGCTCTGGTTTCTTGGACTCCAGTTTTTGATAATGGCCTCAATTTTCTTTATCTTACTCCATATTAGACCTGATTTATGTAACTACACTAACTACCTATCTTTTAATCTGGCTTCAGCGGTATCAGCAGGGAGGTCAGTTCCTCTGAATTCTATGTTTAGAAAAATGAAACTGGGGTTCCTTTGATGGTAGGACTCACAGTGATGCTGGGCTTTACATGATGAGCTAGTAAATTAGAGTCTATGACAGCAGTACTCACTGGGAATCTTGGCTTTTTTTGTGGAGCATCCAGGACCTGGGATTTTATCATGGCAGTATAGCTGGGGTCTATGTAGAGAGCCAGGGACCTTAAATTGTGGAGAGCAGGATTTGCAGAGATGGTTACCTCCTCATGGAATGTCAGAAAACAGGACTGAGGGAGCCTTCTGGCTGGAGTGATGATGAGGTACACAGTAAGATGGACCTTAAACAATGGTGAGGGTTTTAATTAAGGCAAGGACATTCTAGGCACTCAGAGCAGCAAGAACCAAGGTGAAAAGAGAGGTGGCAAGTCATAATGACACAGGATTTATTTAGAGGAGTGGTTCTTAAATTTTTTGTGTCAAAGGCAGAGAGGCTGAGGCAGGAGGAACACTTGAGAGGTCTTGAATTTGAGACAAATTCTGTGCAACAGAGCACAATTCCATTTTTATTCATTATTAAACATTATTCATCACAAAGAGCCTTTATTATAAGATGACATCAATTAGTTTTTATTGTTTTGGGAATTAAAATTTAGTAAAGTTTGAGTTACTGTGTCAATTCCCTATGGCTGCTCAAGAACATTGCCACAGATAATGACTTAAGTGACAAAAAATTATTGTCTAGCTCCTGTAGTAAGAAGTCTAAGATGAGTTTCACAGGGCTAAAATGAAGGTATGCCAGGCAGCAATCTCTTGATGTCTAGCTCCCAAGATAAACCTCAGCTCCATGGGATTACAGATGTGCACCACCAAGCCCAGCAAAAGATTCTTAATCATATCTACAAAATCCCTTTTGTCACTTAAGATAACATATTGAAAATTTCCCACAGATGAAACATGTATATATCTTTGAAAGACCATTATTCTGCTTATCACAATTAGTAATTTACTAATTGCACATTGGCACACATTCATAAATCCTAGGGATGTGGGAAGTTGAGACAAGTGGATCAAAAGTTTGAGGAGAGCCTGGGACACTTAGCCAGACCCTGTTTCAAAATAAAACAGAGGGCTGGGGATGTATCTCAGTGGCCCACATCCCCGGGCTCACACCTCAGTACCACAACACACACACACACACACACACACACACACACACACTTATAAATACATTACAAGTTAACATAAAATTGTTATAAATAATAATCAAAAAAGTGAGAAGAGCAGTATTGTTTTACTCTTTTGCAAATATTTTAAATTCTAGCATGATAAAATACCAGATTCTTGAAATTTGCTTCTGCATTCAGTTTCTTGGGTTCATGAAAGTCTGGTAGTCTCTGGTCAAATTCTGCTATACAAATATGAAATGATGATAATAAAAAGGCAAATAATGTATTATACCATGAAAAGTTCTCACTTTATGGACCCTCTGAAAGAGCTTCTTGTTCCATAGGGGCTTCTGGATTATACTTTTGATGGTTGTTTTGAGTTTGTCTGAGATACAGGTGTATGTGTGGATGATGACCTTGGAACTATTGTTGTCATATTGATCTCCCATCTATGGTGGCCACCAAGTCCCCAAATGTCTCTAAGTTATACTGACATCAATAGAGGCTTTAAGAATTGGTAAAGGTGTCACTATGTTGTTTTTTTATTTTTATTTTTTAGTTGTAGATGTGTTACCGCTGTTTTACCAGTGAAGAGTCCTTGCTTCCCCAATGTTGAAGTATAACACCAAAGAAGCACGCTGAGGCAAGTTTAGAGTGGAAAGTAGAGGCTTTATTAAAGAACAGCAGAAAAGACTTCTCCCCTCCCTGGAGGAATAAGGGGACCCAAGAGGTAGAATCCATGGAAGGGTGAATGTGTTCCCCTTTTTATAGCTAAGGTCTTCATCCAGCTTTCCCCCATTCCTGTCCTTTGTTTTGTTATCTTTCAGTGATGGAATATAGGATGGGGCACAGGTGGGCCAAAGGAGTAATCTGGGCAGGAAGGACTTTTGGATTAGCATCTCCATTTTTGCTGGGAGCT
Organism: Ictidomys tridecemlineatus; assembly: GCF_052094955.1. NCBI lineage: Eukaryota > Metazoa > Chordata > Mammalia > Rodentia > Sciuridae > Ictidomys > Ictidomys tridecemlineatus. The sequence continues at coordinate 77,207 of NC_135482.1, read as the reverse complement.
TTTCCATTAACATTTCTTTTGGATGGGCTCTGGGCCTTGGGGACATTAACATTCCAAGAGTTGTTCTGCTTTTCCCTGACTCCATTCTCAACATGGCCTTCATTTTCAATTTTACTCGATTTACCTAACTACACTACCTATCTTTAAATCTTGCTTCAGATGGACACAATATCTTTATTTATTTACTTATTTTTATGTGCTGCTGAGATTCAAACTCAGTTCCTCATGCATGCAAAGCAAGTGATCTACCACAGAGCTGCCACCCCAGTTGTTTTTGCTATTATTTTTGCAGTACTAGGGATTGAACCTAGGGGCTCCTGCATGTTTGGCAAGTGCTCTGCCACTAGGCAAGATCTCTGTCTCTCCTTGCCCTTTATTTTATTGTTATTTTGAGATACAAGGGATGGCTAGTTTGCCCAGGTTGGCCTTGAACTTTCCAGGACTCCTCCTGCCTCAGCTTCCCAAGTAGCTGGGATTATATGTATGCCCTACAGCACTGGCTCACCACATGTTTTTATTTATTTATTTATTTATTTACATTTTATTATTATTATTTCAGTTTTAGGTGGACACAACATCTTTATTTTATTTTAAGATGGTGCTGAGGATCGAACCCAGTGCCTCATGCGTGCTAGGCAAGCACTCTACCACTGAGCCACAACCCCAGCCCTTCACCACATGTTTTTAAATGGAGAAAGATATGATTTAAATTTTCAAGTTACTTTAGTAGAATCCTGGTAACATTTTGTAGCAAAAAAGAAAAACCACATAATTTTCACATGGCGGGTGAGAGTAAAAATTTGTCATAATGAGGAATTAAGAAAGTAATAGTTCAGGGTTGAGCTCTTGAAGCTGAAGAGGTTGCTAAAGATGTTCAGGTGGAAGGTGTGGCTGTGACTGCACAGGGCTATAGGACCAGATAAGTGCTCTTTGGCATGGAGAGGTTCAAGGATGAGTGTTAGAAAACTCACCACACAGGCATCACTCTGCAAGACAGGGGGCCTGCTAAAATTACCAAACAAAACAGGAGGCTGCTCTGGAGACCTTTAGGTGATGACATGTGAAACCAAGTATCATATCATTACTAACACAGAACACAGACCTCCATAATTATATCACTTCTAAATAATTTAAAAACTCATTTCTCTGTTTTAACAACGAGAATAGTAGCACAGTCAACTTCTATAAAATACCACATGGTAATAAGTTACTAGGGAGGACTTGTACTTGGCAAACACAGGTTATTAAGTTCCTATGACACTAAGATGCGATACTGTTACACTGGAGCCTTAACTCATGCTCAACAGTCAATGGTTTGGGCTTTGCTTAAGCTCCATGAGTGGTTTCTAGTGTGTCTCTGCTTGGGCTCACAGGAGGGCACCGTCTGCAGCAAGCAGCACCACCTAAAGGAGCCGACTCCATGGTCTACCGGCTCACTCAAGTCCATTCCTTTCTATGGAACCTCCTGCTGCAAGGACACCGGGCAGCCTTGGCTTTAGCTTTCCTGGGAGTCCACTTGGGTGAGCAACAGAGGCCTGGGGCCCCTCACCCTGGAATCCCAGCTCCAGCTGCGCGACTGCGCAGATCGCGACCTGGAAAGAGACCCCGCCCTTGAGGCTCAGAGGGCTAGACGGAGCCCAAGCGCAATGGCAGGCAACCCAGTGCGGGCGGGCTTCCTTCTCTCTTCCGCTGGTCCTCCCGTGCACACCATTAGCTCACCTGGACGCTACTGTGGGTCTGATTGCCTCCGCCAAGGTGAGCGCAGGCTTCCGACTTGCGGTGGCGTCGGAGAGCGAGAGGGCTGGCGCGGCAGGCGGGATGGGGGTGTGCTGGGGGACCGGGGCACCGAGGCTCCTGCCCTGCTATATGGCGCTGCGGATATAGCGGCGCGGGGGGGGGGGGGTGGGGGGAGGGAGAGGGGCGCCCTGGAACGCGCCGTCCATGGCCGCCTTCGGAACTCTGACTGGGCGCCAAAGTCCTAAGGTGAAGTTCAGGTGGAGAGCGACAGCTCCCTCTGACCGGGCAGGCAGTGGTTGCATCCTTAATGCAGAGGGGTCTGCGCTGTTCCGGAGCCTGCGTCGTAGAGGTCAGGGCTGTAATTAGCTGGAGGGACTTCTTTCTTTCCTACTTTTAATCCCTTTATTTCCTTCTCTTGTCTAATTGTTCTTCCTAGAATTATATTAAACAGGAGTGGTGAGAGTAGATATCTTTGTCTTGTTATTGATTTTAAAGGAAATGCTTTCATGTTTCTCCTGTTTACTGTGGGGTTGGCTTTGGGTGTTTTCATATATACCCTTTAGGGTATTGAGGTAGGTTCCTTCTATCCCTAGTTTCTTCATTGCTTTTATTTTGACAAATTTTGTGCTGAATTTTATCAAAGGCTTTCTTTGTGCCTATCAAGATGACTAAATGATTTTTGCCCTTAATTCTACTTATGTGATGAATTACATTTATTGATCTGTGTATATTAAACCATCCTTGCATCTCTGGTATAAAACCAAGTTGATCATGACATACAATCCTCTTAGTATGTTGTTGAACATGATTTGCTAATATTTTATTAGATATATTTTTTAAAAGTCTAAGTTCATCAATGATAGTGGTCTGCAGTATTTTTACTTGATGTGTCCTTATCTGGTTTTGATATGAGAGTGATACTAGCTTCATAGAATGAATTTGGAAGTGCTCCATTCCTTTCTATTTAATGGATTAATTTGAGGATTATTGGCTTTAGTTCTTCTTTAAAGGTCTGATAGAATTCAGCTGAGAATCCATCTGGTCCCAGGGTTTTATCTTTTGGAAGGCATTTTTTTTATGGTTTCTATATATCATTCCTAGTTATTGGTCTGTTTAGGTTTTCTATGTCCTCTTGATTCAGCTTTAGCAGGTTGTATGTGTCTATTTCTTCTAGGTTTTCCAACTTATTGCAATATATTTTCAATATAGTCCCTAATGTTCTGCTGAATTTCTGTAATATCTGTGATTTCCCCTTTTTCATCTCTATTTTTATTAATGTAAGTCTCTCTTTTCATTTTGGTTAGTTTGGCTAAATGCTTACCAATCTTGTTTATCTCAGAGTTAGCCACTTTATTATACAAAGTGTGTCCACTGAAAGCCCATTTCTGTGCAAGGGCAAACCTGCATTTACTTTCCCTTGGCCAGCCTTTCATATCCCCCTTTTGCAGCTGCCTGCTCTTTCCAGTAGCATCCATTGGGCTTAGACACTGAACTTCTGCTGGAACCCAGAAGGCCTTGGTGGAAAACTCTTGTGTCCAAGATGAGGACAACCTGTTGTCTGTAGGACAGGGAACCTCCTGGCAGTAAGTAGGTGGGGCTTATTGCCCCATAGGGAAGGGCCACAGGTCGGAGCAGTGCCCAGAGCCCAGCCAAGTGTAAGATTCCTTCTGCAGTCTTCCTTTCTTACTTTCTCCTATGAATTGCTTTCATGTATGCTATGTAGAAGTAGCTCCCATTCCACCTGTTAATTGGTGTAATTCAGACTCAAGATCAGAGAGGCAAGGCCTGGGTGTTTACTCAACAGTTCTCAAAACTCCTTACATAGGCTCAGTCACTATTCCTAGACATAACTTTGTCCCAGCCTCAATATCATGGTGTAAACACAACATCATGCCTATCAGCTTCTGGCCCCACCATATTGCAGGGCCCAGTCTTAGATGAAGGAAAAACCAAACCCACCTGCATCAGACACCTAGAAATCTCAGATCCAAAGCTTGAAAGAAAGGTTTAAGTCTTGAAAGGGGGAATAGCAAATGAGGGCATTTAGTTTTTATTTTTAATTTTTATTATCTTTTTATGTGGTGCTGAGGATTGAACCCAGGGCCTCACATGTATGAGGCAAGCGTTCAGTCACTGAGCCACATCCCAGCCCTGCAAATGAGGGCATTTACTGCATGGTTCTCCAAACAATGTGGGGTATATTGAAGAATGGGTGAGTACCTATGAGGAATTACGTTATGGCTGCAGTGACTTGAAGCGTGAGTACAAGCTGAATACAGAGCTATGGAGAGGGGAGCAGGATCCATGCACAGAGGGTGGCAATGCTACAGAGCCCCAGAGAGCTTTCCAACCCTGAAAGCACCAGCTCCTTGCTGCCCATCTGGCGGGAACCAGGACAGCACTGCCACCGCCTGGCACAGCTGGGAAACTACAGCTCAGAGTTGTTAAGTCACATAGCCAAACCACTCAGGCTTGGGCCAGGGTGCAGCGGAATTAGAACTCAGAAATCACGACCTGTAACGCAGCCCTTTCTCACACTCCAGCACCCTGGATTGACTTTATGGAGCCTGGAGGGCACTCGCCCTTCTCGGGGGTGGCTTCAGGTGTTCCTGGTCTCCACGCTCTGCTGCCAAAAAGGTCCCCTGTTTGTGCCGCCCATAGGAGGTACCTGGCGGACATAAGTCAGGTTGTAGTTTCTGAAAGGTGCTTGGTTTATCCTGCAGTGGAAACTGTGGGTCTGGCATCTGCTCACCTTGGCTCTGCCCTTTCTCCTCCAGGCTCCCCATCCCGAGGAGGCGCTCACCTGTTCTGCTGCACTCCAACAGAGCTGCCACCAGTCCCAGGGAGAGAGGGACACTCTGCTCGCCGGAGGAGACCTGCAGAATTTTGGTGGGTTGGAGCTACAGTTGCTAACCTCAGGGCCACTATGGCTCAATGAAAATGAAGGGAAAAGTTAATTGGAACAACAGATAACACCTCTGCAGCCTCTGGACACAGAGAAAGTTGCTCAGATGGCAGAGTGTGCAAACCCCAACAACTGCTAACCATCCTTTTAGATCTATTTTAGCCAAAAATATGCAAATGTATGTTGAATAACCAGAACAGTGAATTTTAGAGGTTGTGCATCAGGACTAGGTAGTGGAATAGTTCTCTTTGCAACATTAAACAAATTAATCAGTCAACAGAATCCAAGCTCAGGATGCATTTGCAACCTGTGGAAAGAGATGAAATTAAAAGTTGGGATGGAGGTATGAAGCTGTAGCATAATGTCCTCTAAGCTAATCAGAGGTGAGACACAGGGGCCCTAATGACAGCCACCTCCGGGTTCTCCCCTAGATGTGGTTCTGTGGGGATCCTGGAGTTGCCTCCAGGTTTGTCTGTTGTTCCCCAGGAAGCTCCTGTGAACAAAGATGTAGGCCTGGGTTGTTGTGCTTGCATTTTTCTAAGTTTACCACCCACATCCAGAACTTTTTAATCTCTTTCCATAGGCAGCAACTGCATATTGAGCCTGAGTTTATCAGCTGCATGTACAGGTGTTTCTATTCAGAATTCACTTTTCCCTCTGTGAGGTGTGCAAAGGTAAAGTCAGTCCATAGTAGAGACCTGGGGGAGCTCAGAGACACCAGGGGCTCCATGGCATAGATTCATAGCAGTTATGCTATTTTATTACCCATTGAAGCACATCCTGATTGCTTAAGGTATTAGGGCATTGTGAATAGAACTACTATATGTAATGGAGTGGTGTTATCTCTTTTTTTTTTTTTTGGAGTGGTGTTATCTTGATATACATTTTTTGAGGCAGTTGTCTATATTTTTAGGACCATGTGGTGAGACCATGTCTAACTTTGGGGAAAATGGTCAGTTTTTTGATAGTGTTGAACTGTTGTGTGCTCTTCCAGCAATGCACAAGAGTTCCTGTGGCTGCTCATCATCCTCATGGTTGATACTACACTTACTAAAGACCTTAGCAGCTCAGTAGGTGTGCAGTGCACTTGGGGTCTTAGTTTATGCTTTCCTCATGACAGGTGATACTAAGAATCATTTCTATGCTTCTTTACCATCTTGTATCTTTCTTGTGAGTTGTCTGTTCATATCTTTACCCATTATGTTGTCTTATTGTTGAGTCTTACTATATTTTTTACACAAGTTTGTTTTAAACATATACTTTCCAAAGATTCCCCCAGTCTCTGATTTGTCTTTTTATTTCCTTAATATGATTTTTTTTACAGAGGAATTTAATACATTATCAGGTTTTTCTTTCATGGATTTCTTGTTGTTATTGTTTGTTTGTTTGATAGCAGGGATTGAACCCAGAGTGCTTAACCACGGAGCCACATCCATAGCTTTCATGGATTTTGGGGGTGGGTTGTATTTAGAACCTCATCATGAAACATGTGGTCATGCACATCTTCTAGAGTTTTACAGTTTTCCATTTTAAATGCAAATCTAGAGAGTATTTTGATAGGTTCTGGCATCCATATGTGTGGCTTCTTGAAGTGTGTGTCCTTTTGAAGTCAGTGATGTCTAGTTTAGGTTTAAAAAGAGTGTGTTGGGAATTTCTGGAATGCACTGAATCTTCAGATCAGGTTTGAGGTAGTTTCATCTTAATTATATTGAGACCTTAACAAAGACTCTGTATTTATTTATATTTTATTTGATTTCTTTATAAACATTTCAAGATTTTCTGAAATATGATTATACTTTATTACTTACATGTAAGTACTTCAAATTTGGGGTCTCTATTTTAAATATAATATAAATGCTTTAAAACTTTTCTTATTCTAGTTTATAAATTTCACTGTTTCCCCAACATGATGGCTGAAATATAGGAAATCAATGAAATTTTGTCTATGCGCCATGTACTTTGCTGCTTTCTATCTCCATCCATTCTGATCAAGACATAGGATGGTAGGCTTTATTCCTTTTCGATTTCCAAAATCATGACCTGAAATAGTCAGAACTATGAATTTAAGAGCTTCATTGTACCTAGCACAAGGGGGTGCAGCTCTGAACAGTGAACACCCAGCATCCTTCACTGCCCACAGTGGCCAGCATGGGGCACTCAGAACAACTTTCTCTGATCAACTGCTTTTGGGGGCTGTGTTCTGTGCCCTAATCAAACTTCCTTCTCCTGGGGACCCACCTGAGAGATGCCACATCTAGGGACTCCTAGAGGCTCTATCTAAGGTGTAGACCAGAGGTTTTTTTCTTTTTTTTTTTTTTAATCCTGGGAGACACCTAGAAAGATACCATGGACTGGGGATGCCTGGTGGATATGTCTACGGTGAGGACCAGAGCTTTCTTCCCTTTGGAACCTACCCATGGAGGCTCCACTGTGGATTCAGGATGACTGAGGTCCATGTGAAGAAAACATGAGGAAGAAGCTTCCTGTGCACTGCCGGGTGGGCTGAGAAGGAGTTTCTGCTATGTTCTTTACTTTCTCAGGTAATATTTTAGGAGAACTTATTTTACAACAGTATTTCTTACTGAGGCTTTGGCTGCTCATTATCATGGTATGTCAATATATTTTGTGTGGCTTGAGTGTCTGAGGACACAAATGTGCAGGGAGGGCCCAGTGCTTGGAGTCTCATTGGGGCCTGAGGGTAAGGGCTCATGAAAATGCAGTAAGAAGCTCTCAGGAGCCTCTAGGGTGAGAGATGCAAAAATTATGATGGATCACACTACCCAGAATCCTGGATAACTGCAGAATCCTCATTGCAGTTACCAGAGCCTTCTGCAGTGAAGGCAGCATGGGTCAAATGACAGACTGTGCTACCCATAATTCTTGGGGACCTGCAATTTGCAGAGACCTCTGCAGAGAGGGCTGTACTGACAAAAAATCAAACTATGCTGCCAATTACTTTTGGGTGCCTGCTCTGCCCAGGAGCCTCTGGGGGTGAGAATTTTAAGGGCAGAATACCAGACTTCAATGCTCAGAATCTCTGGGGATGCCTACATACCCTGTAACCCTGTAAGTTCCAGAAGATTTGGTGGTGATGGTTTTGTTGGTAGAGCTCACTTCCTAGAATCTCCAGGGTCCCAGGGAAAGCATGGGGTCTTCAGCTCCTGTGATCCTCAGCGGGAATGTGCAGGCCAAAAACTAGACTGCATTATCCAGAACCCTCAGGGACTGAGCTTCCAGAATCCTCTGTGGTGAGTGGGCAAACCACTGAACTGCATTACCCACAATCCTAAGGGGGAAATTTAGTTTCAGAATTTTCTGCAGTGAGTAGGAAAAACACAGGTCTAAATTACCCACAAATCTCGGTGCCAGTAACTCTCAGGATTCTCTGTTGTGAGGACTCTTGGACTGAGAGCTTAACTACAGTATCCATAATCCTTGGTGGGGTGTGTTTCCCAGGTGAGTATGCAGCCTGCAACTTCCACAGGCCTCCCAAGTGAGAGCTGTGCATTATGCAGGTCAGATTACACTACCTACAATTCCTGGGGACATAGTGGTGAGTGTGCTGCCTGCAATTCCAGGAGGCTTCCACAGTGAGGTCTTCAGTACCAAGGTAAGCATGTGGCCTTCAGTTCTCATTGCCCTTGCAGGAGGGGCATGTAGGCAAAACACTGGACTACCTTATCCAGAATCCTCAGGGGGAATTGCAGTTCCCAGGATCTGCAATAGTGAGGGCTTCAGGGTAGGGAGCTGAACTATACTACCTAGATTTCTTGGAGGTGCCCCATGTCCATGTGGCCTAGAACTCTCAGAGGCTTCCACAGTGAGGGCTATGGAGGTAGAGGGCAAGACTATACTACCCAGAATCCCTGGGGGCCTGCAACTCCCAGACACCTTCCTTTTGAATACTGCCGGGGCAAACTTTGTATTGCACTACACAGACTCCTCAGGGGTGTCTAGGTAGGCTTATGCTACACAGATCCCAGAGCCATGTTGGGGGTGAAGTCCCCTTAGGTAGGATGGATTGCACCACCCAGAATAATCAATGGCCCACAGCTCTCAGTGACCTCTGCAGTCAGAGCTGACTGAGTAGAACTGAGTATAATACTCAGAATTCCCTGAGGCTCTGAGCTCTAAGTAGTCACTGTACAATTGAACATAGCACCAGGCTATAATACCCATGATCCTTGGGGGCTTGCAGCTCCCAAAATCCACTGTAGTGATGCTGCATGGGCAGAGCACCAGAATACACCGTCTAGAATCCCTAGGGATGCCTGAGTGACTGTGTAGCCTGCAATTTCTGGAGACCTCTGCAGTGGGAGCTGCATTGTAGAAGACTGGATTATAGTACCCAGAATCCTGGGTGGGGATATGAGATTGAATGTGCTACTTGAAGCCCCCATAGACTTCTGGAGTGAGGGCTGAGTGTGCAGAATTCCAGGCTACACTGTTCAGAATCACTAGGGGTGCCTGAGTAGCCTACAGCTCACAGAGACCTCTGCAGCTGGGCTGCAATGTGGAATACAAGACTGCAGTACCCAGAGTCCTGGTGCTATGAGGGTGAATGTGCTACTTGCAACCCCTAAGCTTCTGGGGTGAGGACTGCATGGGTAGAACACCAGAGTTCACTGACAGGGTTCTCCAGGGTGTCTGGGCCAGCACATGGCACACAGCTTCCATGGTCCTGAAGGGCAAAGACGGTGTGGGCAGAGCACCAGACTACACTGTCCAGAAACCCCGAGAACCCTGAATCTGTGTAACCTGTAGCTCCCAGAGGCATCCATGGTGAGAGCTGGACAGGCAGGACAGACTGAATGATCTAGAATGCTCTCATAGGCTACTGGGAATTTGGTCTGAGCTCAGGTTCTTCTACCCTTCTACAGTGATCACCCTGGGCTGGGAATTAACAGATTTTCTTAGAACCCCTGATTCTGAATTGGAGCAGTTCCTGGCTAAGTCACTCTGTCTCAAAGACTATGTGTCCTAGAAGACTCTGAGGTGGTCTGTTTCTGGCCTCTGTCCTTGGGCTGAGGGTCTAGACTCCCTGTAGCTACCTCCCTCTGTGCCTCTGCCTGCCTGTCTCAGGCTGCTGCAGCACTTGGCCTGGTGGAGTGCAGCGAGGGGGTCTCCTGGACTCCATTTCTCCTCTTCTGAGATTCCACTCCTCAGGTGCCACAGCCCGACCTAGTTAGAGCAGTGGAAACATATTTTATTCATTAACTGCTGAGGGTGGAAGAAGGTGCTGACATTCACCAGGGAACCAGGAGAGGTCCCGCCTCTGAGCTGGGAGGAGCTCCTGCACAGCGCATGGCCAAAGGGGTGTGGTCAATAAGGGGCAGGGCCTTGCCGCCATCTTTAATGCTGTCTCCTTGAGAGTGAGGAGCTGGCTTCCACCGCAGGCCCAACCTAGGAGAGCCCCAGTCCTCGGAGTGTTAGGTCACTACACAGGGAGTGGCAGAGCTCCCTTCTCAGAGCAGATTGAGAGAGACATCCAAGTTGCGGACTCTCGTGGGTCATTCCTCCAGGGGGTCACAGAGCTCCCTTCTCCTCAGAGCAGCCTCAGTGTTGATTCTTGCCTTAGGGACTTTTGTGAGTCCTGTCTCTAGGGATGCCTGGGGTTTCCTTCTCCTCAGCAGCCTGAGAGAGACACTGGGTGTGGGGACCCTCGTGGGCCACATCTCTAGGGGTGCCTGGGGCTCCCTTCAACTCAGAGTGGCCTGAGGGAGACGCCTGATGCGGGCACCCTCTTGGGTCATGTCTCTAGGGACGCCCAGGGTTCTGTTCTCCTCAGAGCATCCTGAGGTAGATGCCTGGTGTGGGGACCATTTTGGGTCACATTCTAGGGACACTGGTGGGCTCCCTCATCCTTACAGCAGCCTGAAGGAGATGTCAGGCCTGGGGAGCCTCGTGAGTCAGGTCTCTAAGTAGCCCTGGGTTTCCTTCTCCTCAGAGTGGCCTGGGCCAGATGCCAGGGTTGCTGTGCGTGGCCTAAGGGGGTGTGGCCAACCAGGGGCGGGACCTCAGCGCCATCTTTAAGGCCGCCTCCTTGAGAGTGAGGAGCTGGCTTCCCCCTCAGGACCAATCCAGGAGAGCCCTAGTCCTCAGAGTGTTGGGTCACTCCACAGGGAGGAGCAGAGCTCCCTTCTCAGAGCAGATTGAGAGAGACACCCAGGTTGGGGACTCTCATGGGTCATGCCTCCAGGGACTCATGGAACTCCCTTCTCCTCAGAGCAGTCTCAGTGGATTCTTGGCTTAGGGACTTTTGTGAGTCATGTCTCTAGGGATGCCTGGGGTTCCATTCTCCTCAGAGCAGCCTGAGGGAGTTGTGTGGTTTAGGGACCCTCGTGGGTCACATTGTAGGGACACTGCGGGGAAGCCTCATCCTTACTGCAGCCTGAGGGATATGCCAGGCCTGGGGAGCCTTGTGGGTCACGTCTCTAAGTAGCCCTGGGTTCCCTTCTCCACAGAGCTGCCTGGGGCAGTTGCCAGGGTTGCTGTGCTTGGCCACAGGGGGCGTGATCAATCAGGGGTGGGGCCTCACCGCCATCTTTAATGCCGCCTTTTTTAAAGTGAGGGGCCTGCTTCCCCCTCAGGACCAACCTGGGAGAACCCCATTCCTGGGAGTGTTGGGTAACTCCACATGGAGGGGCAGAGCTCCCTTCTCAGAGCAGATTGAGAGAGACCCATGTTGGGGACTCTCATGGGTCATGCCTCCAGGGGCTCACAGAGCTCCCTTCTCCTCAGAGCAGCCTTAGCATGAACTCTTGGCTTAGGGACTTTTGTGAGTCATGTCTTAGGGATGCCTGGGGCTCCCTTCTCCTCACATTGGCCTGAGGGAGATGCCAGATGTGGGGAGCCTTGGGGGTCGCAACTCTATGTAGGCCCTGGGTTTTCTTCTCCTCAGAGTGGCCTGAGGGAGATGCCTGGTGTGTGGACCCTCATGGTTGTGGTTTATGTCCTTTTGGATGCCTGGGGTTCCCTTCTCCTCAGAGTAGCCTTGGGGAGATGCCTGGCTTGGGGACCCTCATGGGTTATATTTTTAGGGAAGCCTGGGGTTTTCTGCTCAGAGCAGCCTGAGGAGATGCGAAACATGGGGACCCTCATGGGTCATGTCTCTAGGGACACCTGTGATTCCCTTTTCCTCAGAGCAGCCTCAGAGAGGTGGCTCAGAAGCTTCTGGCAGCCCTGGCAGCCAGTGAGGTGATGGTGGGTTAGCATGAGGAGCAAACCCTGTCCTGGACCTGAGAGCTGAGGGCAGCCTTGGCTGTCAGCCCCACTCTTTCCTTCACAATTTTATCCTGGCTCCCTGTGCACAAGTGACTGTTCCTTAGGCTATGACCCTCATCATCTTAACATAGTGACTCAGGGTGGTTTCTAGGGAACCTGGCAGGGAGGAAGGAGGAATGTATAGGGAGGGAGGAATGTACAGCCTAAGGGAAGGGGACATCAGTCCACTTCCTTGTTTTCCTTAGTGTTTAAATGGTTTGCTTTTTCTTGATGTGTTACATAGTAAAAAAAAAAATTTAAAAAGTACGTATGTTAAAACTATGTTATTTTAAAATTTTTTTTTAATTTTTATTTTTGGGTACTGGGGATTGAAATCAGTACTTATCTTTTTTTTTTTGTTGTTGTTGTTGCATGTGACCACTGACCCATATCTCCAGTCCTATTTTGTATTGTAGAGACAGGGTTTTACTGAGGTGCTTCATGCCTTGCTTTTGCTGAGGCTGGTATTGAAGTTGAGATCCTTCCGCCTCAGCCTTTTGAGCCGCTTTAGTTTAAATATATTACTTCTAACAAAGCCAGAATTTATTAAAAATACATCTCCTGTTTTTTGTGGAACCGAACTCATGAACCACATTTTTCTTTTTCTTTAATCTCTGCTTAGTTTTTTTAAAAAATTTTTTTAGTTGTAGAAGGGCACAATATATTTATTTTATTTATTTATTTTTATGTGGTGGTGAGGATCAAAACTAGTGCCTCACACATGCTAGGCAAGCGCTCTACCACTGAGCTACCACAGCCACACGTTTTTCTTTTGGTGGAGAGTTTAATTAGCAAGAAGCCACCCCTCCAGGACCCTCTTGGTAAGGCCTTCCCCTCCAGACCCTGCCTCTCCTCTAGACCTCACCTATATTCTATGGCCCTTCTTGTCCTCCTGAACCACCCTTTCCCCTCCTTCCTACCCTGCCTCTCCTCTAGGTCCTACTCATGTCCCAGGGCCTGTCCCTTCCTCAGGTCCCACCCCTCTGTGAAGCCCTGCCCCCTTGTGACTCATTCTCCCCCTTCTTCAGACCCTGTCTCTCCTCCAGATCTTTCCCTTCTTCCTGTCCTGCCCCTCCTGCAGACCTCACCCCTCCTCTTTAAAAAAATTTTTTTCTGTTGCACATGGACACAATGCCTTTATTTTGTTTATTTATTTTTATGTGGTGCTTAGGTTTGAACCCAGTGCCTCACACATGCTAGGCAACTGCTCTACCACTGAGCCATAACCCCAGCCCAACCTTCCTTCTCTTTAAGACCTTGACTCTTTTCCAGACCCCACTTATCTTCCAGGCCCCCCCTCCTCCTGACCTTCCATCCCCCTCCTCCAGACTCTGCCCCTGCTAGTCTAGGATGAGCAGCTTTCTGGCTGCTGTGCTAATTGGCAGTATATTTGTAATGGTGCACAAATAACATCTTTTGTATAAACACTGACATCCTGCATTGGATGAATTATCTTGACTAGTATCAAAATTTGACATACCATAAAATAAATTTAGAAAAGTCACATTTCTCTCTCTTTTATTCTCTATAGATCATGAACATTTGAAATAAAATCAGAATTTGTTAAAGGGCAGATGACAGCCAGCCTTGAGCCCTGATGATCCCAGGATCCCATCCAGTGGGAGAACTCTAAGTATCAGTCCAAGCTTTTCTATGCTAATTGATTCATTTATTTTTCTTATTTTTCTATGTAATTCCCCATGGCCTTTGGTTCTGTGTAATAGGTTTTTGCTATTCAATTTTTAATTAATATTTTTTCAGTTTTCTACAGAATTTTAAAAATATTCTTTTAGTTGTCAGTGGATCTTTTTATTCTATTTATTTATTTTGTTTATTTATATGTGGTGCTGAGGATTGAACCCAGGGCCTAACACATGCCAGGCAAATGTTCTGCCTTTGCGCCACAACTCTAGCCCTGTATAGGATTTTTAATTCTGTGAACTTCTATTTTTTATTCATTTTCTATTTAATTACACCAATAAGGAATATTTTAAAAATTTATTTTAGCTTACTTTGTTTTTGATTGAGAGAATTGTTTTGTTTGAGAGAATTTTCTTGTTTGGAAAGGCTTATAATCAAATGATTTTAATTATTTTCCATTTATTAAGACATGTTTGAGACTGGGTGTGCAGCTCAGTGGCAGAGCATTTGCCTGGCATGTGAGAGGCCATGGAGTCCATCCCAGCACCACACACACAGAAGATGTCTTTGACAGGACTCAAGCATGAGATATATAGTTTCAAAAGATCATGTATTGGGGCTGGGGTTGTGACTCAGCAGTAGAGCACTCGACTGGCACGTGTGAGGCCATGGGTTTGATCCTCGGCACCACATAAAAATAAGTAAATAAAATAAAGGTATTGTGTTGAACTACAACTAAAAACAAAGAAAAAATTTTAAAAAAAGATCATGTATTTACACATATACACATATACCAAAGTGCCTCTTCCAAATTCATATGAAATTATTCTAAGAAAATTTCAAATCAGTTTTAAAAGAGAAGAGGGTTGATGATATTTTTAATGTTAACTATTGATATTTCATGATATTTAAAACCACTATAGATGAAATCTCCTGAGATGCAAATCATTACAAAATGTAAGAGACAAGTCAGTAGTTGCTTTTTTGTAATTCAGATACATTTACTAAAAGTAAGCTTTTTAAAAAACAGATATTTTCCTTTTTTCAAATTTAGAAAGCATTTTCATATGTCCTATTAAAGTTCTATATTCATCAGAAAGTTATCTTATTCTTTGCATACAAAGGGATGGGCCTTCTAATGAACATGATACTTTATGTTGTCAGAAATTCTTGTGGGAGACCTCTTTTAAGTGTTTTGCCTCTGTTCAAAATATCATTAAAAAATTTTATCCTAATGTTGGTGCCCCTATGTGCTTATAAGGTAGCTTTCAGAATGCAGTTGAGTATCTCTCTCATATTTGTTGGATTCATTAGAAAAGTACATGTACTTTTGATCATATTTAAATGGTTGCATTTGAATTATTAGAAGCAGAAATCAGACATGTTAGTATTGTGAGCTGAACAAAGTGCAGGTTTACTTTAATCATTTTGAGGAGGTTGACATAATGGCTTCTGCCTTGTTCTGTACCTGCCATAGTTGTCAGATATCTCACCTGGAGAATTTTTTTTTTTTTGGCACTGGGGATTAAACCCAGGGCCTTGCTTGTGCTATGCAAGCCCTGAACTACATATGTCCCCAGTCTTTGTTACAATTTCATTCTGAGACAGGGTCTAGCTGAATTGCTAATGTCAGCCTCAAATTTGTGATCCTTCTGCTTTATCCTCCCAAATAGCTGAGATGACAGGCATGAGTCAAAGTGCCTGGCTTGTCCTGGAGGATTTTGATGTCAGTATCATGTTTCCAATGTGTTAATAATTTTCTAAGCTAGACTATGTTCATATCATATGTTTCTTATCAATAGT
The DNA here is from genome assembly GCF_052094955.1 of Ictidomys tridecemlineatus. NCBI lineage: Eukaryota > Metazoa > Chordata > Mammalia > Rodentia > Sciuridae > Ictidomys > Ictidomys tridecemlineatus. The sequence continues at coordinate 61,858 of NC_135482.1, read as the reverse complement.
CAATAAAGCCTTTTTGTTGTTTTTTGATGGTATGCTTAATGTGAACATGATGTGACACCGCTGTTTATGATGATCTAGCTATGCAATACACTGTAAGGAGAGTATTTTGATTCTGAGAGTCTCAAGTGTTTTAGGTCCAGCATGTTTCCTTAAGAGGAGTGATTATTCATTTTCTATTTGATTACAAAAATAAGACAAATTCATTTTTTTTTGTTGTTCTGGGGGTTGGTCCTAGGGACTCCTGCATGCTAGGAAATCTTTCTACATCCCCAGCTCCATAGATCCTTTAGTTGTCATTAACTTCATGATGAGCTAGTGACAATAAAATTACTTAGAAGTTCAACTAGAGTTAGACTCATACAAGAGTGTGGGCATCCCTAGCTCCTTGTGATTTCTAAAAGGTAAAGTGTTTTCTCACAACACAGCAGCATCTAATATAATTTCTGGACCAAGCTGACACCTCTGCTTCTCTTGGCTCACCACTTCCTGCAGAGTTCTTGGAGGAGATGACTATTTCTTTGACTATTTGTCCCAGTTACAAATATTTGATTATATTGCTGCTAAAAAGGTATGCATAGAAATAAAATAGAGACAAGGATTCTTTGGGATAAATGATTCAGACACAGTGAGTCAATTTGCATTAGGACTTTTTTAATATAAAGTCATTCTTTCAGGAAAGTTAAACCAGGAGTTGACATAGAATCTCTAAAATGTCATTTTTTTTCTCCTCTATTGATCAAGTTTTAAGAAGGCAAACCTAGAACCTAGTGGCAGCATAAAAATATAAGGAGTTTACTTATGTTATTACTTCAACATGAAATATGTAAAAGAAGCACATACTTTGAATTTTTTTTTTAAAGATAGAGTGAGAGAGAGGAGAGAGAGAGAATTTTTAATATTTATTTTTAGTTCTCGGTGGGCACAACATCTTTGTTGGTATGTGGTGCTGAGGATCGAACCCGGGCCGCACGCATGCCAGGCGAGCGCGCTACCGCTTGAGCCACATCCCCAGCCCCACATACTTTGAATTTTATGTTAGTTTGAACTATTTGATTTTTGTGTTATGAATGTTCATAATAAAATACAGAACTAGCTAAGAGTGTCAGTTACCAGTAATTAACTGTATGAATAATTAAACAACTAAGTGTTTGAGAAACTATAACCATGTCCTAAGGTTTTACTTTAGAGTAGTTTAATTTTTTTTTTTTTTTTTTTTTTTGTGTGTGTGTGTGTAGGTACTGGGGATTGAATCTAGGGGCACTTAATCATTGAGCCACATCCCCAGCCCTTTTTTATATTTTATTTAGAGGCATGTTCTCACAGAGTTACTTAAGGCCTCAGTAAGTTGCTGAGGCTGGCTTTGAACTCAAAATCCTCCTGCCTCAGCCTCCCAAGATGCTGAGATTACAGGCATGTGCCACCATGCCAGGCTTAGTTTTATCTTTATACAGAGATTGAAAAGAAAATGCAGATATTTCCCAGGTAGCCTCAATCTGGTTTCTTCCCTTGTTATGACTTGGGTGAGCCGTCTCTAAAGTGTTAACATCTTAGACCATTTGTCATGAAGAAAAAATAATGGTATGTTAACATTAACTGAAGTCACATATCCTTTGGATTCTCAGTTCTGTGTCTTCCTGCTCTAGGATCCCATCTAGGAGCCAACATGACATCCAGTCATCATGTCTCCATAGACTTCTCTTGGGGTGACAATTTCTATGTACTTCCTTATTCTGATGACCTTGAGAGCTTTGAGGACGACTTGTCAGGTATTTTTATAATTTTTTTTTGAATTTCCTTTTTTCATATTTAAACTAGGGCTGTGGGTCTGGGGGAGGCAGGTCACAGAGGTGAAGAGCTGCTCTGTCATTTCTTGTCCTTATTGTCATATTAGTATTGACTGTGCTCACCTGGCTGAGGCAGTGCCTTTCAGGTTTCCTTGTGTTTCTCATATTTAGCCTGGGGCTATTGGACTGGGGGAAGCTGGTCATTGAGATGAAAAGCAGCTCTATCATCTGATGCCCTCAAGGTGAAATGGTAGTATTGATTGTGCTCACCTGCTTGAGGAAGGGCCTTTCAGGTTTCTTACTGTGATGTTACTCTTTTTTTGCTTGTTAACATTGTCTGTTCTTCTGGAGGAATCATAATGCAGAGCCCATGCTCTCAATTATATGGAATTCTTCTGCACAAGAGGTTTCTATTCAACCTCATTTGTTTGTGTATTCAGTCATTTATTTATACCAGTCATCTGGATAGTTTCCTTAAGCTGTTTTTTTGTTCTCCCCCGCCCTTTTTAAATACTACTTTGCTGCTCAATTCATCCCTACTTTAACCATTGGGAATTCTTTCCATTGGAGATCTTTCCATTATCTCCTGTTGTCCTTTAACATATTTTCTGGTTTTGTCTCAAAGTTTTTTCTTTCTGATATTTAAATTACCCTGACTTATATATTTACTGTCTTACTCTTAGTATCAGCCATTTCTCCAGAGTCCTGGCTCCTTTGATTAGAGAGTGATAATAAAATCTTTCATCTGGCAGGGGCTGTGGCTCAGTGATAGTGCACTCATCTGGCATGTGTGAGGCACTGGGTTTGATCCTCAGCACCACATAAAAATAACAAATAAAATAAAGGTCTTTAAAAAAGTCTATAAAACATATTTCATCTTGCATCTTGATCCACACAACTGACAATGCAAAGAAGTGTATATGTATTCTAATCTTTTCATATCCCCTAGTTATAACTATGTTTATGTGGAACTATCTGTGAATGTTTTAAGCAAAATGTGAGTTTATACTGATCTGCAGTCTGTGGATTCTGACCCCTTATGACATATATACTTCTGCCTTCACCCCTTATTTATCATAACACCCCATCTAGCTCCCAGTTTCTGCCATATAAATAATTCATTGTTTCATTATGAGCAATGAATTTATTATTGCTCCAGATTATGGGCTTTGACATAATAAGAAATACACATTCAGGGCTGGGGATGTGGCTGAAGCGGTAGCGCGCTCTCCTGGCATGCGTGCTGCCCGGGTTCGATCCTCACCACCACATTCAAACAAAGATGTTGTGTCCGCCGAAAACTTAAAAAAAAAAAAAAAAAAAGATATACACATTCAGCCTCTGCACCCAGTTCCTGGTACAGCACTCCTAAAATCTTCATATTTTCTGAGTGACAGAGGTATTAGTAGCAGTTTTTGTTCTAATATTGATTCTTTTATCTTGGTTATTTGCACAGAGCTCTTAAATCCTGTAGAATCTCCTGAGGGCCTAGGAGGGGCTTGTGCTTTAATAAGGACTTTTGGTGAACTCTGGGGCAGCTTCAGGATGGAGGATGGTCATGAGAAAAACCACAGGAAGGGTGGTGCACCCCAACTCCATGTACATGGAGACTCCTGTGCTAGGAGGCTCCTGGGCCTCATCCTGCACAACTTTTCCTCTGTAATTGGTCTTTTCTAGAATGTCATAAAAGGTAAACCATACAGCATGTAGCCTCTTCAGCCTGGCTTATTTTACTTAGTAGTGTACCAGGTAGGATTTATCTATGTCTCTGTGTAGGCTGGCAGTTCATTCCTTTATATTCTGTGTTGGTTATGCATTCAGCTATGGGAGGACGTTCTTATTTATGATCTGATCAGCCTCATACAGCTGCCATGCATAATTACATGCTAGTTTTGTTTTGAAATACCTTTTCAAAGAATTTCTCTAAATGAGGATAATTTATAGGGACACTGTTGGGTCATAGATTGGACTTTTTTGCTTTGGGAAGAACTGGCACATCATCTTCCAAAGTGGCCATGCCACATGTTCTCCTAGTAATGCCTGAGACTGCTTGTATCTCACATCCTGCAGCTGTTGGTGCACTGCTGTTTCTTAGAGTTCAGCAGTTCTAATAGCTGTGTCATACTACCTCACTATCATTTTAATTTATGATTCCCTGATGATATGGGATACTGAACATAATTTTGTATAACTATTTTCCATGTTTTACAGAGTAGGAAAAAATTGTGTGTGTGTGTGTGTGTGTGTGTGTGTGTGTGTGTGTAGTGCTGGGGATTGAACCTCAGGCCTCACATAAACTAGGCAAGTGCTCTACCACTGAGCTATAGCCCATCCTTTAAAAAATTTCCTAGGCTGGGCTCAAGTTTGCAATCTTCCTGCCTCAGCCTTTTGAGTAATTGGGATTGTTGGCGTGCAACAGTGCACTTCATAAAAATTGAACTTTATAAAGTCCATGTTATTGGTATTTTTTTTTCAGTCAGTTGGTATTTGGTATTGTGAGTTAAAACTCATCATCCAGGACTGGGAAGTAGCTCAGCATTAGAAAGTTTGTATAGCATGTGTGAGGCCCTGCATTCAACCCCTCATACCAGAAACAAATATACACTACCATCACTAAATCTAAGATCACATAGATTTTCTTATTTTTTTTCAGATTTCTTTTAGTTTTACCACATTTTAGTTATGGACTATTATGAATTAATTTTTGTAGGAGTTTCTGTTTTTGTCTACATTCATTTCACTCAATATGGTTTGAATAACTTGTTCAATCACCATTTCTTAAAAAAACAAGGATACTGGGTTTCATTTTAGTTTGAATTTCCAAAATCATGGCCTTGAGTAATGTAGATACAGTACTGAATTTCATCCATTTCTCAGGAATGTCAGGGGGTGCCCATACACCACTGAATTGAAGCATTCTGTGCTGGGTCCTAATGACCACCAGAGGATATGTGCCACCTTCCTGGATATGGCAGTGTCATAATACTGTTATGGTGGAGTGATAATACTAACATGTTGTTCATGTGCAGCCTCTAATGCTAATGTATTATCCATAGTAGCTTTTGATGCTATTGTGTCCACATGTGGCCTCTGATACAAATATAGTATTTGTAGAGTGGACTTGAACACTAATACAACAGCTTCCATGTTAATATAATGTCCACATCATGGCCTCCGATACTAAAATAATATTCACAACATGGCATCAAAAACTAATATAATAGCTGCCCTATGGTCTGTAATCCAAATATAATATATATTATAACATCTAAAACAAAATAGTATCTCCCTATGATCTTTAATACTAATATGATATTCATAGTGTAGCATCTAAGGCTAATATAATAGCTGCCCTGTGTCCTTTCATGTTCTTATAGTATTCATAGCTATTGTGGTTTAGATATGAGTTGTCCTTTAAAAATCTCATGTGAGTCAATGAGAGAAAATTTAGATGTGTAATGACTGGATCCTGAGAGCATTAACCTGCATCAGTGCACCAACCTAATGAAAGTATTAACCTAATTATCCACTGATAGGGATTGACTGGGTGGTAACTGTAGGATATAAAGATAAAGATTAGGGTATAAAGATAAGATTCTGATGGATCAAAACATGGGATGATGGGCTCTATTTTAGCTAAAATATGCAAACATATGTTGAATAACCAGAACAGTGAATTTCTGAGGTTGTGCATCAGGACTAGTTAGTGGCACAGCTCTCTGCAACACTAAACAAGCTAATCAATCAATAGAATCCAAGCTCAGGATGCATTTGCAACCTGAGGAAAGACAGGAAATTAAAATTGGGACGGGGGTATGAAGCTGTAGCATAATGTCCTCTAAGATAATCAGAGGTGGGTCACAGGGGCCTTAATGGCAGCCACCTCCAGGTTCTCCCCTAGATGTGGTTCTTTGGGGATCCTGGAGTTGCCTCCATGTTTGTCTGTTGTATCCCTAGTAGCTCCTATGGATGGACAAAGATGCAGGCCTGGGTTGTTGTGCTTGCATTTTTCTGAGTTTACCACCCACATCCAGAACTTTTTAATCTCTTTCCATAGGCAGCAATTGCATTCTGAGCCTGAGTTTATCAGCTGCATTTACAGGTGTTTCTATTCAGAATTCACTTTTCCCCCTGTGAGATGTGCAGAGTTAAAGGCAGTCCAGGGTCCAGACCAGAGTAGAGACATGGGGGAGCTCAGAGACATCAGGGCCTCCGTGGAATGGATTCATAGCAGTTATGCTCTTTGTTCACCCATTGAAGCACATCCTGATTGCTTAAGGTATTTGGGGCATTGTGAATAGAACTGCTATATGTAATTGCCTGCTGTTATCTAGATATACATTTTTGAGGCAGTTTTCTATATTTTTAGGACCATATGGTGACACCATGTCTAACTTTGGGGAAAATGGTCATTTTTTTTGATAGTGGTGAGCTGCTGTGTGCTGTACCAGCAATGCATAAGAGTTCCTGTGGCTGCTCATCATCCTCATGGTTGATACTGCACTTAGTAAAGACCTTAGCAGCTTAGTAGTTGTGCAGTGCACCTTGGGGTCTTAGTTTGTGCTTTCCTCATGACAGGTGATACTAAGAGTCATTTCTATGCTTCTTTGCCATCTTGTATCTTTCTTGTGCATTGTCTGTTTAGATGTTTACCCATTATGTTGTGTTATTGTTGAGTGTCTTACTATATTTTGTACACAAGTTTGTTTTAGACATATACTTTCCAACATTTCCCCCAGTCTTTGACTTTTTTTTTTATTTCCTTAATATGATTTTTTAACAGAACAGTTTAATGCAGTCCACATTATCAGGTTTTTCTTTCAAGGTTTTGTTGTTGTTATTGTTTGTTTGTTTGGTAGCAGGGATTGAACCCAGGGGTACTTAACCACTGAGCCACATCCCCAGCTTTCATGGATTTTTTTTTGGGGGGGGGCTGTATTTAGAACCTCATCATGAAACATGTGGTCATGCACATCTTCTAGAGTTTTACAGTTTCCCATTTTAAATGCAAGTCTAGAGAGTATTTTGATAGGTTCCGGCATGCATATGTGTGGCTTCTTGAAGTGGGTCCTTTTGCAGTCAGTGCTGTCTAGTCTAGGTTTAAAAACAGTTTGTTGGGAATTTCTGGAATGCACTGAATGTTCAGGTCAGGTTTGAGATAATTTCATCTTAATTATATTGAGACCTGAACAAAGTATATCTGCATTTACTTATATTTCATTTGATTTCTTTCTAAACATTTCAAGAACTTCTGAAAGAATGATTGTACTTTAAGACTTACATGAAAGTACTTCAAATTTGGGGTCTCTATATGAAATATTAATGTTTTAAAATTTTTCTTATTCCAGTTTACAGATTTCGCTGTTTCCTCTACATGATTGCTGAAATCAATGAAATTTTGTCTATGGGCCATGCATTTTGCTGCTTACTATCTCCATTCATTCTGATCAAGACATAGGATGGTAGGCTCTATTTCTTTTTGATTTCTAAAATCATGACCTGGGATAGTCAGAAGTATGAATTTTAGAGCTTCACTGTGCCTAGCACAGGGGGTGCAGCTCTGAACAGTGAACACCCAGCATCCTGCACTGTCTACAGTGGCTAGCAGGGGGCCACTTTCTCTGATCAATTGCTTTTGGGGGCTGTGTTCTGTGCTCTAATGGAACTTCCTTCTCCTGGAGACTCACCTGAGAGATGCCACATCTAGGGACTCCTAGGGGCTCTATCTAAGGTGTAGACCAGTGTTTTTTTTTTTGTTTGTTTTTTTGTTTTTTTTTTAAATCCTGGGGACACACCTAGAAAGATACCATGGCCTGGGAATGCCTGGTGGATATATCTATGGTGAGGACTAGAGTTTCCTTCTCCTTGGCACCTACCCATGGAGACTCCACTGTGGATTCAGGATGACTGAGGTCCATGTGAGGAAAACATGAGGAAGAAGCTTCCGGTGCACTGCCTGGTGTGCTGAGAAGTAAATTCTGCCATGTTCTTTACTTTCTCAGGTAATATTTTAGCAGAACTTTTTTTTACAACAGTATTTCTTTTTTTTAATATTTATTTTTTAGTTTTCGGTGGGCACAACATGTTTATTTATTTTTATATGGTGCTGAGGATCAAACCCAGCAACCCAGCGCATGCCAGGCGAGTGTGCTAAGGCTGGAGCCACATCCTCAGCCCCACAACAACAACAGTATTTCTTACTGAGGCTTTGGCTGCTCATTATCATGGCATGTCAATGAATTTTGTGTGGCTTGAGTGTCTAAGGACACAAATGCCCCCTCGAGGTGGTGCAGGGAGGGACCAGTGCCTGGAGTCTCACTGGGGCCTGAGAATAAGAGCTCATGAAAATGCAGTAAGTAGCTCTCAGGAGCCTCTAGGGTGAGAGATGTAAAGATTATGATGGATTGCAGTACCCTGAATCCTGGGTAACTACAGAATCCTTATTGCAGTTACCAGAGCCTTTTGAAGTGAGGGCAGCATGGGTCAAATGACAAACTGTACTACCCATAATTCTTGGGGACCTACAGCTTGCTGAGACCTCTGCAGAGAGGGCTGTACTGACAAAAAATCAAACTATGCTGCCAATTACTTTTGGGTGCCTGCTCTGCCCAGGTGCCTCTGAGGGTGAGAATTGTAAGGGCAGAATACCAGACTTCAATTCTCAGAATCTCTGGGAATGCCTACATACCCTGTAACCCTGTAAGTCCCAGATGATATGGTGATGATGGTTTTGTTGGTAGTGCTCACTTCCTAGAATCTCCAGGGTCCCAGGGAAAGCATGGGGTCTTCAGCTCCTGTGACCCTTAGCAGGAATGTGCAGGGATTAGAGATTGCAGCTTCTAGAAGAATCCTCTGTGGTGAGTGGGCAAACCACTGAACTGCATTACCCACAATCTTAAGGGGGAACTTTAGTTTCAGAATTTTCTGCAGTGAGCAGGAAAAACACAGGACTAAATTACACACAAATCTTGGTGCCAGCAGCTCTCAGGATCCTCTGTTGTGAGGACTGTTGGACTGAGAACTTAACTACAGTATCCAGAATCCTTGGTGGGGTGTGTTTCCCAGGTGAGTATGCAGCCTGCAACTTCCAGAGGCCTCCCAAGTTAGAGTTCTGCATTATGCAGGTCAGACTACACTACTTACAATTCCTGGGGACACACTGGTGAGTGTGCTGCCTGCAATTCCAGGAGGCTTCCACAGTGAGATCTTCAGTACCAAGGCAAGCATGTGGCCTTCAGTTCTCATGGCCCTTGCAGTAGGGGCATGTAGGCAAAACAGTGGACTACCTTATCCAGAATCCTCAGGGGGAATTGCAGTTCCCAGGATCTGCAATAATGAGGGCTTCAGGGTAGGGAGCTGAACTATACTACCTAGATTTCTTGGAGGTGCCCCGTGTCCATGTGGCCTAGAACGCTCAGAGGCTTCCACAGTGAGGGCTATGGAGGTAGAGGGCAAGACTATACTACCCAGAATCCCTGGGGGCCTGCAACTCCCAGAAACCTTCCTTTTGAATACTGCTGGGGCAAACTTTGTAATGCACTACACAGACTCCTCAGGGGTGTCTAGGTAGGCTTATGCTACACAGATCCCAGAGCCATGATGAGGGTGAAGTCCCCTTAGGTAGGATGGATTGCACCACCCAGAATAATCAATGGCCCACAGCTCTCAGTGACCTCTGCGGTCAGAGCTGACTGAGTAGAACTGAGTATAATACTCAGAATTCCCTGAGGCTCTGAGTTCTAAGTAGTCACTGTACAATTGAACATAGCACCAGGCTATAATACCCATGATCCTTGGGCGCTTGCAGCTTCCAGAATCCACTGTAGTGATGCTGGGTGGGCAGAACACCAGAATACACTGTCCATAATCCCTAGGTATGCCTGGGTGACTCTGTAGCCTGTAATTTCTAGAGACCTCTGCAGTGGGGGCTGCATTGTAGAATACCGGATTACACTACCCAAAATCCTAGGTGGGGATATGAGGTTGAATGTGCTACTTGAAGCCCCCATAGACTTCTGGAGTGAGGGCTGAGTGGGCAGAATGCCAGGCTACACTGTTCAGAATCACTAGGGGTGCCTGAGTAGCCTACAGCTCACCTCTGCAGCTGGGCTGCAATGTGGAATACAAGACTGCACTACCCAGAATCCTGCTGGTATGAGGGTGAATGTGCTACTTGCAACCCCTAAGCTTCTGGGGTGAGGAATGCATGCGTAGAACACCAGAGTCCACTGCCAAGGTTCTCCAGAGAGTCTGGGCCAGCACATGGCACGCAGCTTCCATGGTCCTAAAGGGCAAAGACTTTGTGAGCAGAGCACCAGACTACACTGTCCAGAAACCCCGAGAACCCTGAATCTGTGTAGCCTGCAGCTCCCAGAGGCATCCATGGTGAGAGCTGGACAGGCAGGACAGACTGAATGATCTAGAATGCAATCATAGGCTACTGGGAATTTGGTCCGAGCCCAGGTTCTTCTACCCTCCTACAGTGATCACCCTGGGCTGGGAATTAACAGATTTTCTTAAAACCCCTGATTCTGAATTGGAGCAGTTCCTGGCTAACTCACTCTGTCTCAAAGACTACGTGTCCCAGGAGACTCTGAGGTGGTCTGTTTCTGGCCTCTGCCCTTGGGCTGAGGGTCTAAACTCCCTGTAGCTACCTCCCTCTGTGCCTCTGCCTGCCTGTCTCAGGCTGCTGCAATACTTTGCCTGGTGGAGTGCAGTCAGGGTGTCTCCTGGACTCCATTTCTCCGTTTCTGAGATTCCACTCCTCAGGTCCACAGCCCGACCTAGTTAGAGCAGTGGGAACATATTTTATTCAGTAACTGCTGAGGGTGGAAGAAGGTGCTGACATTCACCAGGGAGCCAGGAAAGGCCCCGCCTCTGAGCTGGGAGGAGCTCCTGCACAGCGCATGGCCAAAGGGGCGTGGTCAATAAGGGGCAGGGCCTTGCCACCATCTTTAATGCTGCCTCCTTGAGAGTGAGGAGCTGACTTCCCCCTCAGGACCAACCCGGGTGAGCCCCAGTCCTCGGAGAGCTCCCTTAGAGCAGATTGAGAGAGACACCCAGGTTGTGGACTCTCGTGGGTCATGCCTCCAGGGACTCACGGAGCTCCCTTCTCCTCAGAGCAGCCTCAGCATTGATTCTTGGCTTAGGGACTTTCGTGAGTTGTGTCTCTTTTGATGCCTGGGGTTTTCTTCTCCTCAGCAGCCTGAGAGAGACACTGGGTGTGGGGACCCTCGTGGGCCACATCTCTAGGGGTGCCTGGGGCTCCCTTCAACTCAGAGTGGCCTGAGGGAGATGCCTGGTGCGGGCACCCTCTTGGGTCATGTCTCTAGGGACGCCTAGGGTTCTGTTCTCCTCAGAGCATCCTGAGGTAGATGCCTGGTGTGGGGACCATTTTGGGTCACATTCTAGGGACACTGGTGGGCTCCCTCATCCTTACAGCAGCCTGAGGGAGATGCCAGGCCTGGGGAGCCTCGTGAGTCAGGTCTCTAAGTAGCCCTGGGTTCCCTTCTTCTCAGAGCTGCCTGGGGCGTTGCCAGGGTTGCTGTGCATGGCCGAAGGGGGTGTGGCCAACCAGGGGCGGGGCCTCACTGCCATCTTTAAGGCTGCCTACTTGAGAGTGAGGAGCTGGCTTCCCCCTCAGGACCAATCCAGGAGAGCCCCAGTCCTCGGAGTGTTGGGTCACTCCACAGGGAGGGGCAGAGCTCCCTTCTCAGAGCAGATTGAGAGAGACACCCAGGTTGGGAACTCTCATGGGTCATGCCTCCAGGGACTCATGGAACTCCCTTCTCCTCTGAGTAGTCTCAGTGGACTCTTGGCTTAGGGACTTTTGTGAGTCATGTCTCTAGGGATGCCTGGGGTTCCATTCTCCTCAGAGCAGCCTGAGGGAGACGCCTGCTTTGGGGATCCTCGTGGGTCACATTCTAGGGACACTGCGGGGCAGCCTCATCCTTACTGCAGCCTCATCCTTACTACAGCCTGAGGGATATGCCAGGCCTGGGGAGCCTTGTGGGTCACGTCTCTAAGTAGCCCTGGGTTCCCTTCTCCTCAGAGCTGCCTGGGGCAGTTGCCAGGGTTGCTGTGCTTGGCCACAGGGGGCGTGGTCAATCAGGGGTGGGGCCTCACCGCCATCTTTAATGCCGCCTTTTTGAAAGTGAGGGGCCTGCTTCCCCCTCAGGACCAACCTCGGAGAGCCCCATTCCTGGGAGTGTTGGATCACTCCACATGGAAGGGCAGAGCTCCCTTCTTAGAGCAGATTGAGAGAGACCCATGTTGGGGACTCTTGTGGGTCATGCCTCCAGGGGCTCACGGAGCTCCCTTCTCCTCAGAGCAGCCTTAGCATGAACTCTTGGCTTAGGGACTTTTGTGAGTCATGTCTAAGGGATGCCTGGGGCTCCCTTCTCCTCACATTGGCCTGAGGGAGATGCCAGATGTGGGGAGCCTTGGGGGTTGCAACTCTATGTAGGCCCTGGGTTTTCTTCTCCTCAGAGTGGCCTGAGGGAGATGCCTGGTGTGTGGACCCTCATGGTTGTGGTTTATGTCTTTTTGGATGCCTGTGGTTTCCTTCTCCTCTGAGTAGCTTTGGGGAGATGCCTGGCTTGGGGACCCTCATGGGTTATATTTTTAGGGAAGCCTGGGGTTTTTTGCTCAGAGCAGCTTGAGGAGATGCGTAGCATGGGGACCCTCATGGGTCATGTCTCTAGGGACACCTGTGATTCCCTTTTCCTCAGAACAGCCTCAGAGAGATGGCTCAGAAGCTTCTGGCAGCTCTGGCAGCAGGTGAGGGGATGGTGGGAAGCATGAGGAGCAAACCCTGTCCTGGACCTGCGAGCTGAGGGCAGCCTTGGCTGTCAGCCCCACTCTGTCCTTCACAATTTTATCCTTGCTCTCTGTGCAGCAGTGACCCTTCCTTAGGCTATGACCCCCATCATCTTAATATAGTTACCCAGGGTGGTTTCTAGGGAACCTAGCAGGGAGGAAGGGGGAATGTGTAGGGAGGGAGGAATGTACAGCCTAAGTGAAGGGGACCCCAGTCCACTTCCTTGTTTTCCTTAGTGTTTAAATGGTTTGCTTTTTCTTACAGTGTTAAAATAGTAGAAAAAAATTGCAAAGTACATATCTTAACAGCCCACTATGTTATTTTTAAAAAATTTTTTAGGGGCTGGGGATGTAGCTCAAGCGGTAGAGTGCTGGCCTGTCATGCGTGCGGCCCGGGTTCGATCCTCAGCACCACATACAAACAAAGATGTTGTGTCCGCTGAAAACTACAAAATAAATATTAAAAAATTCTCTCTCTCTCTCTCTCTCTCTCTCTCTCTCTCTTTCTCTCTCTCTCTCTCATCTCATCTCATCTCTCTCTTAAAAAAATTTTTAATTTTTATTTTTGTGTACAGGGGATTGAACTCAATACTTATCTTTTTGTTGTTGTTGTTGTTGTTGCCGATCCATATCTCCAGCCCTATTTTGTATTATAGAGACAGAGTTTTACTGAGGTGCTTCATGCCTTGCTTTTTCTGAGGCTGGTTTTGAAGTTGAGATCCTTTTGCCTCAGCCTTTTGAGCCGCTTGAGTTTAAATATATTACTTCTAACAAAGCCAGAATTTATTAAAAATATATCTCATGTTTTTTGTGGAACCGAACTCATGAACCACATTTTTCTTTTTCTTTAATCTCTGCTTAGTTTTTTTTTCAATTTTTTTTTAGTTGTAGAAGGGCACAATATATTTATTTTTATGTAGTGGTGAGGATCAAAAACAGTGCCTCACACATGATAGGCAAGTGCTCTACCATTGAGCTACCACAGCCACACGTTTTTCTTTTGGTGGAGAGTTTAATTAGCAAGAAGCCACCCCTCCAGGACCCTCTTGCTAAGGCCTTCCCTTCCAGACCCTGCCTCTCCTCTAGGCCCCACCTATATTCTATGGCCCTGCTTGTCCTCCTGAACCACCCTTTCCCCTCCTTCCTACCCTGCCTCTCCTGGAGGTTCTACTCATGTTCCAGGTCCTGTCCCTTCCTCAGGTCCCACACCTCTGTGAAGCCCTGCCCCCTTGTGACTCATTCTCCCCCTCCTCAGACCCTGTCTCTCCTCCAGATCTTTCCCTTCTTCTTGTCCTGCCCCTCCTGTAGACCTCACCCCTCCTCTTTAAATTTTTTTTGTTGTTGCACATGGATACAATGCCTTTATTATGTTTGTTTATTTTTATGTGGTGCTTAGGTTTGAACCCAGTGCCTCACACATGCTAGGCAAGTGCTCTACCACTGAGCCATAACTCCAGCCCAACCCTCCTCCTCTTTAAGACCTTGACTCTTCTCCAGACCCCACTTATCTTCCAGGCCCCCCCTCCTCCTGACCTTCCATCCCCCTTCTCCAGACTCTGCCCCTGCTAGTCTAGAATGAGCAGCTCCCTGGCTGCTGTGCTAATTGGCAGTATATTTATAATGGTGCACAAATAACATCTTTTGTATAAACACTGACATCCTGCATTGGATGAATTATCTTGACTAGTATCAAAATTTGACATACCATAAAATAAATTTAGAAAAGTCACATTTCTCTCTCTTTTATTCTCTATAGATCATGAACATTTGAAATAAAATCAGAATTTGTTAAAGGGCAGATGACAGCCAGCCTTGAGCCCTGATGATCCCAGGATCCCATCCAGTGGGAGAACTCTAAGTATCAGTCCAAGCTTTTCTATGCTAATTGATTCATTTATTTTTCTTATTTTAGTGTTATTTTGCTATGTAATTCCCCATGGCCTTTGGTTCTGTGTAATAAGTTTTTTTTTTAAAGAGAGAGTGAGAGGAGAGAGAGAGAGAATTTTTAATATTTATTTATTTTTTTAGTTCTCGGCGGACACAACATCTCTGTTGGCATGTGGTGCTGAGGATCAAACCAGGGCCGCACGCATGCCAGGCGAGTGCGCTACCGCTTGAGCCACATCCCCAGCCCCTGTGTAATAGGTTTTTGCTGTTCAATTTTTCATTAATATTCTTTCAGTTTTCTACAGAATTTTTAAAATATTTTTTTAGTTGTCAGTGGATCTTTTTATTTTATTTATTTATTTTGTTTATTTATATGTGGTGCTGAGGATTGAATCCAGGGCCTAACACTTGCCAGGCAAATGTTCTGCCTTTGCGCCACAACTCTAGCCCTGTATAGGATTTTTAATTCTGTGAATTTCTATTTTTTATTCATTTTCTATTTGATTACACCAATAAGAAATATTTTAAAAATTTATTTTAGCTTACTTTGTTTTTGATTGAGAGAATTGTTTTGTTTGAGAGAATTGTCTTGTTTGGAAAGGTTCATAATCAAATGATTTTAATTAATTTCCATTTATTAAGACATGTTTGAGACTGGGTGTGCAGCTCAGTGGCAGAGCACTTGCCTGGCATGTGAGAGGCCATGGAGTTCATCCCAGCACCACACACAGACAGAAAATGTCTTTGACAGGACTCCAGCATGAGAGATATAGTTTCAAAAGATCATGTATTGGGGCTGGGGTTGTGATTCAGCAGTAGAGCACTCGACTCGCACGTGTGAGGCCATGGGTTTGATCCTCGGCACCACATAAAAATAAGTAAATAAAATAAAGGTATTGTGTTGAACTACAACTAAAAATAAAGAAAAAATTTTTTAAAAAGATCATGTATTTACACATATACACATATACCAAAGTGCCTCTTCCAAATTCATATGAAATTATTCTAAGAAAATTTCAGATCAGTTTTAAAAGCGAAGAGGGATGATGACATTTCAAATTTAGAAAGCATTTCCATATGTCCTATTAAAGTTCTATATTCATTAGAAAGTTATCTTATTCCTTGCATACAAAAGGATGGGCCTTCTAATGAGCACGATACTTTATGTTGTCAAAAATTCTTGTGGGAGACCTCTTTTAAGTGTTTGCCTCTGTTCAAAATATCATTTAAAAATGTATCAATTTGCTTTTGATTTCAGAAATTTGTCTTTCTTTTGAAATTATGTATTTATTAGTATTTAGGGTTATTTCATGTAGTAAATGCCATGATTACATTTTATCCTAATGTTGGTGCCCCTATGTGCTTATAAAGTGGCTTTCAGAATGCAGTTGAGTACTTCTCTCATATTTGTTGGATTCATTAGAAAAGTACATGCACTTTTGATCATATTTGTTGAATGTCATGAAAGCTAAACCATACAGTATGTAGCCTCTTCAGCCTGGCTTATTTCACTTAGTGTACCAGGTAGAATTTATCTATTTCTCTGTAGGTTCATTCCTTTATATTCTGTGTTGGTTATGCATGTAGGTATGGGAAGACATTTTTTTTTAATTTTAATATTTATTTTTTAGTTTTCGGCAGACACAATATTTTTGTTTGTATGTGGTGCTGAGGATCGAACCTGGGCCGCATGTATGCCAGGCGAGTACGCTACCGCTTGAGCCACATCCCCAGCCCTGGGAGGACATTCTTATTTATCATTTGATCAACATCATAGAGCTGCTATTCATAATTACATACTAGTTTTGTTTTGACATACTTTTTCAAAGAATTTCTCTAAAAGAAGATGATTGATAGGGGCACTGTTGGGTTATAGATTGGACTTTTTGCTTTGGGAAGAACTGGCACATCATCTTCCAAAATGGCCATGCCACATATTCTCCTAGTAATGTCTGAGACTGCTGGTATCTCACATCCTGCAGCTGTTGGTGCACTGCTGTTTCCTCAATTCTCAGCACTGTATATAAATAAATAAAAGTCCATTGATTACTAAAATTTTTTTTAAATGAACAATTGAGTTGTGTGTCTTTGGAGTGAGTCCTCTGAAACCATGAGCAGCAAATAAGCTTTTCCTTTTTAAAATTTTTCTTGTCAGATCTTTTGGTCACAGTGGTGAAAAAGCTGACTAAATCAGTTAATGGGTTTTTGCTATGAATAATCTATACGATTCAGTAGTCTTTGGAGATGGTTTGTTGGGAGAGGAAATTTGAAATATTTAGAGATAAAGCTGGAAAAGGTTTAGTAAGTTGCAGGTGGAGCTTAATGAGGGATTCTGGTGTGTTCTCAGAAGTCTAAAATGCCAATAGGATTGTAAAAAACAAAGAATGGAGTTGTAAGTTTTCAGAGGAAGAGGACTCTATTGAAATACGACTAGAGGGCATTCATATTACACTCTTGCTAGGAAGTTGTCTACATTTTACCCGTGTCCTGAGATATTCTATGAGGTGATGAGCTAATTAATCTGGCAAAGGAAATTTCAAGGCAACACAGCATTCAGGTAGTGAGATGGATATTGCTGGTGACCTTTAGTCAAATTTACTGTGGATCAGATCAGAAAGCAGAGCAGAAAGATTTTAACAATTTCCACTTTGCCCAGAAAAATGTAAAACTGGGTTGAAGAAAGTTGTTATTGTTCAGGACATTACCACTGGAGAGATGCTAAATTACTTTACCCAGAGACAATATAAAAGATGGCTTGTGGGCATCTTAGGAATTGAAAAGATCTCACCTATCTCTGGCTCAAGGTTATAAAAGTAAAAATTCTTTGAGACCATTTGTGCACCTGCTTGAATAAGGGGGTTGGGAAGTTGTTTCACCATGCCAAGCACTCAGAGGATACTACAGCCATAGTCATAGAAATCTTGCCTACTGGTTGAGATGGTAAAAGAACTTGGCATCAACCAAGTTGCTTTTTCTATTATCTTCTTTTTTTTTTTTTTTTTTTTGGATTGGGGGACATTGGAGTTAGGGAGTTATGGAGGCTTTCACTGAGATTTCAAAGGAAAACTTTGGAGGCTAGAAAAATGGTTAGTTGCTGTGGGTAGCCTCTGAGAGTGTGATGTATGAAGTGAGAAGGCAGCTGGAACTGTAGTGGAGACCCCCAAGATTAAGAGATTCCAGTACCATGGAGAATCTGCCAAGGAAAGCTGTGGGAATCAAACAGATGTATAAGCTGAGAGAGTCTTGTGGGTTGCAACCAGCAAAGCTATAGGGCAGAGCTGCACAAGCCCTTTTGGAGAGAACATCACCATGCCATGTGCCTCAGATGCTGGTTGTGGAACTATAGGTTTGTGTGCCCAATTGAGTTTTAGTGTTTGTTTGGTCCCACTGGTACCAGTCTTGGATATCAAGAACAGGTTCTTGTTTCCCTGATGTTGAAGATTAAACACCCATGAAATGCTTAGGTAAGCATAGAAACCAAGTTTTATTTAAGAAAGAAATGAAGATAGACTTCTCCAAAGAGAAGGGAGCTCAGAATTGAATGTCTGTGGGGATGGGTGTGTCTTGCTCTTTTATATACCCCAGACCCCCTACATATGTGCCTAAGGGCAGGAAGAAGCAGGAATGTGACCTATCTGGTCCCCCCAGGCTAGGCAGTGTTGCAGGCAGATTGCTTTTTTGGCAAAGAAAGCATGTGGGGAGTCAGTACAGTGGGCTTATTTTATATAATTATTCTCTTAACCTTATGTTTCCACCATCCTCATCTATCTCTCCTTGACATCACCCCTTCTTTAAAAGACCCTGTGCTGTTATTTGTTGATTTTTATGTAACTTGCTTTTGCTTTTTATGGGGGCTCATTGCAGAGAATTTGCCTTAAATCTCAGAAGAGACTTTGGACTTGGCCTTTTGAGTATGCTGGACTCTTGGGCTGGGATGTAGCTCAGTGGCAAAGCATCTGCCTTGCATCCACAAAGCCCTGGTTTTGACCCCTGGTAATAAAAGGAGAGAGAGAGAGAGAGAGAGAGAGAGAGAGAGAGAGAGAGAGAGAGAGAGAAGAAGAGGAGGGGAGGGGAGGGGAGGGGAGGGGAGGGAATGAGAATATGAGAAAATATTGTTTCTTGGAAATGGACTCAAATATTTTGTATTGTGAGTAGACCTGAGCTTTTCTGGGCCAGGGTCAGAATACTATGGTTTAGATATGAAAACTTATGTGGGAGAAAATGCAAGAAAGTTTTCAGGTGAAATGATTGGATAGTGACAGCCTTAAACTGATCAACATGTTAATTCACCCATAAGGAAAACTTAATAATTATAGGTAGGTAAAGTGTGGTTGAAGGAGCACTGGAGGCATTCCTTTGAGAATATATTTTTTCCCTGGTCTCTCTTTCCTGTTTCCTGTTTGGCATGTCCTGACCCGCTCTCCTCCTCCACACCCTTGGGTGAAGTGATGGTGTTCTGTCTCACTTCAGGCCCAGAGACATGAATCCACTTTCTGTGAATGGAGACTTTGGAAACTGTGAGTGCCAAATCAAAATTTTTATTCTCTAAAATTGTTCTTGTCACAAATTTTAGACACAGTGACAAAAAAAAAGCTTACTAAAACAATACTGCCTAGAAATAATATAATAGTGGCCCTTTGACTTTTTATGCTAATGTAATATTCATAAATAGCATCTAGAATTAATTTAATAGCTACCATATAACCTTTAATGGTATTATTATGTCAATACTATAGTATCCAAAACTAATATAAGCCTGCACTCTGGTCTTTAATACTGTTTCCACAACTCAGTTCTTATCCTCAATGTCAATCCTATAATGAGTGCACAGTTTTGAGAAAAAGGAAAAAGAAGGTTTATTGCTTTGATAGCAAAGGAGAAACACAGGGGACTCCTGTCCCAGTCTATGACTCTGCCCATCAGGAACAGAGGCCTTTTAAAGAGATTATTCAAAAGCTACATTGCATGTGTTCTGTGTCTGGAATTGTAATTTACTTGTTAATTTCAGAGATAGTAATTTCTGAGATCTTCTTGTACCATCCCCAAATTCTGTATGACTTAATTCTTAAGGTGGATGTGTGTGTACTTAAGGACAGAGGTAATCCTGTTCCCCTGAGATTAGGGAGGGGAGAGATTAGGGAGGAGCAGAGAGAGAAATAAAGAAATATATATATATCAAGTGCTCTACCATTGAGCCACAACCTCAGACCCAAGAAATATGTCCTTTAAAAAAATAAGTTGGTAGGGGAGGTGGTAGTTTTGGCTCAGTGGTAGAATACTTTCCTAACACATAAAATAAATAAGATAATAGGTATTGTATCCATCTACAACCCAAACCAAAAGAATTTAAAAAAAAGACAACTGCTTTCAATTTCAATATTCTACTATATTAGTCATTTATTTAAAAAATCAATAAAAATATTCTACTATATTAAAAGATAGTTACAGTGGATGAAGGGAAAGCAAGGAACAAGAGATGGGTAATCGAGAAATGAAAGATGGAGACCAGGCAGAGATACACCCCAGAGTTTGTCAGAGCTGACAAATAATGGCCATATGTCTGTAGGAAAGAGAGGCAAAACAGGCTTGAATTCTGGGATTTTTATAGGGCAGGTACAGGATTCAGAGCCCGGAGGATTCTAATACTAAAGGTTAAGGTTTGGGTTGGTATGGGGGAGTGATGAGCCTTTCTCAGAAAGGGCCTTGCGTGGGAAAGTGAAACTTTTTCCTTAAAATGGCAGCTGTCATTTAAGATGGCCATCCAGATGCTAAGCAAGGACCTTATAGTGGCAGAGCAGAAAGGGCTATATTCAAAGTATAAAGTGGACCACTGTAATAATACTACTATAATATCCATAGTACAGCAACTAAAACTAATATAGTAGCTGTCATGTTGCCTTTAATATTAATATAATATCATAATGTGGTCACAGGGCAGCTTTTATATTAGTTTTATAGGCCACTGAATAGATATTAATATTAAAGGCCAAAAGGCAGTGATCATATCAGTTTGGTATGCCATAGTGTGCATGTAATATTAGTCTTAAAACTGAAATAAGAGCTGCCTTGTGCCCTTTTAATACTAATATGTCATCTATACTATGGAATTGTAACTGATATAATAGCTCCTCTGTGAACTTTATAACTAATATGATATCCATATTATGGCATCTAAAACTGATATATTAGCTGAAATGTGGAATTTAATGTTAATATTATATCCATCCTCTAAACCTAAAAATAATATAATAACAGCCCTGTAGCCTTTAATATTAATACAATATTCATATTATAGCATCTAAAACTAATATAATAGCTACCCTGTGGCTGTTAGTATTAATAGTATATCTATATTATAACATCTAAAACTAATATATGTGCCCAATGCTCTTAGTACTAATATGATATTCATTAAATAACATCTAAAAAACTGATGTAATATATCTTGTGGCTTTAAAAAATTTTTTTTAGTTATAGATGGACCCAATGCCTTCATTTTATTTGTTTGTTTTTTTATGTGATGCTGAGGTTCAAACCCAGTGCCTCACATAGGCAAGTGTTCTACTACCGAGTTACAACAACAGCCCCTCTTGCAGCTTTTAATAATAATATGATATCCATATATAGCATCTAAAAGCAATATACTATCTTTCATGTGGCCTTAAATATTAATATACTATTCATGCTATGATATTTATAACTAACATAGTAGCTGCCCTTGGTCTTTAATATTAGTATAATATTCATATAGTGACCTATAAACCCAATATAATAGCTGCCCTGTGACTTTAAAAAAAATTTTGTGTTAGTTGTTTTTATTTACTTTTGTAGATGGACACAATACCTTTATTTTATCTGTTTATTTTTATGTGTTGTTGAGGATGGAACCCAGTGCCTCACATGTGCTAGGCAAGCACTGTACCACTGAGCTACAACCGCAGCCCTGTCCTGTGGCTTTAATACTTTTAATGTAGCATCAAAAATTGATAAATTACTTCCCTGTGACTTTTAATATTAATATAATATTCTTACTATAGCAACTGAAACTGATAGCACAGCTGCCCTGTGTCCTTTAATACTAATATACATTCTATAACACTTAAAAGTGACATAATATTTGCTTTGTGGCCTATAATATTAATATGATATCTATAAGAGCTTTTAAAACTGATATAAGAGCTGTCCTATGTGGTGTTTAATGATGATAGTATTTTAAAGCTGATATCATATCTTTCCTATTCCCTTTAATCTTGATAACATCCATATTAATATATTTAACACTAACAAAATGACTGTACTATGGCATTTTTTACATCTTTTTTTTTTAGTTTTGATGGACCTTTTAAAATTTCATTTATTTATATACAATGCTGAGATTTGAACCTAGTGCCTCTCACATGCTAGCCAAGCTTAGGAAGTTGTAATTGTTAAAACATTCTGACCACTAAAGAGATGCTAAATACTTTGCCCAGAGACAATAGGAAATAAGCCTTGAGTGCATCTCAGGAATTGGCAAAACCACCCCAGTTTCAGGCTATCTTTTTTTTGGACCAGGAATTGAACCCAGAGGTACTTAACCACTGAGTCACATCCTCAGCCTTTTAAAATATTTTATTTAGAGACCTAATGTCACAGAGTTGTTTAGGGCCTTGCTAAATTGCTGAGGCTGACTTTGAACTTGCAATCTTCTTGCCTCAGTCTCCTAAACTGATGGGATTAGAGTCAGGCACCACCCTGCAGTTGACCCTTGACTAGGACAGGACCTCCTGGGAAGGGGTACCTGTGCAGTGTCCAGAGGTCATTTGGATGGAGGCAGGAAGCCCCTCCTTATTTTCTGTGCTCAGCCCCTATGGGAAAAGGTGTCTACTCTCAGTATACTGACCACCAGCCCCCTTCCTTTCCACCTATCTGACTTTGTCTTGGATTACCCCAAGCTTGTTCTATGCTCACTCTCTCAAAGGGCTAGCCAGGCCCAGTGGGCATAGGTGAGACACCATGACCAAGTTGAGTATCATCTTCTGTACATTTCTGAGGGACTCTCTCTGCTGAGATTAAAAGAGATATTTTGGCTGTTCCAAGGTGTGGATGGCAAGAGGGGAGCTGAAAGAGAATATGAGGGGTGGTTTGTTCAGCCCTGGACTTTCTGGGATCCAGGGCTTTGGGGACATAAAATATGGGTGGAAAATATTCAAACCATAGCACCATCCTTTTATATCAAAACACGGGATGATGGGCTTTATTTTAGCTAAAATATGCAAACATATGTTGAATAACCAGAACAGTGAATTTCAGAGGTTGTGCATCAGGACTAGGTAGTGGCACAGCTCTCTCTACAATACTAAACAAGCTAATCAATCAACAGAATCCAAGCTCAGGATGCATTTGCTACCAGTGGAAAAGAGATAAAATTAAAAATTGGGATGGGGGTATGAAGCTATAGCATAATGTCCTCTAAGCTAATCAGAGGTGGGTCATAGGGACCCTAATGGCAGCCACCTCTAGGTTCTCCCCTAGATGTGGTTCTT
Source organism: Ictidomys tridecemlineatus (assembly GCF_052094955.1). NCBI lineage: Eukaryota > Metazoa > Chordata > Mammalia > Rodentia > Sciuridae > Ictidomys > Ictidomys tridecemlineatus. The sequence continues at coordinate 38,844 of NC_135482.1, read as the reverse complement.
TGGGGATCCTGGAGTTGCCTCCATGTTTGTCTGTTGTATCCCTGGAAGCTCCTATGGATGGACAAAGATACAGGCCTGGGTTGTTGTGCTTGCATTTTTCTGAGTTTACCACCCACATCCAGAACTTTGAAATCTCTTTCCATAGGCAGCAACTACATACTGAGCCTGAGTTTATCAGTTGCATATATAGGTGTTTCTATTCAGAATTCACTTTTCCCTCTGTGAGGTATGCAAAGGTAAGGGCAGTCCAGGTTCCAGACCAGAGTAGAGACCTGGGGGAAGTCAGAGACACCAGGGCCTCCATGGTGTGAATTCATAGCACTTATGCTATTTGTTCACCCATTGAAGCATATCCTGATTGATTAAGGTATTGGGACATTGTGAATAGAACTACTAAATGTAATTGCCTGCTGTTATCTAGATATATATTTTTGAGGCAGTTGCCTATCTTTTTTGGACCATGTGGTGACACCATGTCTAACTTTGGGGAAAATGGCCATTTTTTTTGATAGTGGTGAGCTGTTGTGTGTTGTACCAGCAATGCATAAGAGTTCCTGTGGCTGCTCATCATCCTCATGGTTGATACTGCACTTAGTAAAGACCTTAGCAGCTTAGTAGTTGTGCAGTGCACCTTGGGGTCTTAGTTTGTGCTTTCCTCATGACAGGTGATACTAAGAGTCATTTCTATGCTTCTTTGCCATCTTGTATCTTTCTTGTGCATTGTCTGTTCAGATCTTTACCCATTATGTTGTGTTAATGTTGAGTGTGTTACTATATTTTGTACACAAGTTTGTTTTAGACATATACTTTCCAACGTTTCCCCCAGTGTCTTTTTATTTCATTAATATGATTTTTTTAACAGAGCAGTTCAATACTTTCCTCATTATCAGGTTTTTCTTTCATGGATTTGTTGTTGTTATTATTTGTTTGTTTGGTAGCAAGGATTGAACCCAGGGGTGCTTAACCACTGAGCCACATCCCCAGCTTTCATGGATTTTTTTTGGGGGGGGGCTGTATTTAGAACCTCATCATGAAACATGTGGTCATGCACATCTTCTATAGTTTTACAGTTTCCCATTTTATTTTATTTTATTTTATTTTTAAAGAGAGTGAGAGAGGAGAGAGAGAGAGGGAGAGAGAGAGAGAGAGAGAGAGAGAGAGAGAGAGAGAGAGAGAGAGAGAATTTTTAATATTTATTTTTTAATTTTTTAGTTCTCGGCGGACACAACATCTTTGTTGGTATGTGGTGCTGGGGATCGAACCCAGGCCGCATGCATGCCAGGCGAGCGCGCTACCGCTTGAGCCACATCCCCAGCCCCAGTTTCCCATTTTAAATGCAAGTCTAGAGAGTATTTTGATAGGTTCTGGCATCCATATGTGTGGCTTCTTGAAGTGTGTCCTTTTGCAGTCAGTGCTGTCTAGTCTAGGTTTAAAACAGCTTTTTGGGAATTTCTGGAATGCACTGAATGTTCAGGTAAGGTTTGAGATAATTTCATCTTAATTATATTGAGACCTGAACAAAGTATATCTGTATTTATTTATATTTCATTTGATTTCTTTCTAAACATTTCAAGATTTTCTGAAAGAATGATTGTACTTTAAGACTTACATGAAAGTACTTCAAATTTGGGGTCTCTATTTGAAATATTAATGTTTTAAAATTTTTCTTATTCCAGTTTATAAATTTCACTGTTTCCTCTACATGATTGCTGAAATCAATGAAATTTTGTCTATTGGCTATGTATTTTGCTGCTTGCTATCTCCATTCATTCTGATCAAGACATAGGATGATAGGCTCTATTTCTTTTTGATTTCCAAAATCATGACCTGGGATAGTCAGAAGTATGAATTTTAGAGCTTCACTGTGCCTAGCACAAGGGGGTGCAGCTCTGAACAGTGAACCCCCAGCATCCTGCACTGTCTACAGTGGCCAGCGGGGGGCCACTTTCTCTGATCAATTGTTTTTGGGGGCTGTGTTCTGTGCTCTAATCAAACTTTCTTCTCATGGGGACCCACCTGAGAGATGCCACATCTAGGGACTCCTAGGGGCTCTATCTAAGGCGTAGACCAATTTTATTTTTTTTAAATCCTGGGAACACACCTAGAAAGATACCATGGCCTGGGGATGCCTGGTGGATATATCTATGGTGAAGACCAGAGCTTCCTTATCATTGGCACCTACCCATGGAGACTATGGATTCAGGATGACTGAGGTCCATGTGAGGAAAACATGAGGAAGAATCTTCCTGTGCTGAGAAGTAAGTTCTGCCATGTTCTTAACTTTCTCAGGTAATATTTTAGCAGAACTTATTTTACAACAGTATTTCTTTTTTTAATATTTATTTTTTAGTTTTCGGTGGGCACAACATGTTTATTTATTTTTATATGGTGCTGAGGATCAAACCCAGCACCCCAGTGCATGCCAGGCGAGTGCGCTACTGCTTGAGCCACATCCCCAGCCCCACAACAACAACAGTATTTCTTACTGAGGCTTTGGCTGCTCATTATCATGGTATGTCAATGAATTTTGTGTGGCTTGAGTGTCTAAGGACACAAATGCCCCCTCGAGGTGGTGCAGGGAGGGCCCAGTGCCTGGAGTCTCACTGGGGCCTGAGGGTAAGGGCTCATGAAAATGCAGTAAGAAGCTCTCAGGAGTCTCTAGGGTGAGAGATGTAAAGATTATGATGGATTGCACTACCCTGAATCCTGGTTAACTACAGAATCCTCATTGCAGTAACCAGAGTCTTCTGAAGTGAGGGCAGTATAGGTCAAATGACAGCCTGTACTATACATAATTCTTGGGGACCTGCAGCTTGCTGAGACTTCTGCAGAGAAGGCTGAATTGACAAAATATCAAACTATGCTACCAATTACTTTTGGGTGCCTGCTCTGCACAAGAGCCTCTGGGGTGAGAATTGCAAGGGCAGAATACCAGACTTCAATGCTCAGAATTTCTGGGGATGCCTATATACCCTGACCCTGTAAGTCCCATAGGTTTCTGTGGTGACAGTTGTATTGTTAGAGCACACTACCTAGAATCTCCAGGGTACCAGGGAAAGCATGGGGTCTTCAGCTCCTGTGACCCTCAGCAGGACTGTGCAGGCAAACCCTAGACTGCATTATCCAGAATCGTCAGGGACTACAGCTCCCAGAATCCTCTGTGGTGAGTGGGCAAACTATTGAACTGCATTACTCACAATCCTAAGGGGGAATTTGAGTTTCAGAATTTTCTGCAGTGAGTAGGAAAAACATAGGACTATATTACCCACAAATCTCGGTGCCAGCGGCTCTCAGGATCCTCTGTTGTGAGGACTATTGGACTGAGAGCTTAACTAAAATATCCAGAATCCTTGTTGAGGTGTGTTGCCCAGGTGAGTATGCAGCCTGCAACTCCCACAGGCCTCCCAAGTGAGAGCTGTGCATTATGCAGGTCAGACTACACTACCTACAATTCCTGGGGACACACTGGTGAGTGTGCTACCTGCAATTCCAGGAGGCTTACACAGTGAGGTCTTCAGTACCAAAGCAAGCATGTGGCCTTCAGTTCTCATGGCCCTTGCAGTAGGGGCATGTAGGCAAAACACTGGAGTACCTTATCCAGAATCCTCAGGGGGGATCACATTTTCCAGGATCTGCAATAGTGAGGGCTTCAGGGTAGGGAGCTGAACTATACTACCTAGAATTCTTGGAGGTACCCATGTCCATGTGGCCTGGAACTCTCAGAGGCTTCCACAGTGAGGGCTGTGGAGGCAGAAGGCAAGACTATGCTACCCAGAATCCCTGGGGGCCTGCAGCTCCCAGACATCTACCTTTTGAGTACTGCTGGATCAAGCTTTGTATTACACTACACAGACTTCCAGGGGTGTCTAGGCAGGCTTGTGCTACACAGATCCCAGAGCTTTGATGGTGAAGTCCACTTAGGTAGGATGGACTGCACATTCCAGAATAATCAATGTCCCACAGCTCCCAGAGACCTCTGTGATCAGGGCTGACTGAGTAGAAATGACTACAATACTCAGAATTCCAGAGGGCTGTGAGCTCTAAGTAGTCACTGTACAGTTGAACATAGCACCAGGCTATAATACCCATGATCCTTGGGGGCTTGCATCTCCCAGTATTCACTGCATTGATGGCTGCATTGGCAGAACACCAGACTAAACTGTCCATAATCCCTAGGGATGCCTGAATGACTGTGTAGCCTACAATTTCTATAGACTGCTGCAGGGGATGGGGGCTGCATTGTAGAAGACTGGATTACACTGCCCAGAATTCTGTGTGGGTGTATGAGGGTGAATGTTCTACTTGAAGCCCCCATAGACTTCTGGAGTGAGGGTTGAATGGTCAGAATGCTAGACTACACTGTTCAGAATCCACTAGGGGTGCCTGAGTAGCCTGCAGCTCACAGAGACCTCTGCAGCTGGGCTGCATTGTAGAATACAAGACTGCACTACCCAGAATCCTGGGGGTATGAGGGTAAATGTGCTACTTGTAGCCTCTGGCTTCTGTGGTGAGGGCTGCATGGGTAGAACACCAGAGTCCACTTCTAGGGTCCTCCAGGGTGCCTGGGCCAGCACATGGCACACAGCTTCCATGGTCCTGAAGGGCAAAGACGGTGTGGGCAGAGCACCAGACTACACTGTCTAGAATCCCTGAGAACCCTGAATCTGTGTAGCCTGCAGCTCCTTGAGGCATCTATGGTGACAGCTGGACAGACAGGACAGACTGAATGACCTAGAATGCTCTCCGAGGCTACTGGGAATTTGGTCTGAGCTCAGGTTCTTCTACCTTTCTACAGTGTTCACCCTGGGCTGGGAATTAACAGATTTTTCTTAAAATTTCTGATTCTAAAATGGGCAGACCCTGGCTAAGTCACTCTGTCTCAAAGACTACATGTCCCAGAAGCCTTTGAGGTGGTCTCTGCCCTTGTCGCCTGAGTGAGTGTGTAGACTCCCTGTGGAAGCCTCCCTCTGTGCCACCTGTCTCAGGCTGCTGCAGCCCTTGGCCTGGTGGAGTGCAGGGAGGGGTTCTCCTGGACTCCATTTGTCCTCTCCTGAGATTCAGCTACTCAAGGTGCCATAGCCAGACCTAGTTACAGCAGGGGGAATAGATTTTATTCAGTGGAAGAAGGCACTGACATTCACCAGGGAGTTGGGAGAGGCTCTGCCTCTGAGCCCTGAACAGCTCCCTCCTGGAGCATGTGCACATGGCCAAAGGGGCGTGGTCAAGAAGGGGCAGGGCCTCGCCGCCATCTTTAATGCTTCCTCCCTGAGAGTGAGGAGAGCTGGCTTCCCACTCAGGACCAACCAGGGATAGCCCCAGTTCACTGGAGTGTTGGGTCACTCCACAGAGTGGGACAGAGCTCCATTCTCAGAGCAGATTGAGAGAGACACCCAGGTTGGGGACCCTCGTGGGTCATGCCTCCAGGGACTTCCGGAGCTATCTTCTCCTCAGAGCAGCCTCAGGGGACTCTTGGCTTAGAGGCTTCGTGAGTCATGGCTCTAGGAATGCCTAGGGTTTCTTTGTCCTCAGTGCAGCCTGAGGGGGACGCCCGTCTTAGGGACCCTCGTGTAGCATGTTTCTAGGGTTTCCAGGATTTCCCCAATCCTGCCAGGGTTGGGGACCCTCACAGGTCATGTCTCTAAGTAGGCCTGGGGTTCCCTTCTCCTCAGAGTGGTCTGGAGAAGATGCCAGTGTGGGGACTTTCTTGGGTCACGTCTCTAGTGACGCCCCGGGTTCCCCTCTCTTCAGAGTTGTCTGAGGAAGACTCATGGTGTGGGGAGCCTTGTGGGTTGTGTCTCTAGGGACACCCGGGGTTCCATTCTCCTCAGAGCAGCCTGAGGGAGATGCCTGGTGTGGGGCAACCCTAATTTGTATTGTAGATAGGGTTTCACTGAGTTGCTTCCTGCCTTGCTTTTGTTGAGACTGGTTTTGAACTCAAGATCCTTCTGTCTCAGCCTTCTGAGCCGTTTAGGTTTAAATATATTACTTCTTACAAAGCCAGAATTTATTAAAAATACATCCCCTGTATTTTTAATAATGAACCACATTTTTTCTTTAATCTTTGCTTAGTTTTGTTCAATTTTTTTTAATTGTAGAAGGGCACAATGCATTTATTTTATTTATTTTTATGTGTTGCTGAGGATCAAACGCAGTGCCTCACACATGCTAGGCAAGCACCCTACCACTGAGCTACCACTGCCACACATTTTTGTTTTGGTGGAGAGTTTAATTAGTAAGAAACCATCCCTCCAGGACCCTCTTGCTAAGGCCTCCCCCTCCAGACCCGCCTCTTCTCCAGACCCCACTCATATTCTTTGGCCCTGCCTGTCCTCCTCAACCACCTTCCCCCTCCTTCCTACCCTGTCTCTCTACATCCTACTCATGTTCTAGGGCCTGTCCCTCCCTCAGGTCTCACCCATCTGCCAGGCCCGGCACCCTTGTGGCTCATTATACCTCTCCTTCAGACCCTGTTTCTCCTCCAGATCTTTCCCTTCTTCCTGTCCTGCTCCTCCTCCAGACCTCACCCTCCTCTTTTTAATTTTTTTTTTATTGCACGTGGACACAATGCCTTTATTTTGTTTATGTATTTTTATGTGGTGCTAAGGTTTGAACCCATTGCCCCAAACATTCTAGGCAAGCCCTCTACCATGGAGCCATAAATCCAGCCCAATCCTCCTCTTTAAGACCCTGCCTCTTCTCCAGACCCCACCCATCTTCCAGGCTCCCTCCTCCTCCTGATATTCCCTCCACCTCCTCCAGACTCTGTCTCTGCTAGTCCAGGATGAGCAGCTCCCTGGCTGCTGTGCTAATCGGCAGTATATTTGTCATGGTGCACAAATAATGTCCGTTGTGTAAACACTGTCATCCTGCATTGGATGAATTATCGTGACTGTATCAGAATTCGATATACCATAAAATAACTTTAGAAAAGTCACCTTCTCTCATTTTATTTTCTCTATAGATCATGAAATAAAATCAGAATTTGTTAAAGGGCAGATGACAGTCAGCCTTGAGCCCTGATGATCCCAGGATCCTATCCAGTGGAGGAACTCTAAGTACCAGTCCAAGGTTTTGTATGCTAATTGATTCATTTTCTTATTTTAGAGTTATTTTGTAATATAATTCCCCATGGCCTCCAGGTCTCCAGTTCTGTGCAGTAGGTTTTTCCAATTTAATTTTTGATTAATATTCTTTCAGTTTTCTTCAGAATTTTTAAAATATTATTTTTAGTTGTCAGTGGATCTTTTTATTTTATTTACTTATTTTGTTTATATGTGGTGCTGAGGATTGAACCCAGGGCCTGACACATGCCAGGCAAATGCTGTGCCTTTGTGCCACATTGTAGACCTTTATAGAATTTTTAATTCTGTGGACTTCTATTTCTTTTATAAGGAATATTTTAAAAATTACTTTTATCTTACTTTGTTTTTGATCGAGAGAATTGGCTTTTTTGAGAGAATTTTATTGTTTGAAAATGCTCATAATCAAATGATTTTAATTATTTTTCACTTATTAAGTTATCTTTGGAGACAGGATGTGTAGCTCAGTAGCAGAGCACTTGCCTGGCATGTGAGAGGCCATAGAGTCCATCCCAGCACCACACACACAGGTATCTTTGACAGGACTCAAGTATGAGAGGTATGGTTTAAAAAGATCATGTATTGGGGCTGGGGTTGTGGCTTAGCAGTAGAGTACTCGAGTAGCATGTGTGAGGCCCTGGGTTTGATCCTTGGCACCACATAAAAATAAGTAAATAAAACAAAGGTATTGTGTCCAACTACAACTAAAAATAAAGATTTTTAAAAAAGGTCATGTATTTCCACATACATACATATGCCACAGTGCCTCTTCCAAATTCATATGAAATTATTCTAAGAAAATTTCAAATCAGTTTTAAAAGAGAAGAGGGATGATATTTTTAATGTCAACTATTGATATTTCATGATATTTCAAACCACTATAAATGAAATTTCCTGAGATACAAATCATTACAAAATGTAAGAGACAAGTCAGTAGCTGCTTTTTTTTTTTGCAATTCAGATACATTTACTAAAAATAGCTTTTTTTTAAAAAAGATATTTTTTCTTCTTTAAAATTCAGAAAGCATTTCCATATGTCCTATTAAAGTTCTACATTCATCAGAAAGTTCTCTTATTCCTTGCATACAAAGTGATGGGCCTTCTAATCAGCATGATACTTTATGTTGTCAGGAATTCTTGTGAGAGAACTCTTTGTTTTGCCTCTGTTCAAAATCTTCTTTAAAAATGTATCAGTTTGCTTTTGATTTCAGAAATTTGACTTTCTTTTGAAATTATGTATTTCTTTTGAAATTATTAGTATTTAGAGTTATTACATGTGGGAAATGCCATGATTACATTTTATCCTAATGTTATCCTAATGTTGTGTTAATAATTTCCTAAGCTAGGTTATGTTCATTTTTCTTATCAACAGTCAATAAAGCCTTTTTTGTTGTTTTGATGGTATGCTTAATGTGAACATGCTTTATGATGTGACACCACTGTTCTTGATGGTCTAGGTATGCAATACACCATAAGGATAGTATTTTGATTCTGAGAGTCTCAAGTGTTTTAAGTCCAACATGTTTCCTTAAGAGGAATGATTATTCATTTTCTATTTGATTACACAAATAAGATACAAATTCTATTTTTTTTCCTTTTGTGGTTCTGGGGGTTGGTCCTAGGGCCTCCTGCATGCTAGGAAATCTTTCTACCACTGAGCTACATCCCCAGCCCCATAGATCCTTTAGTTGTCATTAGCTTCATGATGAGCTAGTGACAATAAAATTACTTAGATTTTCAACTAGATTTAGACTCATGCAAGAGTTTGGGCATCCATAGCTCCTTGTGATTTCTAAAAGGTAGAGTTTCCCACAACACAGCAGCATCTAATATCACTCCTGGACTGATCTGACACCTCTGCTTCTCTTGGCTCACCACTTCCTGTAGAGGTCTTGGAGGAAATGGATGTTCTTTGACTATTTGTCCCAGTGACAAATATTTGATTATATTGCAGCTAAAATCTATGCATAGAAATAAAATAGAGATAAGGATTCTTTGGGATAAGTGATTCAGTCACAGTGAGTCAGTTTGCAATTAGAACATTTTTTTTATAAAGTCACTGTTTCAGGAAAGTTAAACCATGAGTTGAAATAAAATCTCCAAAATGTCATTTTTTTTTCCTCTGTAGTGATCATATTTTAAGAAGGAAAACCTAGAACCTAGTGATAGCATAAAAATATAATAAGTTAACATATGTTATTACTTCAACATGAAATATGTAAAAGAGGCATATACTTTGAATTAGAAAAATTTTTTAATTGTAGTTGGACAAAATGCCTTCATTTTCATTTATTTATTTTTATGTGGTGCTGAGGCTCAAACCTAACACCTTACACATGCTAGGTGAGTTCTCTATCACTGAGCTACAACCCCAGCCCACATACTTTAAGTTTTATATTACTTTGAACTATTAGATTTTTGTGTTATAAATGTTCATAATAAAATACAGAACTAGCTAAGAGTGTCAGTTACTAGTAATAATTGTATGAATAATTAAACAAGTATGTGTTTGAGAAAATATAACCATGTCCTAAGGTTTTACTTTAGAGTAGTTTAATCTTTTTTGGGGGAGGGTACTGGGTATTGAATCCATGGGTGCTAACCCTAATCCTTTGGCCTTTAATATTAATATTTATCCATACTGTTGCATCAAAAAGTGATATAATAACTGCCCTGTGGACTTTAATACTAGTATAAAATCAATATTATAAAATTTAAGTGATATAAATGCTACCTTGTGACTTTAAATACTTACATGATATCCAACTATTATAAAATTGATAAAATTGATAAAATAGCTTCCCTGTGGCAATTCATACTAATGTAATATCCTTATTCTAGAATTCCCTGTGGAATCCCTATGGAATTTAATACTAATATAATATCCTAATACACTATGTAAAATAAATATGATAGCTCTACTGCAGCTTTTAATACTGATCTTATATCCATTCTATAGTATTTTATACTAATATATTAGCTGTCCCGTGAACTTCATGCCAACATGATATCCATATTGTAGCATCTAATGCTAATATAATTATATCTTCCCTGTGACCTTTAATATTTACTCATACTATTGATATTATAATGTAATATCCAGATTATAGCATCTAAGACTAATATACTATCAGCCCAGTGAATTCCAGTAATAGTAAAATCTCCACAGAGAAGCATATAAACTTAATATAAGAGCTGTTTTGTGTCTTTTCATGATCATATGATATCTATAATATGCAATCTAAAAGTAACAGTATCTGACTTTGGTTTTTAATATTAATGTAATATGCATACTATAGCATCCTAAAGTACTATAGCAGCTGCCCTGTGGTCTTTAATACTTTTATAATGTCCATATTATAGCACATAAATACAATATAATATCTGAATTTTGGTCCTTACTACTAATATTTATATTATAGCATCTAAAAGTAATAAAATATGTGCCCTATGGGCTATAAATGTCATATGATAGCCATACCAAAGCATCTAATACTAATATAATGGCTGCCCTGTAGCCTTTGACTGTAGTATAATATCAAAACTTTGTCCTCTGAAACTAACAAAATAGCTATCCTGTAGCCTTTTAATACTAATTTTATCCATATGTAGCATCATTATAATCTCCATGTAGCCTTTTATTCTGATATTATATTCATACTGTAGACTCTAAAATGAATAAAATAGCTTCCTTTTGGCCTTCAAGAGTAATATGATATGCACTATGGTGTCACGACCCCCTTGCCCGCAAGGAAGACGCGACTCAGGAATCTTCTTTCAGCAGTTTATTCAGGCCCTTGGTATTCTTCTAATGATTCTTCTACTGCCCGGAATAATAATTGGATGCCCCTCCCAGCCTTAATAAAGCACCTCGAACCCCAATGCAAAGCTGCCACGTGTACCCTTCTCACAGGGTGCTAGAAAATGACACGCCAACTTTCTCTGATAAGGAGCTGGGAACACGCCAACTCTCTTTGATATGGAGTTGTCCTTCACAGACCACAACGGAGCCAGCGCCATCATGTAATGGCGACCACAGTCCGCAGGAACGGCTCACCACAGCTCCCCCTTTTTGTTTCACTAAGACAATACAGGCGAGAGTAGAGGTCCTATCCCACTGTGCAAAAGTGGCTGCATAGTATGGGCCAGCCCCAGGGGGCGCCTTCCCCAGACCTGACACCATATCAGCCGACGCCTTTTTTCGTGGGGCGGGGCGGAGACACGTCAAACCCGCATGCAATAGGACATGCTCCCCTTGAGGTCCCTCTTCTCAATGGATCACTCAAGTGCAGTGCCTTGCCTCGCATCCTGTATCGTGACGATGGTGAGTAAGAGGGAATAGCTGAGGTCGAACTGTGGCCATGCAGAGGTACAACTACAAACAAGTTGGCAGCACCCTGAAAGAAAGGCACGGACTTTAAAGTGATAGATAAAGACCAGTGTGGAAACCCTTTTGTGTGCAATGGCAACAAGACCCACAGAGTGCAAGGGCTTTCCAGCACTAAGAGAAAGACAAAAGAAGGACATGTCGTACCCAGTGCAATGTTATAATAACTTGGGGTGCAACGACCATGTCAAAGGCACTAGTGTAGAAACCCATCTGCGTGCAATGGTAGCAAGACCGGCAGAGTGCAAGGGCTTTCTGACACTAAGAGAATAACCAGGAAAGACATGTCAATCCCAGTGCAATGTTATAATAACTTGGGGTGCAATGACCATGTCAAAAGTTTAGTGCTTAAGATGCGCAAGCCAGACCTGTGGCGAGTTGCCAGTTTCTAAAGCAGCAAGAGCTTGTATGATCATAGCCTTATCTTGAGCACTACGAGCCTTAAGGCGACAGAGAAACCACAAACAGAGGAACATACCAAAGCAACACAGTGCACCAAAAATGCCTACTCCCACCCACTCTTTAAAAAAGGAAAAAGCAGAAGATATCCAATTGGTGAATTGACCCAGAGTCACGGGATCGACACGGGTACTATTCACGACAGCTATCTGGGTTAGTTGAGACTGGATCATGTCTTCCGCTTCCATGGACCAATTTCCGGCCAGATATCCACCAATAATGTGGGAAGCATTCCTGGAATCATTAAATCTGACAGAGGTTATACATAAATGTGCACGTTGGTCAATGCAGCCTAAAAGTACTAGGTCAGCCAATTCTTCTACCTGAGCTTGAAGAAAATCTATTCTTTGGTTGGTAGCTAAAATCCCCGACAAAATATGTTGATTAATCGCATTTTGCGATTCAAGTATAGTGGACGTTTGTTGAACAACTTGATTAATAGTGGCAGCAGTTTGTACTTGACTGGCCATGGCTACTCCGGCCGTAACTGCTGCAGCAGCAGATGCCGCCATGGCTGTCACTATAGCTGCTGTGATTCCAAAATCTCTGCGGACTCTAAGTAGCTCTACAATAGGAAATTTATCTGGATCCGCAGTGACTGGGATTGGGACAAAAGTTGGAATTTTCATAATTACTGCTACAGTCCAAGAACCATTCCAACACTCAGATAAGAAACAGGTAGTATGAGAACAATCCAGCATCCCCGACGAGGTGTGATTAGCTAAAAGGAACAGGAACGGGGATTGGATACAGACCATTGCAGGAGGCAATGTGGCATAATGTAACAGAGAGTTGAACGAAACAGATGTAAGCCTATTACCTCGTTCACTCTCCTTAGTAGTGCCAGAAACATTAGCCAGCCAACTTTTGGCTCCTAGTAATTGAGCCAATGCGGAAATATCGGCTGAAGCCCCCTTCTCATTGGAAATGAGCCATTGAAACCAGGACCAACCTGTTCCTGTAGAGGAGTTGGCATTGTTGTTAAAGTTATAAACATATCTCTTTAGAGGGGGGGAAAAGGAGAAACCTTTAGCAACTTGATGTTTCTCCCAAGAATGATCCTGACAAGGCGTAAATGTCGGGGGAAAACCAAAATTAGGGGTACAGTAAGGAGAGGCCTTGAAATGAGTGGCATAGCAAGTACTATTAGAAGAAGGAGGCATTGGGATTAATACCTCGGAGATAATAGCTAAAGTAGTTATGTTTAAAACAGAGCTAGTTGCGGGGGTCCCTGAGCCTGATTGCTTCCCTGAAACTACTTGGCTCAATACAGCACTGAGAATACTCCCTGAGACTCGACTGGACCGCAATGGGTCCTCCCAGTTAGTCAAATTTTTGGTCTTAAGGCTAATACAATTAGTGTTCCCAAGACTGAAACAAAAAACTCCTGTGAGATTAACTTGAGACTGATTAAAAATATTTTCCATGTCCCCTCTAGGAGAGGTACAAGGAGCAGACATCTCACATGAGGTAGAAAAAAGAGTGGGGAGGACACTAGAATTACTATGAACTGGCATTGGCATTGGCCATGCCCGTGCCACTGCCCACCACTGCATTGGTGCCATCTGTACCGTTGGCACCAGCATCAGAGCCAGAGCACTCATCAGAATGAAGCTCCTCATCATGGGACTGTTGTGGCACCTCCTGCTGCTGGTTAGTAGATCTCGAGACTCTTCTTATCAGGCGTTCAGGGATCCACAGCGGCTCCGTGCGATCCTGGGGAAAAACACATACAGATCCTCGTGCCCATGTCAGCACGGGGTCAGGGCCGTTCCATTGGCCCGTAAGAACATCCTTCCACTTAACATAGCCAGTCACAGAGGGCTGAGGGGACACATGTCTATCGGCCGCAGAGCTAAGGACAGGCGTTCAAAAAATTAATGGTAAAAAGAGCTAAGGACAGGCGTTCTTTAGGAGTGTGGTCAACTCCTATTCCCCCTTTTTGTTTTTCTAAGGTTTCTTTTAAGGTGCGCTGGGCACGTTCAACAATGCCTTGCCCTTGAGGATTGTAAGGCAACCCATGAGCAAGTTGCACTCCCATAGTAGAACAAAAAGATGTAAACTGTCTGCCCGTATAAGCAGGTCCATTATCAGTCTTAAGGGATGCAGGTGCACCCCATGCTGCCCATGCCTCTAAGCAATGAGTAATAACATTACGTGCCTTTTCTCCCGATAAAGCAGAAGCATGAATAATTCCAGAGTATGTGTCAATAGAAACATGTACATATTTGAGGTTACCAAAGTCAGGCACGTGAGTTACGTCCATTTGCCAGACGACCAATGGCTTCAATCCTCGTGGGTTTACACCATAAGTAGGAGGATGAAGAAATGTGACACAATGGGGACATTGTAATACCATCTGACGAGCATCTGCTCTGGAGATGGAAAAACGTCTGCGCAGTGTCATAGCATTGACATGAAAGTTGTGGTGAAACAATTTAGCTTCTTCTAAGGAGGAGGCCAAGCATACCAACTGGCTTCTAGTTGTCGAGTCAGCACAGGCATTACCCTGTGATAACGGGCCAGGAAGAGAGGTGTGAGCCCGAATGTGCATTGGATAGAAAGGGGCAGTACGGCTACGGATAAGCTGTTGAAGCTGATTAAAGTAAGCAGACACAGCATGGGTGTCACTAATAGCTCCTACAGCCTCCAGAATTTTGAGCGCCTGCACCACATAAATGGAGTCCGAAATGAGATTGAAAGGAAAAGAACACTGTTTAAAAACTTCAATGACAATTTGTAGTTCTACCCATTGTGGATTTTCAGGAGCAAATTGATGCTGGACAGGGGGAGAGTCATTAATCACATAAGCTCCCATTCCAGACTTAGAGCCATCAGTAAAAATGTTAACAGCCCCTGGAATTGGAGTGGGTGAAGTTACTTTAGGGAAAATGATAGGATGCTCTTTAACAAAATGGAGTAATGGATGAGAAGGGTAATGATTATCAATATCCCCTTGAAACGAGCAACATAGAATAGCCCAGTTGTCTAGAGTAGCACACAAAACATTAAGTTGAACTTTAGAATAGGGTATGATAAGAGAAGAAGGTGCTTGTCCAAAAAATTGAATGCTCTGTTGAATCCCTCTAAGTGCTAACGCTGCAACAGCATCAGGATAGTATTCTAAAGATTTTCCTGGGGATACATGTGGGTGGATCCATAGTAAAGGCCCATCTTGCCACAGTACTCCAGTAGGCTGCCGCATAGTGGCAAGCACACATAACTGGAAAGGTTTATCACTCTGGAGCCTGCATAGAGTAGCATGTTGTATAGCTTCTTCTACTTTTATAAGGGCCACTCTGGCCTCTTTAGTGAGGGTACGAGGGGAAGTAAGATCTGGATCACCCTTAAGAATAGCATACAAAGGCTGGAGCACGATATTAGAAATATGTAAATAACCTCTTATCCAATTAATATCTCCCAACAGTTTTTGAAAATCATTTAAAGTTTGGAGATCTTGAGTTCTTATAGTAACTTTTTGTGGTTTTAATATGTCATATTTAATCGTCGCTCCCAAATACTGAATAGAATCCCCTGTTTGAACCTTCTCAGGTGCAATATGTAATCCATACTGAGCTAACAACTTCACCAAGTCTTTATAGGCCTCATAAACTGACTGTTGTAATTTGGCTGCCAATAATACATCATCCATATAATGAATAATCTTAATGGAAGGATATTGTTGTCTGAGAGGTGCGAGTGCCTTCCCTACATACATCTGGCAAATCGTAGGACTGTTAGACATTCCCTGTGGTAAAACAACCCACTCAAACCTTTGATCTGGTTCCTCGTGATTACACGAGGGAAGGGTGAAGGCAAAACGCTGTGAGTCTTTAGGATGCAAAGGAATAGAAAAGAAACAGTCTTTAATGTCAATAGCAATGATATGCCAGCCCTGAGGAACAGAGGAAAGCAGCGGCAGCCTGAAACACCCCCGCCATACGGAGGCGGATCGGGAGGCTGTCTGTTCTTGAGCCCTTGCTTATCTCTGTTCCCTGTACCTAAACTCCCTAGCTGCCGGGACAGCGTCTCCAGCTCCTCCTCTTCATTATCTTCTACCTCTGACCCACTTTCGCATGGGGGCGTGCGCAGCACACTGAGATCTGGATACAGTCTCCTCCCGTTCTCCACGCCCCGCACACTCCCCTCTTCCTGAGACACTTCACTCTCTGTTGTTTCTGATTTTTCCTCATGCAATTGTTCTAAAACCTCCTGCCCTTTAACAAGCGCTTCTTGGCATCGGCCATCCGTAAGACAACTACGGACCATCTTCCAGAGGGGTATCACCCCGCCCTCTAGCATGCCCTGCTCACGAGCAAAGTCAAGGTCTTTGCCTAATTTATCCCAGCTGGGTGTAGTGAGGCTGCCTGAAAATGCAAACCACGGTGCAGCGACATCTACTCTCTGTAAAAATTTCTCTAAGGTACTGCGTTTCACCTCCAGTCCCTTGGAACGTAAAAGGCCATCGAGGACTAGAAGGAGTGGACTTGAAGTCACAGCACCCATAACGCAACACAAGAAAACACAGAAATCGAAAGTGAAAGTACACAAAACAAAACGAACATTCACAGAAAACAAAAACGAAAATACAGAGTGCAATTGCTATGAGATGTAACGCTCTCTCTTTTTACAGAGGAGCAGGTACCTTTTAATGCTCCCTCTTTATGTATAGAGGAGCCTCCGCTTTTTAACAGCGGGTCCCACCTTACCTGGGACTTACCGGCGCGCCTCCCTGACTGCTGAAAGTTCTGGTTCCTGGGTGTTTCTTTGTTTCTTTTCTCCCGGGTCTCGGCACCACTTGTCACGACCCCCTTGCCCGCAAGGAAGACGCGACTCAGGAATCTTCTTTCAGCAGTTTATTCAGGCCCTTGGTATTCTTCTAATGATTCTTCTACTACCCGGAATAATAATTGGATGCCCCTCCCAGCCTTAATAAAGCACCTCGAACCCCAATGCAAAGCTGCCACGTGTACCCTTCTCACAGGGTGCTAGAAAATGACACGCCAACTTTCTCTGATAAGGAGCTGGGAACACGCCAACTCTCTTTGATATGGAGTTGTCCTTCACAGACCACAACGGAGCCAGCGCCATCATGTAATGGCGACCACAGTCCGCAGGAACGGCTCACCACACTATGGTACCTAGAAAATATTATAATAGCTTTCCTGTGGTCTTGAATACTAATAATATCCATGCTATAGTACCTAAGACTAATAGGTGCCTGTTGTGTTTAATATTAAAGATGTCCATATTATACCTTCCAAAAACTAATATAATAGCTGCAGTATGACCTGTAATATTAACATAATATCCATACTGTAGCATCTAAAACTGACATAATAGCTACCTGGTAGCCTTTAATATTGAGATAAAATCTGTGCCCTCTGAAATTAAAGTAATAGCTTCAAGTGATGTTTTAATACTGATAGTGCATACATACTATAGCACCAAAAACTGATAATATAGCAGCCCTATAGAATTTCATAGTAATATAATAATTATAACAGAATATAAAACTTTAATATTAATAAAATATCTATACTGTTGATCTAATTCTGATGAAATGGCTGCCTGTAATCTACAATAGCCATACAATATCCATACCAAAGCTTCTAAAACTAGAATAATAGTGCCCTGTTGCCTTTAATGCTAATAGGTATTCATACTACAGTATTTAAAGCTGATACAATAGCTGAATTGTGGTCTTCCATATCAATGAAATGTCAATATTATAGCATATTGAACTAATTTAGTAGCTTCCCTATGACATTTATAAGCCAATATAATATCTAACTTGTTCACTTTAATACTGACATATTTGTATTGTAGCCTCTGAAACTGATATAATAGCTAATTTATCATCTAAAAGTAATATAGTAGCTGCCCTGTAACTTTAAAACTATTACAATTTTTATAGTATAACATCAAAATTGATATAATAGCTTCCCAGTGGCTTTTATATTAATATGATATCTGTGCTACAGTATATCCAATACTAATAAAATAGTGGCACTGTGGCTTTAAATACCAATATGACATCCATGGTACTGCAACTCAAGCTAACATAATAGATGATTTATGTCTTTTAATCTTACTATAATATCCCTATAATAGCATATATTACATAATAGATGATTTCTGGCTTTAAATATTAATATTATATCCATAATATAGCATCTTCAATTAATATTACATATGTCCTGTGTCCTTAGGACACATATTATATCCATAGTGTTGGATTTAAAACTAGTGTAATAGATACCTTGTGGACTTTAATACTAATATGATATCCATACTGTAGCTCCTTAACTTAATATAGTAGCTGCCTGGGCCCTTTAATATGATATGTAATATGATAAACATATTGTGCTCTTTAAAACTAAAGTAATAACTGTTCTGTGGCCTTTAGTGCTGATATAATATATCATGAAAAACTAATGTAATAACTTCCTTGTGTCCTTTAATACTGATAGTATAGCATCCAAAACTAATATGATAGCTATCCTCTAGACTTTAATATCATAATATTCATACTGTGACCTCTAAATTTAATATAATAGCTGTCTTGTGGCCTTTATTACTGGTTTGTTATTCATACTATACCATGGAAACCTGATTAAATAACTGTTCTGTGGCCTTTAATATTAATAGGATTTCATATCATAGCAAAAAATGATATCAGAGGTCTTTATTACTAATAGATGCAAACTATAATATATAAAACAAGTAAGTAGCTGTGCAATAGAATTTAATACTAAGTGACATCCATGCTAAATCATGTTAAACTAATAGCTCCCCTGTAGCTTTTGATACTAATATTATAGCCTCCAAAACTGATGTAATACATGTCCTGTTGCCTTTAATATTAATGTTATATCATTCCTATAACCTGTGAAGCTAATTTAATGTTTCTTATGAAATTTAATATTCATTTAATATCCATATTATAAATCTAAAACTGATAAATATGTGCCTCATATAAAAATGGTAAATAGGCCCTATAGTATTAATATGATATTGTATCACCTTAAACTAATATAATATCAGCTTTGTGGCCATAAAACTAATATGATACTTATAGGATAGTATTAAAATCAATATACTGCCATGTTGACTTTAATGCTAACATGATATCCATACTTGAGTATCTAATAGTACATAATTATTGACCTGGAGTGTTTAATTCTAATATGATATTCATATTGGAACACCTGAAACTGATGCAATAGTTGTCCTGTGGCCTTTGATATTTCTATGATATCCATCCTATAGTATCCAAAGCTAATAAAATATATTAGCTACCTGTGGCCTTTAATATTAATATAATATCCATACTGCAGCATTTAAAATAATAGATGCACTGTGGCCTTAATACCAAATAATTGGTTTGGATATGCTCATGTGTGAGACAATGTAAGGAAATTTAAAGGTGAAATGATGGGTTATGAGAGCCTTAACCCAAATTAGTAATCCTCTGACAGGAATTAACTGAGTGGTAACTGCAGGCTGATAGTGTGTAGCTGGAGGAGGTGGGTCATTGAGGCTGTGCCTTTGGGGTACATATTTGGTGAGCTGAGCTTAGGTTCTCTGTTTCCTGATCACCACTTTCCTTCACCACACTCTTCTGCCCCACCTTAAGCCCCAAGGAATAGAGTTGGCCATCTATTGGCTGAGATCTCTGAAACTGTGATTCCCTAAATGAACTTTTCCTCCTTTAAAATTGTTCTTGTCAGGTCCTTTGGTCAAAGCAGCGAAAAAGATGACAGAAATAATAATATACATGTCATAGATCTAAAATAAATACAATAGTTGCCCTGATGCCTTTAATGCTAATATGATATTAAGAGTGTAACATCTAAAACTGATATATAATAGTTTCCCTATGACATTTAATGTTAATATAATATTCATGCCATAATATCCAAAAATAACACTATACCTCCCCATAGCCCTTTATACTAAAGTAATATCCATATTATAGCATTTCAAGCTAATATAATATATTCCCTGTTGCCCTTAAAGCTAATGTAATACATACCATTGCATGTAAAATTGATATAAAAGCTGCTCTGTATCCTTTAATATCAATAGACATCCTATTGTAGCATCTTAACTTGATATAATACTCACTCTTTGGCCTTAATATTTATATGATACTCATAATAGAATCTAAAACTGATAAAATATTAACCCTGTGGCCCTTATAGGTAATATACCCAAACTACATCTCCTAAAACTAATATAATTGCTAGACTGTGGCATTTAACATTAATATTTTAATCCATATTATGTCCTCTAAAACAAATGAAATAGCCCTCTTGTCATTTTTAAGTAAAATATCCATATGATAGCAATAAACCCTATAATATAGCATATCCATATGATAGCATATAAAGTTAACATAATAGCTGACCTCTGGCATTTAATAGTAATCTGTTTGGCTGGGGACGTGGCTCAAGCGGTAATGCGCTGACCTGGCATGCACTGGGTTCGATCCTCAGCACCACATAAAATAAAATAAAGATGTTGTGTCCACTGAAAACTGAAAAATAAATATTAAAAAAATTCTCTCTTTTTTCTCTTCTCTCTCTCTCTCTCTCTCTCTCTCTCTCTCTCAAAAAAATAGTAATCTTTTATCCAAAGTATAGTACCTAAACTAATATAATTCCTTATACTAATAGGATAGTCATCGCATAGCATATAAAACTAATAAAATAACTGAACTTTGTAGCTTTAATATTAATGTCATATGTATTCTACAACATCTCAAATTACTGAAAGAGCATCTCTGTGCATCCTGTGTAGTTTCCATTAATATTTTATCCATACTGTGGCCTGTTAATGGAATATTATAGCTCTTTGTGGCTGTTCATATTAATATTCATTCAATAGCATCTAATGCTAATATAATAGATGCCCTATGGCCTTTAATACTAATTCAGTATCAATACTGTGACCCCTAATACTAAAATAATAATTCTCCTGTGGCCTTTTAATATTATACATAATATTCATTTATAGCAATTATATGGATATAATTCCTGCCCTATGGCCTTTAGTACTAATATGATATCCATATCATAGCATCTGTTAATGATCTAAAAGCAGTCCTCTCACCTTTGTACTGTTATTATATTCATATTATAGAATCTTAACTAATATAATTGTTCTCTTAAGACCTTTAATTCCTATATTTTTACCATAGCATCTCAATCTAGTATAACATCTCTGTAGCTTTTCATGCTAATGTAATATTCTTACAATTACATCTAAAAGTGATATAATAGCTACCATGTGGTCTTTAATACTGATGTTATATTCATGTTAGATCATTAAAAACTGATAGAGTAGCTTCCCTGTGGCTTTATTAGTAATACAACATTCTTATTACAGCATCTAAAATTGATATGATAGCTGCCTTTAATATTAATATGATATCCATAATATAGTGTCCAAAGCTGATATAATATCTGCAATGTGCATTTCATAGCTAATATGATATCCTTATTAAAGCATTTAAAAACATGTGACATCCTTACTAAAGCATTTAAAAACATTATAAGCCAGGCGCAGTGGCACATGCCTGTAATCCCAGTGGTTTGGGAGGCTGAGACAGGAGAATTGTGAGTTCAAAGCCAGCCTCAGCCACTGTGAGTCTTTAAGCAACTCACTGAGACCCTGTCTCTAAACAAACTACAAAATAGGGCTGATGATGTTGCTCAGTGGTCAAGTGCCCCTGAGTTCAATCCCTGATTGATTGATAGATAGATAAATAAATAAATAAATAAAATATAATAGCTGCATAATGGTATTTAATACTATTATTATATCTATATTATAGTATTGAAAATGAATATTATAGCTTCTCTGTGGCCTTTTGTATTAATGTAACCATAGCATTGCATTGAAAACTGATATAATAGCAGCCTGTGGCTTTTAATTCTATTGTGATATACATGTGGCATCTAAAACTCATATAAGAGCTGTCTTATTGCCTTTAATACTAATATAATATTTATATTGTAGCATCTAAAAATAATTTTAAAAACTACACAGTGGTGTTTTATGCTAATATGATATCCCTAGTATAGAATCCTTACTAAAACAATAGGTGCCTTATAGCCTCTAATACTATTATTATATTCATAGTATGCCTTCTGAAATTGATTTAATAGCTGCACTGTCACTTTTAATATTTCTATGATATTCATACTATTGATCTGAAAGTAATATCTATTCTGTG
Source organism: Ictidomys tridecemlineatus (assembly GCF_052094955.1). Taxonomy (NCBI): domain Eukaryota; kingdom Metazoa; phylum Chordata; class Mammalia; order Rodentia; family Sciuridae; genus Ictidomys; species Ictidomys tridecemlineatus. Next base: position 16,676 of record NC_135482.1, on the reverse strand, counting down.
GCCTTTGATGCTAATGTGATATCATACTATGGCATTCAAAACTAATATACTGGCAGTCCATTGTTGATTAAAATTAATATATTATTCACATTATATAATCTAAAGCTAAAGCAATTGTACTTACTTTTGTACTGTTATGATATTCATATCATATTGCTGCCCTGTGGTTTTTAATACTATTATAATACCCATATTATAGCATCTAAAGCTAATATAATAGCTCTACTGTGGCCTTTAATATTACTGTGATATCCTAATATAGCATCTAAAACTAAATACAACTACCTTTTTGCCTTTAATTGTTTTAACATTAATATTGTAGCATCATGTTTTTTTATATTAATGTAATATTCATATTTAACATAAAAAATTAATAGCTTTCCTGAGGCCTTTAATACTAATATATGTACTATTGCATCTAAAAATACTAAAATTAATCAAATACGTGTCCTAGTGCCCTTTATATTAATATGATGATAATGTGATATTCAGGGGCTGGGGTTGTAGCTCAGTAGTAGAGTGTTTGCCTAGCATGTGTGAGGTGCTGGATCCATTCCTCAACACCACATATAAATAAATAAATAAATGAATAAATAAATAAATAAATAAAGTTCATCAAAACCTAAAAATATTAAAAAAATAATAATGTGATATCCATACTATAGCATGTAAAACAAATGTAATAGCTGTCTTGTCCTTAATATACTGTCTGTATTATAGATTCTAAAACTAATACGATGGATGCCCTCTGGTCTTTAATATAAATGAACTATTCATACTATACCATATTAATATATGTATATATATATATATATATATAAAATATATGTCCTATGGCCTTTAATACTAATGTGATAACCATATTTTGCATCTATTACAAATGTAGTAGCTGCCACATGGCCTTTAATAGTAATATGATCTGTAGGAGCTGGATTTATACCTCAGTGGTAGAGCATTTGCCTTGCACATGTGAGGCACTGGGTTTGATTCTCAGCACCACATAAGATAATAAAATAAAAAAAAGATATTGTGTCCATCTTAAAAAAAGAACACCTTTTAATTTGTTCAGAGTCAAATTAAATGTGTGAGTCAAACTGGAGCTTAGGAAGGTGTGATTGTTAAAACATCATGACCACTAAAGAGATGCTAAATACTTTGCCCAGAGACAATAGGAAAGAAGACTTGAGTGCATCTCAGGAATTGGCAAAACCACCCCAGTTTCAGGCTCAAAGATTTAATTTTTCTTTCTTTTTTGTGCCAGAAATTGAACCCAGAGGTACTTAACCACTGAGTCACATCCTCAGCCTTTTAAAATATTTTATTTAGAGACAGGATCTCACTGAGTTGCTCAGGGCCTTGCTAAATTGCCGAGGCTGACTTTGAACTTGCAATCCTCTTGCCTCAGCCTCCTAAGCTGCTGGGATTACATTCAGGCACCATCTTGCCTTGCTCAAAGTTTTAAAAATAAAAATTCCTTTGAGAAGAGACCAGTGAGGCACCATGAATGAAGAGAGGGGCCTAAGAGGTTATTTTACCATGCTTAGCTGCCCAGGCACTCAGCAGTTGCTGTAGCCATGGTCTTAGGAGGTATGTCTACTGCTCGAGATGGTGGCAGATCTTGGTATCAACTACATGGTGCTGTTTTTTTAGGTTTGCAAGACATTGGCATTAGGGGTTCTTGGAGGCTCCCACTGGGATTTCAAAGGCAAACCTGAAAGGTCAGGAAAAATGTATTAGAGTTGCAATACCAGCAGGCAGCCCCTGAGAGGATGAAGAAAACTATAGTGGGTACTCCTGAGATTAAGAGATGCTAGTAATATGGATCATTTTCCAAGGAAACCCATAGGAATTGAACAGACACAAGTCAAGCTAGGCCATGTGGACTGCTAGTAACAAAGCCATAGGAATGGAGATGCACAAGTTTTTTGGAGAGAACATTACAATGCTATTTGCCCAAAATATGCTTGATATGGAACTACAGATCTTGTTTGCCCAGCTGGATTTTGGTCTTGTTTTGGTCCCATCCCTTCTTTCTATGCCCCTATTTATCACTTGTAGAATGGAAATGTCTAATCCATGCCATTATATATTGGATTATATAGCTTGCTTTGATTGTTATGGGGTCTCATGCTCATTTTTCCTTAAGTTTCAGAAGAGGTTTTGGACTTAGACTTTTGGGGAATACTGGAACTGTTAAGAACATGTGGACTCCTGGATATGAACTCAATGTATTTTGCATCCTGAGATGGACATGAACTTTTGGGTGCCAAGGGCAGAATATTATGGTTTAGATATGAAGTATTACTCTAAAACTCATGTGTGAGAAAAGGTAAGAAAGATTTAAAGGTGAAATTATTTAGTTATGAGAGCCTTAACCTAGTGAGTGCATTAATTCACTGATAGTGTTTAACTGGTTGGTAACTGTAGGAAGGTAGTGTGTAGCTGGAGAAGGTGGGTCACTGGGGGCATTTCTTTGGAGTATATATTTGTCTCTGGTGAGCAGAACTCTCTATCTGCTTCCTCTTTGCCATGTTCTGATTTGCTTCCTACCTCTATACCATTTGGGCAAGCGCTGTGGAGTTGGTCTTTTATGGACTGAGACCTGGAAAATATAAGTGTCAAATACAATTTTAATTCTCTAAAAATTGTTCTTGTCAGGAATTTTAGACACAATGGCAAAAAATCTTACTAAAACAATACTGTACTATCTATAAATAATATAATAGTGGCCCTTTGTCCTCTTATGTCAGTAATATAGCATCTAAAATTAATAGTTACCCTGTGGCATTTAATCATATAGCATCCAAAACTAAGATAATACCTGCAGTGACCTTTAATACTACTATGATATCCATAATATTGCAAGTAAAACTAATATTATAGCTTCTCTGTGTCCTCTGACATTAATGTAATATCAATAATGTGGTCACAGGCTAGTTATTATATTACTTTTATAGATCACTGTATGGATATTAATATTAAATGTAAGGAAAAAAAGAGACATAGAAGATGTAGAGTCAGAATGACAGAATGGCAGAATGGTCAAGCTGCCAGCTTTATTTATATCAATAGGTTGCATTAGGTCATTGGCATCAGTAATATACTATTGTTTATTGTGTCATTTGGAAGGTTATGGAGTTAGCATTGTTATGCAGCTTATTCCTCAGTTACCTTCTACAGTTACAATATGCAATGTTAGAAGCTTTGTGTAGCTATCAATAAAGTTTGTTGTTTATAGTTACTGTTAGGTGGACAGGTCCAGGAGCATGGAAGCTTGGTGAAACATTTTTATTGTATAACAAGAGTGTTTCTTTATTCCCAGGAGCTGTGTGCCTGAGATCAAGGCCAAAGCTGATAAGACTCCAGCACAAAGCCTTTTAATGCAGGACATTGCTATAGCAGGTAGGCATCCCGTGTCTTTGCACAGAAGTTTTCCTAGCATCCAGGCATGTCTCGACTTGGCACAGAAACTTCCTAGCCACCAAGCATGTCACATTTATGAAGCCATCAGAGACCCCAGTCCCAAACACAGAACCCTTGTGGGCCAAAGGGAAGCTTTAAGGCCAAAGGAAAGCTGTTATATCAGTTTTACATGCTATAATGTGGATATAATATTAGTTTTAAAACTGAAGAGCTGCCTGTGACCTTTTAATACAAACATGTCATCCATAGTATGAAATTGTAATGGATATAATAGCTCCCCTGTGAACTTTATAATTAATATGGTATCCATATTAAAGCATCAAAAATTGACATAGTAGCTGAAATGTGTAATTTAGTGTTAATATTATATCCATACTGTGGACCTAAAACTAATCACATACCTTTTCTGTGGTCTTTCATATTAATACAATATCCATATTATAGCATCTAAAACTAATATAATAGCTGCCCTGTGGCTTTTAGAACTAATATGATATCCAAATTATAACATTTGCCAAGGACCCTTAATATTAATATGATATTGATAAACTAGCATCTAAAACTAATAAAATATTTGCCTGTGACCTTTAATACTAATATGATATTCACATATACCATCAAAAGCAATATATGAACTTGCCTATGGCCTTAAATATTAATATAATATTCATACTATGACATAAAAAACTAATATAATAGCTATCCTGTGAATTTTTAAAAATATTGTTTTAGTTGTTGATGGACACAATGCCTTTACTTTATTTATGTTTTTTAATGTGGTGCTGAGGATTGAACTCAGTGTCTCACATGTGCTAGGCAGGCTCTCTACAAATGAGTCACAACCCCAGACCAACTACCCTGTGACTTTTAATAATAATATAGCATCCATAACTTTTAATAATAATATAACCCATAAAACCAATATTGTAAATTCCCTGTGTATTATATTAATATAATCATTATATTATCATTATATTATTATTATTTATTATATCAATATAACATCCTTCCTATAGTATCTAAAACTGAATAGCTCTTCTATGGCCTTTAATACTAATAAAACATCCATACTATAGCTATTAAAAGTGGCATAATAGTTTTCTTGCAGCTTTTAATAGTATACCAACATGATATCCATACTCTACCATCTAAATATAACAAAATAGCTTCCCTGGAGTCTTTAATAATAATGTAATATAGTACTACAGCATCTAAAACAAATAGAATAGCTACTATTTTATGGCTTTACATACTATCTGATTTATATTATTAGAGAATACTGACAAAATAGCTGCACTGTGAATCTTTAACACAAACATGTTAGCCACATAATGGCATGTAAAACTGATACAACAGCTGTCCTGTGACCTTTACTACTAACTTTATCCATATGATAGCTTTGAAAATTGATATATCACCTGCCTGTGGATTTAGTGTTAATATTTTATCCTTACTATGGCATCTAAAACTAATTTAATAGGTTCCCTGTGGATTTTAGTACTAATATAATATTAATTATATAGAATCTAAATCTAATGCAATATCTGCCTTGTGATCTTTAATACTAATAAGATATCTATACAATAGAACCTAAAATTATCATTATATTATAGCATCAAAATTGAATATAGTAACTGCCTGTGTTTTTTAATTCTAATATGATATGCATATTATTAGATCAAAACCTAAGATAATGGATGCCATGAAGCTTTTAATAATAAGATATTCATATTATAGTATGTGAAATGAATAGCTGCACTGCCTCCTTTATTACTAATATAATACTCATCCTTTAGCATCTAAATCTGATATAATAATTGTCTTGTGGCCTTTATTACTAATATATAATAATATCTAATTACTACTAATATAATATCTATAAAATAGTGTATAACTGCAATGTAATAGCTGCAAAGTGGCTTTTATTATTAACTCAAACTCCATTCTATAACTCCTTAAACTAATAGCTTGTTGTGGCCATTAATATTTATAAAAGAAGTATCCTGTGGCTTCTAGTACTAATATGATAGGTAGCCTTGAATATTAATATAATATCCATATTATGAACTCAAAAACAAATGTACTAGCTGCCCTGTGATCTTCAATATTAATATATAAACTGTACTATAGCATATAAAACTAATATCATAGCTGCTTTGTGGTCTTTAAGATGATATCCAAAGTATATCATTTGAAACTTACATAATTGTTGCCCTTTGGCATTTAATATTAATAGTATATCCATAACAGAACATCTAGAACTAATATACCTTTAATACTAATACTGTATTTCCATTGGTATGAAAGATCACATTATGTATGTTATATTAATATTGAAGGCCACAGTTCAGCTATTCTATTGGTATTAAATGTGACTGGGTGGGTGTGTATATACTAATATTTATGACCTCTAATACTTACATAAAATCCAAAATATAGCATTGGAAACAGACATAATAGTTTCCCTATGGCCTTTAATACTAATATAATGTACATATCAGAATATCTGAAACTGATATAATGACTACCCTGTGCCTTTAGCATTAATATGATATTCACACTATATCATTTAAAGGTAATGTAATAGCTGCTCAGTGTTTTCCAATACTAACATGATATTCACATCATATCATCTAAAACCGACATAACCACTGCCTTGTGCCTTGAATACTAATACAATATTCATGCTATACCCAATAAAATAATGGCTACCCTTCAGCCTTTCATAATAATATGATGTGAGGATATTAGCATCTAAAATTGATAATAGCTGCACCATGGCCTTTAATATTGATATAACATCCATACTTGGCTTATGAAACTAAAATAATAGCTGTCCTTTGTTCTTTTAATACAAACACAGAATCCATACTGTAGTATCTAAAATTGATATAAGAAATAATAGCTGCTTTGTGGCCTTTATAACTAATATGATTTCCATACTATAGTATCTAAAATTAATATAATTGCTGCTCTGAAGAATTTAAGATTAAAACAACGTGCAAACTGTAGCACCTAAAACTACTTGCTGTCCTGTGTACTTTAACACCAATATGGTATCCCATATTATAGAATCAAATATTATACATTAAGTGTACTGTGATTTTAATAGTTATATATTCATACTGTAGCAACTAAAGCTGATATAATATATGCCCTGTGATGTTGAATAATTATGCAATAGCCATGCTGTCCATACTAAAGTCTCTTAAACTAATATAATGGTGAGTCTCTGGCCTTTAATACTTGTAAAAACATGTACACTTTAGCATGTCAAAGTGTTCAAACAGCTGCTCTGTGGCCTTTAATATTAATGTAATATCCATATTACAGAATCTAAGGCTAATAAGATAGATGAACTTTTTGTGAAATATATATGTATATATTATATATTAACATATAATAATATAGTAATATATTGATGTATTTATTAATATGTTAATATATTTTATATATTAATTAAAGGTTAATATAACATTAACCTTTTAATGTGAAATATATATATATATTTTCAGTCTCTGAAACAAATGTAATATATTCTCTGAGTCCTTATTACTAATATCCACAGTGCAGCATCTGACATCTGATATATTAGTTGCACTATGGCCATTAATATTAATATGATATCCATGCTACAGCATCAAAAGTTTAAAAAAAAGTTGACTTTTGGGCTTCAATACTAACATAATATGTATACTATAGCATCTTAAACTACTATGAGAGCCATCTTGTTGCCTTTACTACTATATCCATAATCTGGCTTCTAAAACTGATGTAATAGCAGCCCTATGTCCTTTAGTATTAATGTAACATATTTCCTACATCAAAACTTGAAAAATAGCTACCCTGAAACTTCAGTATTACTATAATATCCATACTATTGCATCTAAAACTGCCCTGTGTACTGTGTACTGTAGCATCTAAAACAGATGTAACAGTTGTCCAGTTGCCTTTGGTATTAATATAACATTCATACTAGTGCATCTGCAACAAATTTAGGAGCTGTCCTGTCTTTTAATAATATTTTATTCATACTATAGCATCAGAACTGATATTATAGTTGCTCTATGGTCTTTCATATTAATGTGATAATCATACTCTTGCATTGAAAACCGATACCATAACTATCCTCTAGCTTTTAATTTAATGTGATATATATCATTTAAAATCAATATAGTAGCTGCCCTGTGGCATTTAATACTAACATCATATTCATATTGTAGCATCAAAAATGGATGTAAGAGCTGTTCTGTGGTCTTTTATACTAATATGATATCCATAGTGTAACAAATAACACTAGCATACCAGCTGTTCATTTGTCCTTATTAGTAGCATGTTATCCACATGTGGCATCTAACGCTAATAAAATAGCTTCCCTGTAGCCTTAAAGACTATTATGATATCCACACTATAGCTTCTAAAGCTAATATATTATCTTCCTTGTGGCCCTTAATGCTTATATAATATACATATTACAGCCTCTAAAGCCAATGTGATATACATCCTTTGGCTTTTAATATTAATATAATATCCATACTTTGGTCACAAGACTGAAATAATAACTGCCCTGTGGTCTTTAATATTAACATAATATGCATAATTTGGCCTCTAAAACTAAGATATTAGCTGCCCTGTGGTATCTAATATTAATATAATACATATACTGTGGCCTATTTTATAATATAATGGCTGTCCTGTGACCTCTAGGACAAATATGATATCTATAACATAGTATTCAAAACTAACAAAATAGCTGGCCTATAGTGATTATAATAAATATATTACATGTATTATAGATTCCAAAAGTAATACAATTGCTGACCTCTGGAACTTTGTACTAATATGATATCTATTCTGTACAATCTAAAACTAATATAATTGCAACAATGTGGCTTTTTATATTAATATAATATCCATACTAAAGTATATAGCTTTCCAGTGGCAATTATAATTTATACAATATAGGTATTATACATTTTAAAACTAATGTAACAGGTGCTCTTTGACTTTACTTTTAATATTCATACTATAGCATCTAAAATTCATATAATGACTGACCTGTGACCATTAGTACTAACATGATATCAATACAACAGCATTGAAACTGATATATTAATGTTCTGTAGCTTTTAATATTAACCTAACACCTTTAATATAGCATTTAATGCTCATATGATAGTTGCCCCATGGCCTCTAATATTAATATGATATAGATACTATAGGAACTAATTAATTTAATAACTGACCTGTTTCCTTTTTTATTAATATAGTACCTATACTGTGACCTCAAAAAGTAATTTAATTCCTATTCTATGTCATTTAACATTAATATAGTAGCCATAGTGTTGCCTTTAGAAATAATGTAATAAATTCATTTCTTGCTTGCATAATACACACAATATAGTATCTAAAATTAACACATAGCTGCACTGAGGCCTTGAGTACTCATGTAATATCAATACCGTGGCATCATCAATTAACTATTTGCCCTACAATCAATATTACTTGCTCTCTGGCAAGTAATATAAATATGATATTCATTGTATGCTATCTAAAATTAATTTAATAGCTACTGTGTTTTCTTTACTATTACTGTGACATCCTACTAGAGTATATAAAACTAAATAATAATTGGTGCACTTTGGCCTTTAGGATAGTGTAGCTTCTGATACTAATATATTAACTACCCTGTGGTCTTTAATGTTAACATTGGAAATTACAAAATATCCTTGGCTTTTAATTCCAGCATCTGAAATATAATATAATAGCTGCTCTGTGGTCTTTCATTTTGATATAATAGTCATAGTTTCTAAACCGAATATAGTAAGTGGCTTGTGACATTTAATAATAATGTGATACCATATAGTAGCATACAAAACTGATATATGCCTTGTGACTTTTATACTAATGTAACATCTTTGTTTTTTTAAATTTTTTTAAAATATTTATTTTTTTAGGTGTAGATGGACACACATGCCTTTATTTTTTAAAGAGAGAGAGAATTTTTTATTATTTATTTTTTAATTTATTTTTTGAGAGAGAGAGAGAGAGAGAGAGAGAATTTTAATATTTATTTTTTAGTTCTCGGCGGACACAACATCTTTGTTGGTATGTGGTGCTGAGGATCGAACTCGGGCCACACGCATGCCAGGCGAGCGCACTACCTCTTAAGCCACATCCCCAGCCTGATGTAACATCTTTAGTATGATATCTAATACAACTTGGGCCAGCAACAGAGACCGGGAGGTGCTTTCCAGGGAACCCCAGCTCGGAATGAGGGACTCCAAAGTGCCACCAGGAAAGACACCCTGCCCTTGAGGCTCAGGGGGGTGAGAGGACGGGCACACATGCACAACAGTAGACGCTCCCCACCCTCTGCCACACCACTATTCTTGCTATTCTTCATCTGCTCTTCCTGTGCACAACATTAGCTCAAGAGGATGCCGAGATCTGCCTTCTGACCATCATGAGCACCTCCGCCAAGGTGAGTGCAGGCTTCCAACTTGCTGGGTCCTCTAAGAGCAGGCAGGCCAGGAATAAGGGTTGGAAATAGGGTTAAGGTAAGAGTAAAGGTTAGGGTTAAAATTTAGGGGTAAGAGGTTAGGGGTTAGAGGTTACGAGTTAGAAGTTAGAATTTACAGTTTAGGGTTAAGGTGTAGGGTTTAGGTTTAGGGTTTAGGGTTGGGGTTAGGGTTAGGGTTAGTTAGGGTTAGGGTTAGGGTTAGGGTTAGAATTAGTTAGGGTTAGGGGTAGGATTAGGTTTAGGGTTAGGTTTAGGGTTAGGGTTAGGATTAGGGTTTAGGGTTCAGGGTTTAGGGTTAAGGTTTAGGGTTTAGGGTTTAGAGTTTAGGGTTTAGGGTTTAGGGTTTAGGGTTTAGGGTTAGGTTTAGGGTTACAGTTAGGGCTAGGAATAGGGCTAGGGCTAGGGCTAGGGCTATTGATGTATTGTCATAGGTACCCTCACCTAGTGAGTACTTGAATATCTTTACAGTGCCTTTTCCCCATCATGGGAATACTAACCTAGTAATGTACTGTCATAGGTACTCTCACCTGGTGTGTACTTGAACATCTTTACTGTGCCTTTTCCCCATCATGGGAATACTAACCTAGATGATATACTGTCATAGGTACCCTCAACTGGTGTGTACTTGAACATCATTACTGTGCCTTTTCCCCATCATAGCATGGAATACTAACCTAGTGATATACTGTAATAGGTACCCTCACCTGGTGAGTACTTGAATATCTTTACTGTGCCTTTTCCTTATCATAGCATGGGAATACTAACCTAGTGATGTACTGTCATAGGTACCCTCACCTGGTGAGTACTTGAACATCTTTACTGTGACTTTTTCCCATCATGGGAATACTAACCTAGATGATGTACTCTCATAGGTACCCTCACCTGGTGTGTACTTAAACATCATTACTGTGCCTTTTCCCCATCATAGCATGGGAATACTAACCTAGTGATGTACTGTCATAGGTACCCTCACCAGGTTTGCACTTGAATATCTTTACTGTGCCTTTTCCCCATCATAGCATGGGAATACTAACCTAGTGATGTACTGTCATAGGTACCCTCACCAGGTGTGTACTTGAATATCTTTACTGTGCCTATTGCCCATCATAGCATAGGAATACTAACCTAGTGATGTACTTCATAGGTACTCTCACCTGGTGTGTACTTGAACATCTTTACTGTGCCTATTCCCCATCATAGCATAGGAATACTAACCTAGTGATGTACTTCATAGGTACTCTCACCTGGTGTGTACTTGAACATCTTAACTGTGCCTTTTCCCCATCATAGCATGGGAATACTAACCTATTAATGTACTGTCATAGGTACTCTCACCTGGTGTGTACTTGAACATCTTTACTGTGCCTTTCCCGATCATAGCATGGTAATACTAACCTAGATGATGTACTGTCATAGGTACCCTCACCTGCTGTGTACTTGAACATCTTTAGTGTGCCTTTTCCTCATCATAGCATGGGAATACTAACCTAGATGATGTATTATCATAGGTACTCTCACCTGGTGTGTACTTGAATATCTTTACTGTGCCTTTTCCCCATCATGGGAATACTATCCTAATGTTTTACTGTCATAGGTACTCTCACCTGGTGTGTACATGAACATCTTTACTGTGCCTTTTTCCCATCATGGGAATACTAACCTAGATGATGTACTCTCATAGGTACCCTCACCTGGTGTGTACTTAAACATCTTTACTGTGCCTTTTCCCCATCATAGCATGGGAATACTAACCTAGATGATATACTGTCATAGGTACCCTCACCTGGTGAGTACTTGAATATCATTACTGTGCCTCTGCTCCATAATAGCATGGGAATACTAACCTAGTGATGTACTGTCATAGGTACCCTCACCTGGTGAGTACTTGAATATCTTTACTGTGCCTTTTCCCCATCATAACATGGGAATACTAACCTAGTGATGTACTGTCATAGGTACCCTCACCAGGTGTGTACTTGAATATCTTTACTGTGCCTTTTCCCCATCATAGCATGGGAATACTAACCTAGATGATGTACTGTCATAGGTACTCTTACCTGGTGTGTACTTGAACATCTTTACTGTGCCTTTCTCCATCATAGCATGGGAATACTAACCTAGATAATGTATTGTCATAGGTACTCTCACCTAGTGTGTACATGAACATCTTTACTGTTCCTTTTCCCCATCATAGCATGGGAATACTAACCTAGTGTTATATTGTAATAGGTACCCTCACCTAGTGAGTACTTGAATATCTTTACTGTGCCTTTTCCTCATCATGGGAATACTAACCTAGTAATGTACTGTCATAGGTACTCTCACCTGGTGTGTACTTGAACATCTTTACTGTGCCTTTTCCCGATCATGGGAATACTAACCTAAATGATGTACTGTCATAGGTACCCTCACCTGGTGTGTACTTGAACATCTTTACTGTGCCTTTTCCTCATCATAGCATGGAATACTAACCTAGTGATGTACTGTCATAGTTACCCTCACCTGGTGAGTACTTGAATATCTTTACTGTGCCTTTTCCCCATCATGGGAATACTAACCTGGTAATGTACTGTCATAGGTACCCTCACCACGTGTGTACTTGAACATCTTTACTGTGCTGTTTCCCCATCATAGCATGGGAATACTAACCTAGATGATGTACTGTCATAGGTACTCTGACCTGGTGTGTATTTGAACATCTTTACTGTGCCTTTTCCCCATCATGGGAATACTACCCTAGTGATGTGCTGTCATAGGAACTCTCGCCTGGTGTGTACTTGAACATCTTTACTGTGCCTTTTCCCTATCATAGCATGGGAATACTAACCTAGTGATGTATTTTCATAGATATCCTCACCTAGTGAGTACTTGAATATCTTTACTGTGCCTTTTCCCCATCATGGGAATACTAACCTAGTGATGTACTGTCATACGTACCCTCACCTGGTGTGTACTAGATCATCTTTACTGTGCCTTTTCCACATCATAGCATGGAAATACTAACCTAGTGATGTACTGTCATAGGTACCCTCACCTGGTGTGTACTTGAACATCTTTACTGTGCCTTTTCCCCATCATAGAATGGGAATACTAACCTAGTAATGTACTGTCATAGGTACTCTGACCTGGTGTGTACTTAAACATCTTTACTGTGCCTTTCCCCATCATAGCATGGGAACACTAACCTAGATGATGTACTATCATAGGTACTCTCACCAGGTGTGTACTTGAATATCTTTACTGTGCCTTTCCCCCATCATGGGAATACTACCCTAGCGATGTACTGTCATAGGTACTCTCACCTGGTGTGTACTTGAACATCTTTACTGTGCCTTTTCCCCATAATGGGAATACTAACCTAGTGATGTACTGTCATAGGTACTCTCACCTGGTGTGTACTTGAACATCTTTACTGTGCCTTTTTTTCATCATGGGAATACTAACCTAGTGATGTACTGTCATAGGTACTATCACCTGGTGTGTACTTGAACATCTTTACTGTGCCTTTTCCCCATCAAAGGAATACAAACCTAGTGATGTATTGTCATAGGTACCCTCACCTGGTTAGAACTTGAACATCTTTACTGTGCCTTTTCCCCATTATGGGTTTACTAATCTAGTGATGTACTGTCATAGGTACCCTCACCTGGTGTGTACTTGAACATCTTTACTGTGCCTTTTCCCCATCATAGCATGGGAATTAAAACCTAGTGATGTATTGTCACAGGTACCCTCACCTAGTGAGTACTTGAATATCTTTACTGTGCCTTTTCCCCATCATGGGGATACTAACCTAGTGATGTACTGTCATAGGTACCCCAACCTGGTGAGTATTTGAATATCTTTACTGTGCCTTTTCCCCATCATGGGAATACTAACCTAGATGATGTACTGTCATAGGTACCCTCACCTGGTGTGTACTTGAACATCTTTACTGTGCCTTTTCCCCATCATGGGAATACTAACCTAGTTATATACTGTCATAGATACTCTCACCTGGTGTGTACTTGAACATCTTTACTGTGCCTTTTCCCCATCATGGGAATACTAACCTAGTGATGTACTGTCATAGGTACTCTCACCTGGTGTGTACCGAACATCTTTACTGTGCCTTTTCCCCATCATGGGAATACTAACCTAGATGATGTACTCTCATAGGTACCCTCACCCGGTGTGTACTTGAACATCTTTACTGTGCCTTTTCCTTATCATAGGATGGAAATACTAACCTAGTGATGTACTGTCATAGGTACTCTCACCTGGCGAGTACTTGAACATCTTTACTGTGCCTTTTACCCATCATAGCATGGGAATACTAACCTAGTGTTGTGCTTCATAGGTACTCTCACGTGGTGTGTACTTGAATATCTTTACTGTGCCTTTTCCCCACCATGGGAATACTAACCTAGATGATGTACTGTTATAGGTACCCTCACCTGGTGTGTACTTGAACATTTTTACTGTCCTTTTCCCCATCATGGGAATACTAACCTAGTGATGTACTGTCATAGGTACCCTCACCTGGTGTGTACTTGAACATTGTTACTGTGCCTTTTCCCCATCATGGGAATAGTAATCTAGTGATGTACTGTCATAGGTACTCTCACCTGGTGTTTACTTGAACATCTTTACTCTGCCTTTTCTTCATCATAGCATGGGAATACTAACCTAGATGATGTACTGTCATAAGTGCTCTCATCTGGTGAGGACTTGAACATCTTTACTGTGCCTTTTCCCCATCATGGGAATACTAACATAGTTATGTACTGTCATAGGTACCCTCATCTGGTGTGTACTTGAACATCTTTACTGTGCCTTTTCCCCATCATGAGAATACTAACCTAGTGAATACTGTCATAGTTACTCTCACCTGGTGAGTACTTCAATATCTTTACTGTGCCTTTTCCCAATCATAGCATGGGAATACTAACCTAGTGATGTACTGTCATAGGTACCCTCACCTGGTGAGTACTTGAATATCTTTACTGTGCCTTTTCCCCATCATGGGAATACTAACCTAGTAATGTACTGTCATAGGTACTCTTACCTGGTGTGTACTTGAACATCTTTACTGTGCCTTTTCCCCATCATAGCATGGGAATACGAACCTAGTGATGTACTTCATAGGTAATCTTACCTGGTGTGTACTTGAACTTTTTACTGTGCCTTTTCCCCATCATGGAAATACTAACCTAGATGATGTACTCTCATAGGTACCCTCACCCTGTGTGTACTTGAACATCTTTACTGTGCCTTTTCCCCATCATAGCATGGGAATACTAACCTAGTGATGTACTTCATAGGTACCCTCACCTGGTGTGTACTTGAACATCTTTACTGTGCCTTTTCCTTATCACAGCATGGGAATACTACCCTAGCGATGTACTGTCATAGGTACTCTCACCTGGTGTGTACTTGAACATATTTACTGTGCCTTTTGCCCATCATAGCATGGGAATACTAATCTAGTGATGTACTGTCATAGGTACCCTCACCTGGTGTGTACTAGATCATCTTTACTGTGCCTTTTCTACATCATAGCATGGGAATACTAACCTAGTAATGTACTGTAATAGGTACTGTCACCTGGTGTCTACTTGAACATCTTTACTGTGCCATTTCCCCATCATGGGAATACTAACTTAGTGATGTACTGTCATAGGTACTCTCACCTGGTGTGTACTAGATCATCTTTACTGTGCATTTTTTCCATCATAGCATGGGAATACTAACCTAGTGATGTACTGTCATAGGTAATCTCACCTGGTGTGTACTTGAATATCTTTACTGTTCCTTTTCCCCCTCCTGTGAATACTAACCTAATGATGTACTGTCTTAGGTACTCTCCCCTGGTGTGTGCTTAAACATCTTTACCTTGCCTTTTCCCCATCATGGGAATACTAACCTAGTGATGTACTGTCATAGGTACTCTCACCTGTTGCGTACTTTATCATCTTTACTGTGCCTTTTTGCCATCATGGGAATACTAACCTAGTGATGTACTGTCATAGGTACTCTCACCTGGTATGTACTTGAATATCTTTACTGTGCCTTTTCCCCATTATGGGAATACTACCCTAGTGATGTAATGTCATAGGTACTCTCTCTTGGTGTGTACTTGAACATCTTTAATGTGCCTTTTCCCCATCATAGCATGGCAATACTAACCTAGTGATGTTCTGTCATAGGTACCCTCACCTGGTGTGTACTTGAACATCTTTACTGTGCCTTTTCCCCATCATAGCATGGGCATACTAACCTAGATGATGTACTATCATAGGTACTCTTACCTGGTGTGTACTTGAATATCTTTACTGTGCCTTTTCCCCATCGTGGGAATACTACCCTAGCGATGTACTGTCATAGGTACTTTCACCTGGTGTGTACTAGATCATCTTTACTGTTCCTTTTCCCCATCATACCATGGGAATACTAACCTAGTGATGTACTCTTAGGTACTCTCACCTGGTGTGTGCTTGAACATCGTTACCTTGCCTTTTCCCCCTCCTGTGAATACTAACCTAGTGATGTACTGTCATAGGTACTCTCACCTGTTGTGTACTTTATCATCTTTACCGTGCCTTTTCCCCATCATGGGAATACAAAACCTGTGATGTACTGTCATAGGTACTCTCATCTGGTATGTACTTGAATATCTTCACTGTGCCTTTTTTCCATCATGGAATACTACCCTAGTGATGTACTGTCATAGGTACTCTCACCTGGTGTG